>NC_041384.1:303790760-303867540 GCF_002162155.2 Triticum dicoccoides
AAGAAGCCGCCTGCCGCCCCGCCGCCTAGTGCCGCCGCCCCGCCGCCTCGCGCCACCCGCCGCCCTGCCGGAGCCCCGCCCGAGAGCCACCGCCGAGGTAGCCGCCGGCCGGTTTTTGAGAAAAAGCAGTCTCGGTTTTTTTTTGAAAACCCTAATTTCGTTTTTTAAATAGATCAGCTTTTCTCTGGTTTATTTATTTAGCGAGTGCCCGCTCGTCCGTTCATTTTAACGAACACGTTTTTCGTTTAGTTTCTGTTAATGAACGTTCGTTCGTTAACCTGTTTGTCGTTTTTCTTTTTCTCGGATTAAATCCGCGGTTTTTCTGATCGCGATCTCTGATCCGATGTTCATTTTAGTTGAACTTTTCGCTCGTTTATCGGAATCAGGCAATTCAAGCGCCTGGAGTTTCGTCTCGAAACCCTCTTTCCATTTAACCAACTCAAACAAGTTTTTGCCACAGTAAAAATTGCCCTAGATCCAGAATAGTAAACGAAGCTTGTTTATTTTGCCGTTTGTCTTTTGTTGCTTCGTTCATTTTGATTCTTTTTGCCAACCAGAGTTCTTAAGTTGAATTTTCTGGTTAGATCGTGTATTCGTGTTTTACCTGTAAATTAGTTGAGTACTTATTGTGTGCTTGTTTGTTCGCGATAGAGTACCCGGAGTGCGTCGCTTGCTACTTCGAATCGCTAGGTTTTGCGGATCATCAGCAACGCAAGTAACACTTTGATCATACCTCCTACTACCCAGTTTTATTGCATTAGATCGATCCTCACACATTGCATGATTAGGATCTAATTAAATTGTGGGTTTGGGGAGTAGTTGAGGTAGAACCTATTACCTGTTTATTATCAAACCTTTGGGGGTTACTCTTACGTTTGCTTATTATGCCATGCTATGCTAGTAGACGTGGATTGGGTGAGTGTATCCATGACAGATGTGAGATTGTTAAAATAATGGTTTATTTCAGGTGGCAACCTAAACACACATCTGGGTGGATTGAGGCAGCTGGGTATTCCAGCGATTGCCTGTTTTCTTTTGAACCGCCACCCAGGCTCAAAGGGATCATGAGATTATTCATGCTAGAAACTTCCGTGTGCAGCCACAAGCTACTATGGGCTCTAGCATAGTTGACTAAGTCGTGCGAACTCTTATAGTGGTAGACTAGCAGATGTAGGGGATGTAGGTTGGTACGGTCTACCCGTTCATAAGGTGCTAGCGCTTCTGAAAGACTATGTCTCAGTCATCCATTTCTCAAACACCATGTAGTGCGAGAAATCCAGCAGTGGAGATCGGGTCTTGTGGGGAAAAGTGTGCAAACCTCTGCAGAGTGTATAAACTAATCATGGTTAGCCGTGTCCTCGGTTATGGACATCTTGAGTATCTAGTACCTGGATTATCATGTGAATCTCATCATGTTACTCTAAAGTTAATTGTTGGGTCTTCTATAATGATGATGCTTAATTGGGATTGAGAATGCTGTCAACCATCTCAATGTTTAACAACTACCATGATAGTTAAATAAAATTTATTCCTTTGTAGTAGGGAAAAATTGGCTTTACGCAAAACTATAACCATAGAGCTTTCCACCAACCATATATGCATATAGAATAGCTTATTTCATTCCATTACTCTCTATGTGTTACATTGCCAGCATATTCCATGTGCTGACCCGTTTTGGGCTGCAACGTTAATGTTGCAGACTTTTCAGACGATGATTAAGGTGCCTTTAGGTTGTGTTTCTATACTCAGTAATGCCGTTGGAGTTGATGGACTCACTTATCTTCCAAGCCTTCTGCTGTTATCGTTATTAGATGGCCTTAAGCCATATTTATTGTAATAAGTTCTCTTTTGAGACACTCGATGTAATAGGTGTGTGATTGCTACTCTGTTATAAATCCTTCAAGTACTATGTGGTGTCAGCATTACTGATCCAAGGATGACACCGGAGCATAGAGATTGGACCGTTTGAGGTCTGGTCGCTACAAGATGGTATCAGAGCACACGCTGACTGTAGGACACGACCACTAAGCTAAAGCCCTAGATCACTACTCACTCTTCTCATTCTGACCCCTCATCTTTTCTACTCTTTTAGGATGGCGGATGCAAGGGACAAGTTCACGCGACCGGATGAAGATACACCTTTTGGACGTCACTTGAAGGTAGTCACTAGATACCTGAACATAGGAGTACCAAGCTTCACCGGAACCTACAACGCCACTCTACCTGATGAAGAGCGCTGGATGATTCAAGTTCAAGTTCCAGGAAGGACGTTCATGCCAGTCACTGAGCCCATAGAGTTTTCTTTTGATGCGCCAACTTGGAGTCTAGGAAAGAGCATGGCAGCTCACATTTCCATGGGACGTATTGGAGAAGTTTACCACAATGATCTCAAGGATACTATCTACCAGATTTGTGGGCCCCGAGATGAGCACTGGGAGATGATCAACACCAGGAAGGATAGATCAGTTGCAGCTTTTATCCGGGAGTTAAACCAACACATTCGACGTCAGGAGAACTAAATGTGCACCGACATGATAGATCTGAAGAAGGCGAGGACAAGAATCAAGGAACTGAAGGAAGAACTCAAGGCTACACGTGAAGATTATGAAGAGGAAATCGAAGTACTAGTGGAAAAGAATGACAATCTGATCAAGAAGATTGGAATATTCATGGGAGGCCCTACACCAGTAGAAGAAGACGAAGAACCCAAGGAGATTCGCCCGGAAGACTACATCATCATCGATGACACCGACTCGGATCCAGATGATAGCGATGATGACTATGTTGATGAAGCTAGAGCAGATATCATGGAGTCTGCAACCGAAGAATATTTCTAGTAGACCACCCCATTAGTAGTAGTAGTCCACCATGTAAATATAGTATTCGAGCACTTTTGCGATAGTTAGATCGATTGTATGCCCTTGTTTGATTGATTGAATGAAGTGAATTGTTTGCTTTTGTCTCATGTGCATATGGGTAGTGTTTTCTCTTTAGACCCCCTCTATTCTTAAATCTCATCCTTTCTAAACCCTCAGATGCCTCCGAGATGTGACCCCGGATTTACCTTCCCACCGGAGCTCACCCAGTTGATCCAGCAGCAGAACACATTGATGCAGTTGCTAGTCCAGAATCAGAATCAGGGGAACAACAACAACAACCCACCACCACCACCTGTTGATCACTTAGCCCATTTTCTTAGGCTGAATCCGCCGGTGTTTTCCAGTAGCACCGAGCCGATAGTAGCAGATGATTGGCTCCGCAAGACAGCAAGAGAGTTGACCACGGCAGGATGCACAGATGCGGAAAAGGTGAAGTTTGTCGCACATCAGCTGGAAGGACCCGCAACATCATGGTGGGAGAATTTCACAGCCACTTTCCTTGTCGACATTGTCACGTGGGACCAGTTTCAGTAGGCTTTTCGTACTGCCCATGTTTCAGCAGGAGCTATGTCCATGAAGAAGCGAGAGTTTCGCAACTTGCGCCAAGGAGGACGGACAGACGGCCAGTATGTGGAGGCCTTTAGTAAGTTAGCACATTATGCCCCAGATGACGTTGCTATGGACGCAGCTAAGCAGGAGAAGTTTCTGGAAGGATTAAATGATGAGTTGAGCATGCAGTTGATGGTAGCAACCTTCAACAACTACCAGGAGTTGGTAGATCATGCTCTCATGATTGAAGGGAAGCACCAGCAGATTGAGAATCGCAAGCGGAAGTATGGACAAGGGAAGTAAAATTCAGGAGCTCAGCAGAAGCCACGTTTTACCTCTAGACCGGGAGGACATTTTTAGCATACCCATGGAGGAGGTAGCTTGCACAATCACAATGGCCCCAAGAATGGTAATGGAAATGGAGGAAGCAACGGCCAGAACCGCACCAACCCATCAACCCCAGCCAAGAAAGACCTAAGCCAAGTCACTTCCTCTAAGTGCCAGACCGGACATTATGCCAATGAATGTCCTGAATCCCAGAATGGAAATGGCAATGGAAGCTCTGTGAAGAAGCCAAACCCTTTCAACAGGGGACAGGTGAACCAAGTTAATGTGGAGGAGGTTGAAGAGCAGCCGGATGCAGTAATCGGTAAGTTTTTGGTTAAGTCATTCACTGCACTCGTTCTTTTTCATACTGGTGCATCGCATTCATACATATCAAGGGGATTTGTGGATAAGTATAAACTGCCAACCCAAGCCCTTAGGTCTCCCATGTTAGTAACCTCACCTGGAGCAGAGTATATGGCTAGTCTATGGTGTGATCGGTTACCATTAAGGATTGGTAACTACGTATTTCCCTCAGACCTAATAGTGTTGGAATCTCAAGGATTGGATGTGATATTAGGCATGGATTGGTTGTCAAAGTATGAAGGGAATATTGAATGTACCAGTAAGTCAATTTTTCATACCACCCAGAAGGAAGAAGGATTAAGTATGTATCCCGGCATGTGCCAAAGAGGACTCAAGTAAATTGTTTAACAGGAGTTGTGCAGGAGGAAGTACCAGTGGTGAAGGATTTCCCGGATGTATTTCCAGAGGAATTGCCAGGCATGCCACCGGATAGAGATATTGAGTTTTTGATTGAGCTTTTGCCAGGCACAGGGCCAATATCAAAGAGACCATATAGGATTCCCGCAAAGGATTTGGTGGAGATTAAGAAGCAGATTAAGGAGTTATTGGATAAGGGATATATTCGCCCAAGTTCTTCGCCTTGGGGATCGCCAGTACTTCTAGTGGAAAAGAAGGATGGATCGTTAAGGATGGTTGTTGATTATCGAGGATTGAATGAAGTAACCATCAAGAACAAGTACCCACTACCGATGATCAATGATCTGTTTGATCGATTGCAAGGAGCTAAGGTATTTTCCAAGATCGATCTGCCATCAGGATACCACCAGTTGAAGATTCGAGAATAGGATATACCTAAGACGGCTTTTACCACCAGGTATGGGCTGTACGAGTATACCGTTATGTCATTTGGTCTGACTAACGCACCTGCATATTTCATGAACATGATGAACAAGGTATTTATGGAGTTTCTAGATAAGTTCGTTTTAGTGTTGATTGATGATATCCTGGTTTACTCAAAGAACAAAGAGGAGCATAAGGAGCATTTGCGTTTGGTACTTGGAAAGCTCAGAGAACATCAATTATATGCCAAGTTTAGCAAATGTGAGTTTTGGTTGAAGGAAGTTGGATTTCTCGGACAAGTTATATCGGGAGAAGGTATAGCAGTAGATCCCACTAAAGTTGATACCGTGACCAATTGGGAAGCCCCAAAAATAGTTGGAGAGATCCGGAGTTTTCTTGGACTCGCAGGATACTATCGGAGATTCATTGAGAATTTCTTAAAGATTGCGAAGCCTATGACGGAGTTGTTGAAAAAGGTTACCAAGCTCATATGGACTGAGGAACGTGAGGCCAGTTTCCAGGAGTTGAAGAAATGGTTGGTTACATCACCTGTGTTGATTTTGCCAGATCAGACCAAGGATTATGAGGTGTATTGCGACACTTCATGTCGAGGACTTGGAGCAGTACTTATGCAGGAAGGAAGAGTTGTTTCCTATGCCTCACGACAGCTTAAGCCTCATGAGTTGAATTATGCTACGCATGATTTGGAGTTAGCAGCCGTAGTGCATGCATTAAAAACCTGGAGACATTTTCTCATTGTAAACCATTGTGAGGTGTACACGAATCACAAGAGTTTGAAGTATATTTTCACGCAGAAAGAGTTGAATCTCAGGCAAAGGAGATGGTTGGAGCTCATCAAGGATTATGATATGAGATTGCATTATCACCACGGAAAGGCTAACGTAGTAGCTGACGCGTTGAGCCGTAAAAGTCATGTCAACACCTTAATGACGGGAGATTTACCGAGGGATTTAGCCGAGAATCTTCGTGAACTATGTTTGGAGATAGTTCCGAGATGCTATGTAGCAGCATTGGAGATTCAGTCTACCTTGATGGATAAGATCAGAGAAGCTCAAAGGACTGACAAGGAGATTGCCTCTATTCAGGAGAAAATGAGCAAAGGAAAAGCTAAGGGATTTCTTGAGGATGAGCACGATACCCTATGGTTTGAAGATCGTGTTTATGTGCCTAATGATTCGGAGATCAGGAAGTTAATTCTGCAAGAGGCACATGATTCACCATATTCGATTCACCAAGGAAATACCAAGATGTACTTGGATTTGAAGGGTACTTTCTGGTGGACCGGAATGAAGAAGGATATTGCGGAGTATGTAGCAGTTTGTGATGTATGTCAGAGAGTAAAGGCAGAGCATCAGAAGCCAGCAGGATTGCTACAACCATTGTCGATACCCGAATGGAAGTGGGATAAGTTAGGCATGGATTTTATGACGGGTTTACCCAGAACTCGTTCAGGCTATGACTCAATATGGGTTGTAGTCGATCGTTTGACAAAGGTAGCCCATTTCATTCCAGTGAAGACTACCTATACTAGTGCAATGTTGGCAAAGATATACATGACCAAAATCGTATGTCTGCATGGAGTTCCAAAGAGCATTGTATCAGATAGAGGAACCCAATTTACCTCAAAGTTCTGGAATCAGTTGCATGAAACTTTGGGTACCAGACTAGAGTTTAGTACAGCTTTCCATCCGTAGATAGATGGACGGACCGAGAGAGTCAATCAGATTTTGGAGGATATGTTAAGAGCTTGTGCGCTAGATTGCGGATCTAGTTGGGACGAGAATTTGCCATATGCAGAGTTCTCATACAACAACAGTTATCAATCCAGTTTGAAGATGGCCCCTTTCGAAGCCTTGTACAGAAGGAGGTGCAGGACCCCATTATCTTGGGATGAAGTTGGAGACCGTCAGTTGTTTGGACCGGATCTGATTAAGGAGTCTGAACAGAAAGTGAAATTGATTCGCGACAGGCTCAAGGTAGCCCAGTCCAGGCAGAAGAGCTATGCAGATTCAAAATGCAAGGAGACAGTATACGAAGTCGGAGACCGAGTTTATCTTCGAGTATCACCACTTCGAGGATTTAAGCGCTTTGGAGTTAAGGGAAAATTAGCGCCACATTTTGTAGGCCCATACAATGTTTTGGAACGTATGGGAGAAGTAGCCTATAAGTTGGCGTTGCTTGAAGGTTTATCAGGAGTTCACGACGTGTTCCACGTTTCCCAGTTGAAGAAGTGCCATGCAGAGATGGCTGACATACCGCTGAGAGATACAGTGCCGCTGGAAGCAATTCAGTTGGACAGTGATTTGACCTATGAGGAGAAACCAGTCAAGATTCTAGAGTATGCCAGTTGATTCACCCGCAGCAAGGTTATCAAGTTTTGCAAAGTTTAGGGAGCCAACACACGGAGGATGAAGCCACCTGGGAGCGAGAGGAAGAATTGATGAAGGACCACCCTCACCTATTTTCTAGCCAACCCGAATCTCGAGGGCGAGATTCATCTTAAGGGGGGTAGGTTTGTAACATCCCAAATTTTCAATTTGGAATGTTATACACTATATCATCAATTGCATAAGCATATTTTATTGCTTTTGGTGGATCCTAGAAATTCTACGCAACTCAAGGACCCTCGGAGAGAGTTGGGGATTTCGTTATTTTCATATTTGAGTTTTCTCAAATTTTGAAAATAGGATCATTAGATTTTATTTATTTTATCTTCAATTATTTCTATTATCAAAATATGAGAGAGGGAATAAAATGACTTTCCCGAAAATAAAGAAATATTTAGGATTTAATAAAATTCAAATAAGATTTTATTTTGGTTTTATTTGCTATTTTATTTGAATTTAGGAAAAATTGCACGTTTTTAAAAATTGCATTTAGAGCCAAAAAAATGTTCATCCTGTTCTAAATATTTTATTTAGACGGAGAAAATTTGTTTTGGCATTTTTAGATTTTTACTTATTTTTCTAGATTTTTTTAGGCGCAGCCAAATTGTCTTTTTTTTAAAGAAACCCCGCGCCCGACTGGGCCAAGGGCCTAGCCGAGCCAGGCCGGCCCAAGCTGCCGCCTCCTCGCCAGTGCTGCTGCCGGACTCGGGAGGAGACGGAGCCGGAGTCGACGCCGCCGCCGACCCCCTCCCCAAGCCAGCTGACCCTCCCCTTCCTTAAATACCACCCCGGGGACCCCCCTGGAGCCCCGAGCCACCGCCGCCGCCGCCCCGCGCCGCCTGCCGCTGCCCGCGCCGCTGCAAGCCGCCTGCCGGCCCACCGCCTAGAGCCGCCACCGCCCCGCCGCCTCGCGCCACCTGCCGCCCTGCCGGAGCCCTGCCGGAGAGCCGCCGCCGAGGTAGCCGCCGACCGGTTTTTGAGAAAAAGCCGTTTCGCTTTTTTTTAAACCCTAGTTTCGTCTTTTTTAAATAGATCGGTTTTTCTCCGGTTTATTTATTTAGCCAGTGCCCGCTCATCCGTTTGTTTTAACGAACGCGTTTTTCATTTAGTTTCTGTTAACGAACGTTCGTTCATTAACCTGTTCGGCGTTTTTCTTTTTATCGGATTAAATCCGCGGTTTTTCTGATCGCGATCTCTGATCCGATGTTCGATTTAGTTTAACTTTTTGCCTGTTTATCAGAATCAGTCAATTCAAGCGCTTGGAGTTTCGTCTCGAAACCCTCTTTCCGTTTAACCAACTCAAACAAGTTTTTACCACAGTAAAAATTGCCCTAGATCCCAAATAGTAAACGAAGCTTGTTTCTTTTGTTGTTTGTCTTTCATTGCTTCGTTCGTTTTGATTCTTTTTGCCAACCGGAGTTCTTAAGTTGAACTTTCTGGTTAGATCTTGTATTCGTGTTTTACCTGTGCATTAGTTGAGTACTTATTGTATGCTTGTTTGTTTGCGATAGAGTACCCAGAGTGCGCCGCTTGCTATTTCGAATCACTAGGTTTTGCGGATCATCAGCAAGGCAAGTAACACTTTGATCATACCTCCTACTACCCAGTTTTATTGCATTAGATCAATCCTCACACATTGCATGATTAGGATCTAATTAAATTGTGGGTTTGGGGAGTAGTTGAGGTAGAACCTATTACCTATTTATTATCAAACCTTTGGGAGTTACTCTTACGTTTACTTATTATGCCATGCTATGCTAGTAGACGTGGATTGGGTGAGTGTATCCATGACAGATGTGAGATTGTTAAATTAATGGTTTATTTAAGGTGGCAACCTAAACACACATCTGGGTGGATTGAGGCACCTGGGTATTCCAGCGATTGCCTGTTTTCTTCTGGACCGCCACCCAGGCTCAAAGGGATCATGAGATTATTCATTCTATAAACTTCCGTGTGCAGCCACAAGCTACTATGGGCTCTAGCATAGTTGACTAAGTCGTGCGAACTCTTACAGTGGTAGACTAGCAGATGTAGGGGATGTAGGTTGGTACGGTCTACCCATTCGTAAGGTGCTAGCGCTTCTGAAAGACTATGTCTTAGTCATCCGTTTCTCAAACACCATGTAGTGCGAGAAATCCAGCGGAGGAGATCGGGTCTTGTGGGGAAAAGTGCGGAAACCTCTGCAGAGTGTATAAACTAATCATGGTTAGCCGTGTCCCCGGTTATGGACATCTTGTGTATCTAGTACCTGGATTATCATGTGAATCTCATCATGTTACTCTAAAGTTAGTTATTGGGTTTTGTATAATGATGATGCTTAATTGGGATTGAGAATGTGAGACGCCCTCGATTTAATCGTACACTAATCATACACGCAAATGTGTATGATCAAGATCAAGGACTCACGGGAAGATATCACAACACAACTCTAGACACAAATTAAAATAATACAAGCTTTATATTACAAGCCAGGGGCCTCGAGGGCTCGAATACATAAGCTCAAAACACAATAGTCAGCGGAAGCAACAATATCTAAGAACTGACATAAGTTAGACAAGTATGCCTTAAGAAGGCTAGCACAAAAACAACATCGATCGAAAAGGCAAGGCCTCCTGCCTGGGAGCCTCCTAACTACTCCTAGTCGTCTGTGGTCTTCACGTAGTAGTAGGCATACTGCGGATAGTAGTAGTCATCAGTGGCGTCGTCTGGCTCCTGGGATCCGTCATCTGGCCACAACAATCGGGTATGGGGGAAAAAGAAGTAGCAAAGCAACCGTGAGTACTCATCCAAAGTACTTGCAAGACATACATCAGATCTAAACTAAGTATGCATCTGTATCAAAGGAATGGGTTGTATCTGTGAACTAAACTGCAGAATGCCAGAAGAGAAGGGGAAAGCCTAGCCTATCAAAGACTAGCATCTTCTGGAATCCACCATCTTGCAGCAACAGGAGGGAGTAGAGTAGCACAAAGTCAAGTAGTAGAAGAGTTATCAACCTCGGCCAGAGATCCTTTCTCGACACCCTGCGAGAAAGCAATCCCAGAGCCATACTATCCAGTTATCATCACATATTCAAGTCTCATCTTGATGTCTCATCTCAAGTATCCAGTTCTAGTTGTATCGATCGGGATACAACTCCAAGTGTCCGTTATCGTAGGACAGGCTATCTATAGATGTTTTGTTCCCTGCAGGGGTGCACCAACTTACCCACCATGCTCGATTAACTCTGGTCGGACACACTTTCTTGGGTCATGCCCGGCCTCGGCCAAACAATACGCCGCAACCCGACCTAGGCATAACAGAGAGGCCAGCACGCCGAACTAAACCTATGCCCCCAGGGGTCATGGGCCATCGCCCCGGGAACTCCTGCACATTGCGTGGGCGGCCGATGAGCAGACCTAGCTACCTCCTTCAACAAGGCAGGAGCTTACGCAGTCCAACCCGGCGCGTGCCGCTCAGTCGCTGATGTCAATTAAGCTTCGGCTAATGTATACGACGCAGAACGCCCATACTATGCCCACGTGATGGTTAGTGCTATCAGGCTAGAGGCCCCTCGGATCAAATATCCAAATCGTAGTGGATTAGGAATGCGCGGTAACAAGCAGAGACTTACGAAAGATGTGACCCCGTCGCCCCGTCTCGAGTACTTGCGGCAAGGGCTAAGAATGACCGGCCACGCCTTGTAATTATCTTGCGGGCACCCTCCAGGTCAACCCGACTCCACATCACTCGCAATTAAGCTCGCGCGGGTACCCCTCAGGGTCGACCCGTCTTTCCAAGTAACAGCGGTAAAGTCCAAGTATCTGTGTGTCCAAGCATCAAGGGGAAAACCCGAGGAATCACCCCCGATGAATTCCACTAGATGTAATCATCAAGGTGAACGTAAGAGGAATCACCCCCGAGGTTCACACTTGAGGGGTTGCACGACAGAGTCGTATCGGAAGTGGTTAAGGAGGAAATCACCCTTGATGACCACGACCGAATGACTACACTACAGGGTTAACATCAGAAGTGCTGAAGAGGTCTCACCCTCGGTACTTGATAGTAACCCAGTAGTGTCGAACAACTAAGGGGAAAGTGATGTGCGGTGTCGGGGCCTGGTCTTCGATGATGAAGTAGGGGCAACAAGGACAAGGTGGGGGTCACTAACCAACCTATACTAAGCAGTTCAGGATAAGCAGGTAGGTAACAATGAGCAGGTTACAAAGGCAGGCTATGCATCAGAATAGGAGCAAACAATAACAGTAGCAAAATCTAATGCAAGCATGAGAGAATGGAATGGGTGATATCGGGATGATCAAAAGGGGGGGGGCTTGCTTGCCCGGTTGCTCTGGCAAGGAGGGGTTGTCGTCGACGTAGTCAATCACAGGGGCAACATCGGTCTCGGGGTCTACTGGAGAGAAGAGGTCGAAGAAACAGTAAATATAAAGCAACATAGCACCACAAAGCTTAACATGGCAATAAGATGTGCTGGATGTGACCTAATGTATGGCTACGCGATAAAGGTGAAGGGGGAAAACAACCGGGAATGTTTTCGTAGTTGTGGACCTATGTCAGACAGATGACGGGAGGGGGAATGTTCCATGTTCAACATGCTAGGGGCATGTGACAGTCGAACGGACTGCGCATCCGGATTCGTCTCGTCGTTCTAAGCAACTTTCATGTATAAAACTTTTTCATCCGAGCTACGGATTATTTTCTATGATTTTTTTAAAGTTCTAGTAATATTCTGGAATTATCCTAAAATCAAAAATGGGAAATTTGACGTCAGCCTGACGTCACCATGACGTGGGCAGTCAACAGAGCATTGACTAGTTAAACAGAGTAGGGGGGCCCATCTGTCATTAACCTAACTAATTTAATAGGGTTAAATTAACTAATTTCGTTAATTAGACTAATTAATCAGTTAAATAATTACCTAATTAATTAATTAATTAATTAATATTTATAAATCTCTTTTTTTAACAAACCGGGGGGTGTGGGTCCCTGTGGTCAGTGGTCCACTGGGGCCAACTGGGCGAAACGAGTGCGGGCGGGGCGTAGCCCGCCCGAACACAGGCGAGGCCACCGTGCGATGGGGAGGAGAAGGGCGCGCAGTCAGCGGGGCGCTGGCGGCCGCAGTGGTGGGCCGGCAAGGCATGGCGCGACGAAGGCCACGCGGCGGCGGCAGGCGTGGGGCGAGCCGCGGCGGAGGCAGGCGCCACAGGGAGGCTGAGCAGCAGCATTGGGTGGAGGCGGCGTGCGAGCCACAGCGGCGAGCCGGGCGTCCTCAGGCGGAGTCGGCGATGGTCGAGCAAGGCCACGGGGGCGTGGAGCGCTGGCGATGCGGCTCGGCCGGAGCAGAGCTACAGGCGAAGTGCGGGCGCGCTCGGGATGAGCGGCCGAAGCGAGTGTGCAAAAGCGAGCGCATATGTCAGCCTGGATTTATAAACTAAATCAAAACAGAGCAAATAAATAGAAATAACAAAGAGAGAGAGAGAGAGAGAGAGAGAGAGGACTTACTTGGCTTACCTGCAGCCCACCTGTGCGGCCCAGCACTGTAGCCAGCACAGCCCAACTCCTCCCCTATCTTCAACCTCGTTCCAGTAGGCACGAGGGCGTGTGCCCGCGGCGCGCACGCACGCGCCCGGCCACCTCCTCTCTGGCTGCTTGCTCGGATGTCTCTGGAAGACGCCACGCGCCAGCCCCATACCCCCTCACTCTCCTCCCGTGCCTTCCCTCTCCTCTGCTCTCTCTCCCGCCCGGACCCGAACGTGTGAGAGAGCGCCGCCGTGCACCGCCGTGGCCACAGCCACTCCCTCGCTCCCTCTTCGTCCCGGGCGTCTCCGCCTCGCCGTCTTTGTCCTCTCCACCAAGTCACGTGGCGCCAGAAGCTCTGTTGCGCCGCCACTACCGCTGTTTCCCTCGTCGACCACCAAAGATCGTCGTCGTCGATTCGCCGCCCCGAGCCTACGGAGCTGCTCATCGACCTCCAAGTGAGCTCCTTCACCGTCTCCCCTTATCCTCGTGGCCTATAGCTCGCCGTAGCATCTCTCTCCGCCATGCATGTGAGCTTCACGCCGCCGGCGAAGTCGTAACCATGGCTAGAGCAAGCTCGGCTTTCCCCTAAGCACGTCATCGTGCTCGTGCTACTCCCAGGGGGCGATCTAGCCCACCCGTTCTCCCACCGTACAACATAACACCGATTCCAAGCAGTCCTGAACTCCGGCCGCCGCGCAAGTCGCTGCCACCGTCGACTTAGGCCACCGGAGCCGCTTCTGTGTGCACCACTCGACGTGGACGAGCCTCCACGTCGCGTAGATTCCCTCCGCCGGCCATTTGGTCGCCGAAGGAGGAATCCCGAGCCCCTCCGCCGTCTCTGGCCTTGCCGGCGATGAGCCCCGGGTCAACCCCGGCGATTTTGACCCGAGTTGACCCAGTTTGACCCCCCCTCCGAGTCACTAAGATGTGGGCCCGCCCCTGTTAATTGTTAGTTAGGTTTAGTTTAGTGATAATTAACCTAGATTAGTGCTTAACCTAACACTAACTGACTCTATTATTTAGTTGTGTCACTGACCAGTGGGCCCGACTAGTCAGGTTTGACCTGGACGGCGCATGTTGACCTGCTAAGGTCAGCATGACGCAATGCTGACGCAGTAATAGGTTTTTCTGGATTTATTCTTACTCAGGAAATTCTAGAAAATAGTGCTAACTTCTAAAAATCATAGAAATTAATCTGTAACTCCAAATGCAAAGATTTATATATGAAAAATGATTAGAAAAATCCAATCTTTCCATCTGTACTGGTTTCATGCATGTTTAAGCAACTTAACCTTGTTGTTTAGTGCAAACCATGACAAGGCACTATTTAAATTCATAAGTTGAGTTTGGGATTGAACCTTTGGTTCAAAATGACTCAACCCCAGCTGGTTGTAGTTGCATTAGCCCAACACACTCATTTTGCCATGTCCTGATCATGCATCATATTGAGCATTGCATTGATTGTGTTCTTCCTTGTTTGCCGGTATTTGTCCCCTTTCAGTAGACGTGTTCCGACGATGAGTTCATTGACACCGATGAAGAGCTCTATCATCTTCAGAAGTGCCAGGCAAGCAAAAACCCCTTGTTCATTCCGATACAATCCCATTCTCTCGCTTCTGCTCTCTTTTACTGCATTAGGACAACAACGATTCAATGGTTACATGCTGCGGTAGTTGAACCCCTTTCCTCTGCATGACCTATCATTGCCACAGTAAATAGATGAAACCCGCTAGTATGAGTAGGAGTTGTTTGAGCCCTGATGTGCCTACTCATTCATGATTGTTTGTCATGCCTGCTACTGCTTAGAGTTGTGTCAGGTCTGATTCATCGGGTATGAATTGGAAAGTTGTGAACATGTCCAACTGTTGAGAGCTAAGTGTGTGAACACGATTTGGTAAAGGTACCGGTGAAAGGCCATGTAGGAGTACGTGGTGGGTTGCTCATTGAAACAGTCCTTAGGAACTGGGTTCTATGTTTGTGATCCATGAACAGCTACTACCACGCGTTGGGCCCGAAACCAATCGACCCTCTCGACTTATTGACCGCCTTGATCTCTGTCTAGGAGTTGCAACTAGTTTCTGGTGTTTGTAGGATATGTGTTGGAGGCCGTGCATAGCGCTGACCCTAGGGGTGGGCTATGATGCGGTAGATACACTGTGGCACGGTGTACTGGGTGCCCGTTTGGTGTCTCGGGAACCCTGCACACATCGTTTGGGGCTGTGAGAGAAACCCCGGCCGGATCTCCTCGTGGATGGAACCCGAATAGGCAATAAACCTGGACTAGAGACTTGTGTGGTTAGTCAGGTCGTGGCCGACTCCCTCGCTAGGCTTCTGCTTGAAGGTTGCTGAGATACACGACGTGTACATGGTGGTAAGTGGCGAGAGCGTGTGGGAAGAAGTACACCCCTTCAGGGTTATAAATGATCTATTCGAATAGTCGTGTCCGTGATAAAGGACTTCTGGGTTGCCTGTACAGTTCATAGACAAGTGAAAGTGGACACTCTAAAATGCGCAAGATAAGTGTGAGTGCTATGGATGGCGTTCTCGTAGGGAGACAGGAGCGGATCCATAGTGGTGTATTGATTTGGTGAACATGTGGACTCGTGTGCGCCACCTCAAAAGAGTTACTTGCATACGTTGTTCAGGATAGCCACTGAGTCAAAGCTAGCTTGCTGCAGTCAAACTCCACCACCCCTTTGTTGATACTGATGCATATGTAGTTAGTTCTAATGTAAGTCTTGCTGGGTACATTTGTACTGACGTTTGCTTAATTTATCTTTTTGCAGAGAGACTTCAGTCTCACTAGTAGTTCCGCGTGGACTTCGACGTTTAGCTTATTACCTCAGCTACGATCTTGTGCCCTCGGCAGGGTCTTGTAGATATTCAGGCTTCTTAGCCTTTTTCATTTGTAGTTGTCTGTACTCGGACAAGTTAAGCTTCCGCTTGTGCTTTGACTTGTATGCTCTGAATGTAGGGTCATGAGACCCATGTTTGTAATATCTCGCTCCTCGAAGCCTATCGAATAAAATACTTGAGTTGTAGAGTGATGTTGTGATGCCACGTTGTATTTGCACATATCGAGCATATTGTGTGTATGTTATTGAAATGCTTGGTATGTGTGGGATCTGACTATCTAGTTGTTTATCCTTGGTAGCCTCTCTTACCGCGAAATGTCTCCTAGTGCTTCCATTGAGGCATGGTAGCTTGCTACTACTCTGGAACACTTATGCTGGCCGGCATGTGTCCTTCTTCATTCCTATGTCTGTCCCTTCGGGGAAATGTCACGCGGTGATCCTTTAAGTCCTTGTAGCTTGCTAAGACTTGGGATTCATTCGCTATTGATCGACACGTTCGTTGCTGGGTCATGTATGCCTGTCCCTTCCATAGACTCCTGCAAAATATTAGTCTCTTCTTGGATAGCGGAGACTCTCTCAATAAAATCATCAATATCTGAATTGAATTCATAATTCTCATAGCAATATTTAAGGATAGCTAAATTTTTAGGTCTATAAACTGAATCATCAAAATTTTTACACTCTTTAAACAAAGATTCAATTTCATAACCACCCATAAAAGCAACAAATTCTTCTATTTGTTCCACATCATAGTAATCATATATACCATTAGCATAAGGTGCCAAGGTTTTATCATCATTAAATTTGCATGAAAAGTGAAGGTGTGGAGCCTTCATCCTAGAACAACAAGTATAGTCATATCTGAAACATAGTTCCCGAGCATACCAATGCAACATATGAATTTGATCCCATAATAGTTTCCCTTTTTGAGTCAAGCGATAATCCCTAAAGTATTCACGTTGATCCAACGTGTCTCCCATTACATAATTGAATGGGGTTTTCTCAGGATTATCGAAGTACTACATAATATTTTTCACATAACCAGCATCGATGGTTTTACGAGGTTCCCCATCTCCATGAGTAGAAGGTACACCAAATTTTTTTGGTATTTCATGTTCCATATCCATAACTAAAGATAGAGAACAACTATGAACAGCAAATAAAAATTACTTAGTGATAAAGCAAACAAGCACACACGAGAATATTCACCCCATGCTATAACTCCCCGGCAACGGCGCCAGAAAAAGGTCTTGATAACCCACAAGTAGAGGGGATCAATTGGAGCCTCTTTCGATAAGTAAGAGTGTCGAACCCAATGAGGAGCTAAAGGTAGAACAAATATTCCCTCAGGTTCTATCAACCACCGATGCAACTCTACGCACGCATAAAGTTTGCTTTACCTAGAACAAGTATGAAACTAGAAGTACTTTGTAGGTGTTTTTGGATAGGTTTGCAAGAATATAAAGTGCACGTAAATAAAAAGTAGGGGCTGTTTAGGTAAAGAAGCAATAAAGTTAGTATAGTGAGTGTGGAAAAGTGGTGGTTGGAGTTGCGAAATTGTCCCTAAGCAATTGACTACTTTACTAGACCGATAACAAGTTTTATGTGGGAGAGGCCACTACTAGCATGTCATCCCTGACTTGGAATTCTATGCACCTATGATTGGAACTATTAGCAAGCATCACAATTACTAATGTTCATTAAGGTAAAACCCAACCATAGCATTAAGATATGTTGGTCCCCCTTCAATCCCGTATGCATCAATTTCTATGCTAGGTTGAAGCTTCTGTCACTCTTGCCCTCCAATACATAGTCCTATCAACATACAACTAACCCTATGGTGTGATCCACGCGTGCTCTCATATGATGGGCACCAAAGGACAGCAACATAACCACAAGAAAATTAAACCAATCATAGCTATTCACCAATCACCGGGAGGACAACGAAAATGTACTCAGACATTATAGGATGGCAACACATCATTGGATAATAATATGAAGCATAAATCACCATGTTCAAGTAGAGGGTACAGCGGGTTGTGGGAGAGTGGACCGCTGTAGATAGACGGGGGAAGGTGATGAAGATGTTGGTGAAGATGGCGAAGGTGTTGGTGTAGATTGCGGTGATGATGATGGCCCCCGACGGCGTTCCGGCACCACCGGAAGCGAGGGGGAGAGAGCCCCCTCCTTCTTCTTCTTCTTCTTCTTCTTCTTCTTCTTCCTTGACCTTCTCCCTAGATGGGAGAAGGGTTTCCCCTCTCGTCCATGGTTTCCATGGCGTGGGAGGGGCGAGAGCCCCTCCGAGATTGGATCTGTCTCTCTGTCTCTCTCTGTTTCTGCGTTCTCAGATTCTGCCCTTTCACCATTTCTTATATTCTCGGAGATCCATAACTCCGATTGGGCTGAAATTTTAATATGATCTTTATCCGGATATTAGCTTTCTTGCGGTGAAAGAAGGGCATCAACCGCCTTACAGGGTGGCCACGAAGGCCCAGGGCGCGCCTGACCCCCTAGGGCACGCCCCCTGCCTTGTGGCCCCCTCGGGCATCGTCTCTCGTTGATTTTTCTTCCCAAAAATCACATATATTCCAAAAACAATCTCCTGTCAGTTTTTATCCCATTTGGACTCCGTTTGATATGGATTTACTGTGAAACAAAAAACATGCAACAAACAGGAACTGGCACTGGGTACTGGATCAATATGTTAGTCCACAAAAAAAGTATAAAAAGTTGCCAAAAGTATATGAAAGTTGTATAATATTGGCATGGAACAATCAAAAATTATAGATACGATGGAGACGTATCAGCATCCCCAAGCTTAATTCCTGCTCGTCCTTGAGTAGGTAAATGATAAAAAAAATTGATGTGGAATGCTACCTAGCATAATCTTGATCATATATCTAATCATGGCATGAATATTGAGACACGAGTGATTCAAAGCAATAGTCTATCATTTGACATTAAGACAATAATACTTCAAGCATACTAACCAAGCAATTATGTCTTATCAAAATTACATGGCCAAAGAAAGCTCATCCCTACAAAATCATATAGTCTGGCTATGCTCCATCTTCACCACACAAAGCATTCAAATCATGCACAACCCTGATGACAAGCCGAGCAATTGGTTCATACATTTTAACACGCTTCAGCCTTTTCAACCCTCACGCAATACATGAGCGCAAGCCATGGACATAACACTATGGGTGGAATAGAATATGATGGTGGAGGTTGCGTGGAGAAGCCAAAAAGGAAGAAAGTCTCACATCGACGCGGCTAATCAACGGGCTATGGAGATGCCCATCAATTGATGTCAATGCGAGGAGTATGGATTTCCATGCAGCGGATGCACTAGAGCTATAAGTGTATGAAAGCTCAAACTGAAACTAAGTGGATCTGCATCTAACTTGCTTGCTCATGAAGACCTCGGGCATTTGAGGAAGCCCATCATCGGAATATACCAGCCAAGTTCTATAATTAAAATTCCCACTAGTATATGAAAATGATAACTCAAGAGACTCTCTATACGAACAACATGGTGCTACTCTGAAGCACAAGTGTGGTAAAAGGATAGTAACATTGTCCCTTCTCTCTTTTTCTCTCATTTTTTGGGCCTTCTCCTTTTTTTGGCCTTTCTCTTTTTTTTCTTGTTTTCGTCCGGAGTCTCATCTCGACTTGTGGGGGAATCATAGTCTCCATCATCCTTTCCTCCCTGGGACAATGCTCTAATAATGATGATCATCACACTTTTATTTACTTACAACTCAATATTACAACTCGATGCTAGAACAAAGATATGACTCTATATGAATGCCTCCGGTGGTGTACCGGGATGTGCAATGATCTAGCGTAGCAATGACATCAAAAAACGGACAAGCCATGAAAACATCATGCTAGCTATCTTACGATCATGCAAAGCAATATGACAATAAATGCTCAAGTCATGTATATGATGATGGAAGTTGCATGGCAATATATCTCAGAGTGGCTATGGAAATGCCATGATAGGTAGGTATGGTGGCTGTTTTGAGGAAGATATAAGGAGGCTTATGTGTGATAGAGCGTATCGTATCACGAGGTTTGGATGCACCAGCGAAATTTGCACCAACTCTCGAGGTGAGAAAGGGCAATGCACGGTACCGACGAGGCTAGCAATGATGGAAGGGTGAGAGTGCGTATAATCCATGGACTCAACATTAGTCATAAAGAACTCATATACAAATTGCAGAAGTTTATTAGCCCTCGAAGAAAAGTACTACTATGCATGCCCCTAGGGGGATAGATTGGTAGGAAAAGACCATCGCTCGTCCCCGACCGCCACTCATAAGGAAGACAATCAATAAATACCTCATGCTCCAACTTCGTTACATAACGGTTCACCATACGTGCATGCTATGGGACTTGCAAACCTCAACACAAGTATTTCTCAATTTCACAACTATTCAAGTAGCACAACTCTAATATCACCACCTTTATATCGCAAAACTATTGCAAGGAATCAAACATATCATATTCAGTGATCTACAAGTTTTATGTAGGATTTTATGACTAACCATGTGAATGACCAATTCCTATCATCTCTCTAAATAGATATAAGTGAAGCAAGAGAGTTTAATTCTTTCTACAAAAGCTATGCCCATGTTCTAACAAATATAAGTGAAGCAAAAGAGCATTCTACAAATGGTAGTTTTCTATGTGAAGAGAAACACGCAATCCAAACTTCAAATGATATAAGCGAAGCACATGAAGCATTCTATAAAGCCATACTCAAAAGATTTAAGTGAAGTGCAAAGAGCATTCTATAAATCAACCAAGGACTATCTCATACCAGCATGGTGCATAAAAGAAAAGTGAAAACTAAATGCAAAAGACGCTCCAAGATTTGCACATATCCCATGAACGAAACGAATCCGAAAACATACCGATACTTATTGAAGAAAGATGGGATGCCTTCCGGGTCATCCCCAAGCTTAGAAGCTTGAGTCTCCTTGAATATTTACTTGGCGTGCCTTGGGCATCCTCAAGCTTGAGCTCTTGCCTCTCCTTCTTCTCCTCATATCGAGACATCCTCGATCTTCAAACACTTCATCCACACAAAACTCAACAGAAAGCTCGGTAAGATCTGTTAGTATAATAAAGCAAATTACTACTCTAAGTACTGTTGAAAACCAATTCATATTTTGTTTTTGCATTGTAGCTACTATAATATAACTTTTCCATGGCTTAATGCACTGATAGAAATCGATAGTTTCATCAAAAGAAGCAAACTATGCATCAAAAACAGAATCTGTCTAAAACAGAACAGTCTGTAATAATCTGAACATTCACCATACCTCTGATACTCAAAAAATTCTACCACAGTTAGGAAAATAATTTTTTTTATAGAAATACAGTGCAAAAAGTTTCAGAACCGTTTGACGTTCCAGTAAAAAAATTAAAATCACGCACTACAGCCAAAGGTTCTGTCCTGCACCGTACAAACCAACAAGTAATCTAAAACATCCTAAAGGCAAACCTTGGCACATTATTTTATTTTTAAACTTTATAAAAGCATACAACAGAAATAAATGACTCTCTAAAACTTCCGGGTTGTCTACCTGGCAGCGCTTTCTTTAAAGCCATTAAGCTAGGCATATAGTGCTCAAGTAATGGATCCACCCGGATCTCAAGGTATATCAAAGCCAATTTGAATAAAAAATGATTTGTAATTTAGTAGAGATCTCAAAGCAACATATATCATATAATGAAGAAGTCTAACTCTCTTCCTATGCATCGGCATGTCATAAAAGAACAATTCATGCACACAAAGTAAAGGCCAATGCCTAGTATAAACAGTTTCTTGCAATTTTTTCGTGTTGGAAACATAAAGAGGCGGAGATGTAATTCCTCTCTCATAATAATTGAAAGTAGGACCAGTAAGAACATGCATAGTATATCTATCAAAATCATCATGTGTAATAGTAAAACGCAACCCATCAATATAATCCTTAATAAGGGTAAACTTCTCGGATATAGTGTAGTTGGGAGAATTCAAAAATATAATAGGACTATCATGCGTGGGTGCAATAGCAACAATTTCATGTTTAACATAAGGAACTATAGCAAGTTCATCTCCATAAGCATAACTCATATTGGCATCTTGGCCAGAAGCATAGCAAGCATCATCAAAAAGGGTTATTTCAAAAGAATCAACGGGGTCATAACAATCATCATATCATCATCCTTCGGTAAGCATGAAGGGAGATTAAACAATGTATGGGATAAATAGTTACTCTCATTAGAAGGTGGGCACGGGTGATCAATCCACTCTTCCTCCTTTTGTTCTTCGCTCTCCTCTTCATCTTTTTCATCCAATGAGCTCACAATGTCATTAATTTCTTCTTCCATAGACTCCTGCAAAATATTAGTCTCTTCTAGGACAACGGAGACTCTCTCAATAAAATCATCAATATCGGAATTGATTTCATAATTCTCATAGCAATATTTAAGGATAGCTAAATTTTCAGGTCTATAAACTGAATCATCAAAATTTTCACACTCTTTAAACAAAGATTCAATTTCATAAGCACCCATAAAAGCAACAAATTCTTCTATTTGTTCCACATCATAGTAATCATATATACCATTAGCATAAGATTCCAAGGTTTTATCATCATTAAATTTGCATGAAAAGGGAAGGTGTGGAGCCTTCACCTAGAGCAACAAGTATAGTCATATCTCAAACATAGTTCCCGAGCATACCAATGCAACATATGAATTTGATCCCATAATAGTTTCCCTTTTTGAGTCAAGCGATAATCCCTAAAGTACTCACGTTGATCCAACATGTCTCCCATTAAATAATTGAATGGGGTTTTCTTAGGATTATCAAAGTACTACATAATATTTTTCACATAACCGACATCGAGGGTTTTAGGAGGTTCCCCATCTCCATGAGTAGAAGCTACACCTATTTTTTTTTGGTATTTCGTGTTCCATATCCATAACTAAAGATAGAGAACAACTAAGAACATCAAATAAAAATTACTTAGTGATAAAGCAAACAAGCACACACGAGAATATTCACCCCACGCTATAACTCCCCGGCAACGGAGCCAGAAAAAGGTCTTGATAACCCACAAGTATAGGGGATCAATTGTAGCCTCTTTCGATAAGTAAGAGTGTCGAACCCAACGAGGAGCTAAAGGTAGAACAAATATTCCCTCAAGTTCTATCGACCACCGATACAACTCTACGCACACATAAAGTTTGCTTTACCTAGAACAAGTATGAAACTAGAAGTACTTTGTAGGTGTTTTTGGATAGGTTTGCAAGAATATAAAGTGCACATAAATAAAAAGTAGGGGCTATTTAGGTAAAGAAGCAATAAAGTTAGTATAGCGAGTGTGGAGAAGTGGTGGTAGGAGTTGCGAAATTGTCCCTAAGCAATTGACTAGTTTACTAGACCGATAGCAAGTTTTATATGGGAGAGGCCACTGCTAGCATGTCATCCCTGACTTGGAATTCTATGCACTTATGGTTGGAACTATTAGCAAGCATCCTCAACTACTAACGTTCATTAAGGTAAAACCCAACCATAGCATTAAGATATATTGGTCCCCCTTCAATCCAATATGCATCAATTTCTATGCTAAGTTGAAGCTTCTGTCACTCTTGCCCTCCAATACATCGTCCTATAAACATACAACTAACCCTATGGTGTGATCCATGCATGCACTCATATGATGAGCACCAAAGGACAGCAACATAACCACAAGCAAATGAAACTAATCATAGCAATTCACCAATCACCGGTAGGACAACAAAGATCTACTCAGACATCATAGGATGGCAACACATCATTGGATAATAATGTGAAGCATAAAGCACCATTTCAAGTAGAGGGTACAGTGGGTTGCAGGAGAGTGGACCGCTGTAGGTAGATGGGGAAGGTCATGAAGATGTTGGTGAAGAAGGCGAAGGTGTTGGTGTAGATTGCGGTGATGATGATGGCCCCCGACGGCATTCTGGCGCCACTAGAAGCGAGGGGGAGAGAGCCCCCCTCCTTCTTCTTCTTACTTGACCTTCTCCCTAGATGGGAGAAGGGTTTCCCCTCTGGTCCATGGTTTCCATGGCGTGGGAGGGGAGAGAGCCCCTCCGAGATTGGATCTGTCTCTTTGTCTCTCTCTATTTCTACGCTCTCAGATTCTGCCCTTTCACCGTTTCTTATATTCCCGGAGATCCGTAAATTTTAACACAATTTCTATACGGATAATAGCTTTCTTACGGCGAAAGAAGGGGATCATCCGCCTTATGGCATGGCCACGATGGCCCAGGGCGCGCCCCCTGCCTCGTGGCCCCCTCGGGCATCGTCTCGTGTTGATTTTTCTTCCCAAAAATCACATATATTCCAAAAAAATCTCCGTCAGTTTTATCCCGTTTGGACTCCGTTTGATATGGATTTACTTCGAAACAGAAAACATGCAACAAACAAGAACTGGGACTGGGCACTAGATCAATATGTTAGTCCCCCAAAATAGTATAAAAAGTTGCCAAAAGTATATGAAAGTTGTATAATATTGGCATGGAGCAATCAAAAATTATAGATACGATGGAGATGTATCATGGCCAACTCCCTCGCCAGGCTTCCGCTTGAAGGTTGCCGAGATACACGACGTGTACATGGTGGTAAGTGGCGAGAGAGTATGTGAAGAAGTACACCCCTGTAGGGTTATAAATGATCTATTCGAATAGCCGTGTCCGCGGTAAAGCACTTATGAGTTGCCTGTACAGTTCATAGACAAGTGAAAGTGGATACTATAAAATGCGCAAGATAAGCACGAGTGCTATGGATGGCGTTCTCGTAGGGAGACGCGAGCGGATTCATAGTGGTGTATTGATTTGGTGAACATGTGGACTCGTGTGCGCCACCTCA
This sequence comes from Triticum dicoccoides, assembly GCF_002162155.2. Classification (NCBI taxonomy): domain Eukaryota; kingdom Viridiplantae; phylum Streptophyta; class Magnoliopsida; order Poales; family Poaceae; genus Triticum; species Triticum dicoccoides. The sequence goes on from NC_041384.1 coordinate 303,815,356, forward strand.
AAAGCGTTATTTGCAGATGTAGTTCAGGATAGCCACTGAGTCAAAGCTGGCTTGTCACAGTTAAACTCCACCACCCCTTTGTTGATACTGATGCATATGTAGCTAGTTCCGATGTAAGTCTTGCTGGGTACATTTGTACTCACGTTTGCTTAATTTATGTTTTTGAAGAGAGACTTCAGTCTCACTAGTAGTTCCGCGTGGACTTCAACGTTTAGCTTGTTACCTCAGCTACGATGTTGTGCCCTCGGTAGGGTCTTGTAGATATTTAGGCTTCTCAGCCTTTTTCATTTGTAGTTGTCTGTACTCAGACAAGTTAAGCTTCCGCTTGTGCTTTGACTTCTATGCTCTGAATGTAGGGTCATGGGACCGATGTTTGTAATATCTTGCTCCATGGAGCCTATTGAATAAAATACTTGAGTTGTAGAGTCATGTTGTGATGCCATGTTGTATTTGCACATATCGAGCATATTGTGTGTATGTTATTGAAATGCTTGGTATGTGTGGGATCTGACTATCTAGTTGTTTATCCTTGGTAGCCTCTCTTACCGAAAAATGTCTCCTAGTGCTTCCACTGAGCCACGGTAGCTTGCTACTACTCCGGAACACTTAGGCTGGCCGGCATGTGTCCTTCTTCGTTCCTGTGTCTGTCCCTCCGGGGAAATGTCACGGGGTGATCCTTTAAGTCCTTTTAGCTTGCTACGACTTGGGATTCATTCGTTGTTGATCGACACATTCGTTGTTATGTCATATATGCTTGTCCCTATAAGTTAGCGCCACTTTGGGTTCACGACTAGCCATGTAGCCCAGTTCTTTGTCATATGGATGCTAGCTACACTATCATATACGTGAGCCAAAAGGCGCAAACGGTCCCGGGCCTGGTAAGGTGATACCCGTGGGAATACTGTGCGTGAGGCCACAAAGTGATATGAGGTGTTACATGCTAGATCGGTGTGGCATAGGATTAGGGTCCTGACAGCTTTGGTATCAGAGCCTGACTGCCTGTAGGACTACCAAGCCAAACTGGTCGAAGTTGAGTCTAGAAATGCTTTAGTTATATAAGGGAATTGATTGTGGAAGGGAAAAGGCTCTTTTTACTTCTTTACCTTATGCCCTTCTGATCTGAGTCAACCTCTTCTTTTCTACGGGGATTAAGAACTAGGCCTACTCATCTATCTATCAGGATGATGTGTTACTAATCCATAGACTTAAAGGATTGATGGATTCAAGTCTCAGTTCAGTTTCTACTACTTTCGTATGTTCATAGCAGGCCCCAGAACCTTGATATTGTGATGTTGAGTGGTCATGCCACTATTTTGCAGGATGTCTCAAATCTTTGAGTATTTACAGCTGTTATGTTGCCCGAGTCATTCCAGGTTTCTAAATAGTATGATGCATTTGCAAACCCCTTCTTTTTGTTCTCGCTGTTCTTTTGGGCCAGATTAACCACACTAATCATCGAGTTGAGGTACTCCGTTGCCTCGGCATATATGTTGAAGCCATTATTATGACCCTAGACATCTTAGAGAACCACTTAGTAATCTAGCAATGCTTTGTATCCCCAGTGTGATGATTCTAGCCATTATTCTCGAAAGCATCCCGTGATGCCATTTAGTTAGTATGCTTTCTATTCCTAGGTTTTTGAACCCGGGATTCACTCTACTTACTTCATGTTGATAGTGTTGCTCGTACCTTTAGGATATTAGTAACCTTTGTGATAGACCTCGATGTCCGTGGTATTTCTTTCTTCCAAATACCATGAACTACTTATGGCAGAAGTTCCTCGTTGAACCATAGGTCACAACCAGAGTGCTCTCGATGAGTTCTTGATTCTATGTTGTGACTCTGGCAGTCCTACTCTTCTGCATGGGTTATCCGGAAGAAATATGTTGAACTTGTTCGACATACTAATCTATGCACCCACAAGTCAGAAAATCTTATGTTCTTTTGGGTTGTCCCTCTTTAGTTGTATTCTGACCTCTGTCTATCAATTGATAGCTAGGACTAGTTGTGCATTCGTGTTATCGATGCCTATTATTCTTGTGGTCCGTCAAGCCATTCTATTTCAGAATGACTAGGAGAAACAAACTCCAGTACCTCATCCATATCCAGGATTGCGTCAAGGTAGTTGTGCTCCGCAGATCAAAATGCCAATCCAGCTTATGTTCTGTTCTATTCTACCCTAGAGTATTACCCCCTTTATGTCAGGATTGTCATGAGAATTGCACCATCTCTTATGAATTCTTGATGCAGTGATACTTCTTGCCATCATTATTTATTCGTCGGTTCTGTGTTGTTGTGACTGGAATCCCGACAAATGAAACGTGATGTGTGAAATCAATACTCCTAGCAACCCTGTTGCTTGGTAGTTAGTGGACGATAACTCCATTCCTAGCGTGATGGTTATTGAATTATCATTCTAAGATAGATTGTGCTACCTAGCCCATCTTTCCTGGTGCCCTTTTCTATCAACGAGTTAGGATTGCTTCAATCCCTTGCTCCCTTGATCATATCATCTTGCCCTGAAAAGCAATATTGTTCTCGAGCTTAGTAATATATCAGTGGTTCATGATTTTCCGATTATCTTCTCGGAAGTATCCCCAGGTTGTCCCCCAACTGTTATGATGAGCTCGTGATCAAGTTGGTTTCTTGTAAACCACCCCTTCTCCAAGAATCTGTGTTGGATACCCTGAGCTAGTTGGTTAAGCTAAACAACAACTTGGAGAGTTGGAAGATAATCGCTTGCCTAACTTAGTTCATCTCTAAGGGATATTTTCTGTGTATGTGTGTTGAAGAAAGATGATATATTCATCAGTTGGTCCTCGTGAACAGTTGTTGGACCTATTGTCTTACCCACTCTTTGATTTGAGTATGGGCTATCGTCAAATCAAATCAGAACCAACGATGTTCGTAATGTTGTCTTACTCGTGGTTGATTCCTTGAGCATACACTGTTATATCTTTCGGGTCTGACCAATGCTATCAGCGTGTTCAATTAATTATGGAATTCCATTTATATGGAAGCCTGGATGGATTGTTGTTGGGCCCATCAGTAGCATATTTATCATCTCCATGATTATGTTGAACATTAAAGCTAGTGTTGGAAAATTTTGTAAGCATTATCTTCATGTCCCGTTCATGAAGTATATGCTTGGTGTAAGAAGTGATTTTCTCCAAGTTCACATGCATTAGGTGCAAGTTGCCGCCGTGAATTTGAGAAAGCTTGTTTTGTTTTGCTTCCTTTGGAATCATCCCAAGTTAGTCATGCATATGTGCAAAGTATTATGTGGTTTGGAGACTTGCAACCTTCATTCTACAAGTGTCCCTAGCACACCAAGCCACTGATTGGAATGTGCAAGGAGAAGAAGTTCCTTCTTAAGAGCATGCCTTATGCAAGGACTTTGATATCCTCGACGATGGTTCCCCACATGAACTCAATAGTGTTTTATTATAAGACTACGTCATTCTTGTCTTGGATAACATGATCACATGTATGTAGCATAACCAGCTCATGTTTTGGAGCTTGCTATCGTAGTTCATCTCCCGAGAATCTCGCAACATCATCTCGCTGATTTGTGTTGCAAACTTTATTTTCAGACATGATGAGTCTGAAGTATCCTATCACCAATCAGATCTGAATCTCAGGCAGATACGATGGTTGGAACATTCCCAACAGTTGCATTTTGTTCCCAGCTTGCACCGCCATGTGCCAATTTCCCATGGGATGCCCTTCTTAGTAGTTGATATCCAAGATCATCTTCAAAAGTGGACTTACCATGGGTCCCATCCATTTCTGGTGATAGGAAAAATCATCCATTATGTTGTCTTCAACAAGGTAGTCCGCATCATCCATTCTAGTATGAGTATGCCATTTCTTCAAGCTCCTTCACACGATCGTTTGTGATTGCCTTAGGCTGGTATAAATAGTTTCAATGATCTTTGTATCAAAAGTAATTCTTTTTGCCACTTTAGGGAATAATTCTATGAGTCACCTCCGCTAAGGTTCCTTGCTATGGAATCATGGCAATTTATCTCCTTGCTACTTTGACACATACTTATCATCTACTTATGCATGGAATTGTAGCCAACCAAATTGAACCTCTGTCTTCTGTTTTCAACCACCCCTCTTAATGCTTGAGCTATGTCTTAGCTCAAGAGATGATTCAACATCCCATCCCGTGAGTTGATCATGATTTGCTTGGTCTTCGTGAAGATCGAATCCTGTAGAGTTTCCCTCTTTTTCCCTTGTCATGTTGGTTAAGTTCTCAAAGCAAGACGTCGAGATCAAGATGATTCAATGAATCAACATCCTCGGGGAGGATAGTTGGATAGAGAAGATTGTGATAGTTTTGTGACCCCCTTCCTTCTTACCTCACGTCCTGAATCTCGGGACGAGATTCTTGTTTAGTGGGGGTGAGCTGTCACAGCCCTAGCTTTAGCTTTGCTTGTGGACTAGTCTTGGTTTTTGCATCATGTTTAAACTTTGCTTAAACTTGAAATGGGGATGTTCAAACCCTAGCACCAAATGAAATGCAACTAGGATCAAAATAAAAATATTATCAATGAACCCAAAATGCCCTTTAGAAAAGTTCATGATTTTTGAATTGGTCTAGAACCTCTACCAAAAATGGTGCACACTTTTCTAGGTCATTAATGGATTTTTGAATTAACTCATGTTGTATTTGAATTGGAGATATTAATTCCTATAAAATATTTGGTAGCTCCAAATATTCTGAAACTTACTGAGGGCCTTTGAAACAATTCAGTTACTGCCCACAAATATTTTCAGGATTTATAAAATTGATTTGGTTTATAAACTAAATCAAAACAGAGCGAATAAATAGAAAAAACATAAATAAAAGAGAGAGAGAGAGAGAGAGAGAGAGAGAGAGAGAGAGAGGACTTACCTTGCTTACCTGCAGCCCACCTGTGCGGCCCAGCACTATAGCCAGCACAGCTCAACTCCTCCCCTGTCTTCAACCTCGTGCCAGTAGGCACGAGGGCATGTTCCCATGGTGCGCATGCATGCGCCCGGCCACCTCCTCTCTGCCTGCTTGACCGGACGTCTCTGGAAGACGCCACGTGCCAGCCTCGTACCCCCTCACTCTCCTCCCGTGCCTTCCCTCTCCTCTGCTCTCTCTCCAGCCTGGACCCGAATGTGTCAGAGAGCGCCGCCGTGCACCGCCGCGGCCACAGCCACTCCCTCGCTCCCTCTCCGTCCCAAGCGTCTCTGCTTCGCCGTCTTCTTCCTCTCCATCGAGTCATGCGGCGCCAGAAGCTCTGTTGCGCTGCCATCGCCGCCGTTTCCCTCATCGGCCACCGAAGATCGTCGTCGTCGATTCGCCGCCCCGAGCGCCTCCCCGAGCCCACGGAGCTGCTCTTTGACCTCCTAGTGAGCTCCTTCACCATCTCCCCTTATCCCCGTGGCCTGTAGCTCGCCATAGCATCTCTCTTCGCCGTGCCCGTGAGCTTCACGCCGCCGGCGAAGTTGTCACCATGGCTAGAGCAAGCTCAGCTTGCCCCTGAGCACGTCATTGCCCCCGTGCTGCTCCCAGGGGCCGATCTAGCCCACCCGTTCGTCCCACCGTGCACCACGACACCGATTCCAAGCACTCCCGAACTCCGTCCGCCGCGCAAGTCACTGCCGCCATCGACTTAGGCTACCGGAGCCGCTTCTGTGTGCACCACTCGACGCGAACGAGCATCCCCGTCGTGTAGATGCCCTCCGCCGGCCGTTTGGTCACCGGAGGTGGAATCCCGAGCCCCTCCGCCGTCTCTGGCCTTGTCGGTGACGAGCCCCGGGTCAACTCCAGCGAGTTTGACCCGGGTCGACCCAGTTTGACCCCCCCATGAGTCACTGAGATGTGGGCCCGCCCCTGTTAATTATTAGTTAGGTTTAGTTTAGTGCTAATTAACCTAGATTAGTGCTTAACCTAACACTAACTAACTCTGTTAGTTAGTTGTGTCACTGACCAGTGGGCCCGACTGGTCAGGTTTGACCTGGACGGTGCATGTTGACCTGCTGAGGTCAGCATGATGCAATGCTGACCCAGTAATAGGTTTTTCTGGATTTATTCTTACTCAGGAAATTCCAGAAAATAGTGCTAACTTCTAAAAATCATAGAAATTAATCTGTAACTCCAAATGCAAAGATTTATATATGAAAAATGATTAGAAAAATCCAATCTTTCCATCTACACTGGTTCCACGCATGTTTAAGTAACTTAACCTTGATTTTTAGTGCAAAACATGATAAGGCACTATTTAAATTCATAAGTTGAGTTTGGGATTGAACCTTTGGTTCAAAATGACTCAAACCCAGCTGGTTGTAGTTGCATTAGCCCAACACACTCATTTTGCCATGTCCTGATCATGCATCATATTAAGCATTGCATTGATTGTGTTCTTCCTTGTTTACCGGTATTTGTCCCCTCTTAGTAGATGTGTTCCGACGATGAGTTCAATGACACCGATGAAGAGTTATATCATCTTCAGAAGTGCTAGGCAAGCAAAAAAACCTTGTTCATTCTGATACAATCCCACTCTCTCCCTTCTGCTCTCTTTTACTGCATTAGGACAACAACGATTCAACTGTTACATGTTGCGGTAGTTGAACCCTTTTCCTCTACATGACCTGTCATTGCCATAGTAAATAGATGAAACCCACTAGTATGAGTAGGAGTTGTTTGAGCCCTGATGTGCCTACTCATTCATGCTTGTTTGTCATGCCTGCTACTGCTTAGAGTTGTGTCAAGTCCGATTCATCGGGGATGAATTGGAAAGTTGTGAACATGACCTATTGTTGAGAGCTAACTGTGTGAACACGATTTGGTAAAGGTACCGGTGAGAGGCCATGTAGGAGTACATGGTGGGTTGTCTCATTGAAACCGTCCTTAGGAACTGAGTTCTGTGTTTGTGATCCATGAACAGCTACTACTACGCGTTGGGCCCGAAAGCAATGGACCCTCTCGACTTATTAACCGCCTTGATCTCTATCCAGGAGTTGCAACTAGTTTCTGGTGTTTGTAGGATATGTGTTGGAGGTCGTGCGTAGCGCTGACCCTAGGGGTGGGCTATGATGCGGTAGATACACAGTGGCACGGTGTACCGGGCGCCCGTTTGGTGTCTCGGGAACCCTGCACACATCGTTTGGGGCTGTGAGCAAAACCCCGGCCGAATCTCCTCATGGATGGAACCCGAATATGCGATAAACCTAGACTAGAGACTTGTGTGGTTAGTCAGGTCGTGGCTGACTCCCTCTCTAGGCTTCCGCTTGAAGGTTGCCGAGATACACGATGTGTACATGGTGGTAAGTGGCGAGAGCGTGTGTGAAGAAGTACACCCCTGCAAGGTTATAAATAATCTACTCGAATAGTCATGTCCGCGATAAAGGACTTCTAGGTTTCCTGTACAGTTCATAGACAAGTGAAAGTGCATACTCTAAAATGCGCAAGATAAGTGTGAGTGCTATGGATGGCGTTCTCGTAGGGAGACAGGAGCGGATCCATAGTGGTGTATTGATTTCGTGAACATGTGGACTCGTGTGCGCCACCTCAAAAGAGTTACTTGCAGACGTAGTTCAGGATAGCCACTGAGTCAAAGCTAGCTTGCTGCAGTTAAACTCCACCACCCCTTTGTTGATACTGATGCATATTTAGCTAGTTCTTATGTAAGTCTTGCTGGGTACATTTGTACTCATGTTTGCTTAATTTATGTTTGTGCAGAGAGACTTCAGTCTCGCTAGTAGTTCCGCGTGGACTTGGACGTTTATCTTGTTACCTCAACTACGATCTTGTGCCCTCGGCAGGGTCTTGTAGATATTCAGGCTTCTCAGCCTTTTTCATTTGTAGTTGTCTGTACTCAGACAAGTTAAGCTTCCTTTGTTCTTTGACTTGTATGCTTTGAATGTAGGGTCATGAGACCCATGTTTGTAATATCTCGCTCCTTGGAGCCTATTGAATAAAGTACTTGAGTTGTAGAGTCATGTTGTGATGCCACGTTGTATTTTCACATATCGAGCATATTGTGTGTATGTTATTGAAATGCTTGGTATGTGTGGGATCTGACTATCTAGTTGTTTATCCTTGGTATACTCTCTTATCGGGAAATGTCTCCTAGTGCTTCCACTAAGCCATGGAAGCTAGCTACTGCTCCGGAACACTTACGCTGGCCGGCATGTCTCCTTCTTCATTCCTGTGTCTGTCCCTTCAGGGAAATTTCACGCGGTGATCCTTGAAGTCCTTGTAGCTTGCTACAAGTTGGGATTCATTCACTGTTGATCGACATATTCGTTGCTGGGTCATGTATGCATGTCCCTATAAGTTAGCGCCACTTTGGCTTCACGACTAGCCATGTCAGCCCGGGTTCTTTGTCATATGGATGCTAGCGACACTATCATATACGTGAGCCAAAAGGCGGAAACGGTCCCGGTCCTGGTAAGGCGACACCGGCGGGAATACCGTGCGTGAGGCCGCAAAGTGATATGAGGTGTTCCATGCTAGATCGGTGTGGCATAGGATTGGAGTCCTGACACAAGGTTGTTTTCGATGACAACACAAATTTTTTTTGAGGGGCAAGGATGATATTTCTCAAGATGAATTTGATTCATATCTTGGAAGAAGTCAAAATGTTTACGATGATCATGACACATTTGTCGATAGGTTTCTTGAAGATGTAATCGATTAGCGACGACATCAAACAAAAGGAATGGTGAAGAAAAAGGTTATTGGAACCACGAGTACGACACAAGCTCAAAATCAATCTTGTTGTTCAAGGCGAAATGATATGACGAGGAAGATCGACGTAAGCTTAGCTCATCGTTGAAAATTGTGCTCCGGGAAGAACGAGGTAGCAGAGTTAAAATTTGGCATGATAATGATATAGCCGATCAGGCTAGGAATGGCTTGATGGATTATTAAACTCGTAAGCAACGAAAATTACTTAAGAGTTATTGAATCGGAGTGCGGAATCGATTAACTTATCGGTTTTCTCGATCGACAAACAACCCAGAACCCATGAAGTGACAAAGAAAGGGTAATGTAGTACTTCATCAAAAGTTCATAAGATGTAGTGCAATGGCATGATATCCTCGAGATACCAGGGGTAATACTCGAAGGTAGATCATAATAGAGGTTGGGCAGGCGCATTGACCTATAGAAGACAAGTGATTTAACTTGTCCAAGAAATGGGACCAAAGAAGAACAATCATGGTCAGAACCACGGTTGTGAAGGATCAATTCACCGATACCAGATGATATTATATCAAGGGGTAATTATTTTTATGAGCAGCTTCCGTGATAAGTTCTACATCAGGTCCATGGGCATGAACACAAAGGTTCAAGGTAGAATCCCACTTCTTCAATGCATAACCTTTCATTCACTCCTCGTTTTCTAAGAATTTGTAGTGTGAAAGATTTATCTGGTGAAGCACCAGAAGAGTATGACTCACATCTCTTTCGAGTTCACACGGATTAGGGAAGGCATAGGTTCAACTCGTAGGGTATCTTAGGAACATATACCACTAACTTCCAGAGCATATAACATCATCCCAATAGTAGAGCATGGTTGACAATAAGCAGAGGATACAATTTACCAAAAGGCATTATGTATCCTAGGAAAGGCCCAAAAGGTTATTGAATATGAAAGGAAGTTGTCGGATAAAATCCAAGAAAGGATCTGGTGATCCATAAGGGATCTGATGTGAGCATCGGTACTCAACCAGGAGAAGAAAGAATGCAAGGAGATCAGATTATATAAACAACTGACTAATTCAAGATCAAATGCAAATGAATTATGATTTCCAAAACAAGGGATCAGAAGCAAACGCTCTGATCAAATGATGGGTAAGTTGAATAGAATTAGAACGGCAATCAACCAAGGTTTGATTTGCCGAGAACCAGCTCATGTCTGGAGTGGAGTCTGAGCCAGAAGGATAAATAATTACCAGAGAAATAACTAATGAATGTGTGCAGTCACGCACATGTCAAATCAATAGGATAGGAATGACAATCTCAAAGGAGTTTAATGAATATTGTTAGACATATGGAATTAACCATAATGCAAGACGATAAGGAAGAACATGAGCAATAGGTTACTAAGGATTATCGGAAGGTCAAATAGTATTCCAAAGAATTTGTGAAACACATGAACAACTAGGGATGAACGGATCCCCGGTAAGTGTGAGGAATTATTCATACATGTATTCATGCGGAAAAGGAGCTGCAAGGCAGCATGCACAAAGGACTCTCGGAATATCCGAAGTATTTCAGGGTATATTGTAATAACAAGAATAATTGGAAATGAAGGTATGGACGACAAGTGTATGCAACTATCCATAGGGATTTATCAGTGATACGGAATTGCAACGGCGAAGGGCACAAGGGTTTCAGGGAAACATCGGAGAATATCTTCAAAATCTTCTGGTGCAGCAAGCGATCATCTGGACTGAAGGGGCTCCCGGGGAGAAAGTATTTTCGAGAACCTAAAGTTAGATTTTAGCAAAATTATTTAACCCGAATAGAAGAGAGATCAGATTCCCAGAGTATAGACAAGGAATAAAGATCCTAATACCACCCAATGGCCACGTGGGCCCGTAAGACACACAACCATGTTAGTAAAAAGTTTTTTAGTGACTAGACTCAACTTCAGCCAAGGAGTGTGGAAGGGGTAGTCCTACAAGCAGTCGGCTCTGATACCAACTTGTGACGCCCCCGATTCAATCGTACACTAATCATACACGCAAATGTGTACGATCAAGATCAAGGACTCATGGGAGATATCACAACACAACTCTAGACACAAATTAAAATAATACAAGCTTTATATTACAAGCCATGGGCCTCGAGGGCTCTAATACATAAGCTCGAATACACAAGAGTCAGTGGAAGCAGCAATATTTGAGTACAGACATATGTTAAACCAGTCTGCCTTAAGAAGGCTAGCACAAAAGCAACAATGATCGAAAAGGGAAGGCCTCTTGCCTGGGAGCCTCCTAACTACTCCTCGTCGTCGACGATCTCCGCGTAGTAGTAGGCACCCTCGGGGTAGTAGTAGTCATTGGTGGTGTCGTCTGGCTCCTAGGCTCCACCATCTGGTTGCGACATTCGGAAAGAAAGGAAAAGGGATAAAAGAGGGAGCAAAGCAACCGTGAGTACTCATCAAAAGTACTCGCAAGCAAGGATCTACACTACATATGCATCGGAATCAATGAAATGGGTTGTATCTGTGGACTGAACTGCAGAATGCCAGAAGAGAAGGGGGAAAGACTAGCCTATCGAAGACTAGAAGCTCCAAGCATCTTTTAGCATTCAGAAGAGTATAGGATAGCAGTTTATATTTAGCAAACATGTTGTAACATTAGCGCCCAGAGATCACCTCCTCGACTCCCTGCGAGGAAACGATCCCAGAGCCATCATATCCATTACATGCCTCAGCATCCAGTATCCAGTTCTAGTTGTATCGATCGGGATATAACTCCGAGCGTCCTTACCGTAGGACAGGCTATCGATATATGTTTTCTTCCCTGCAGGGGAGCACCGACTTACCCAACACGCTCGACCAACTCCGGTCAGACACACCATCAGGTCATGACCAGCCTCGACCGATCAACACACCGCAGTCCTACCTAGGCTCAACAGAGAGGCCAGCATGTTAGTCTACATCCTAATTGCAAAGGGGTCATGGGCCATTGCCCTTTGCAATCTTGCATGTTGCGTACGTGGTCGGTGAGCAGACCTAGCCTCCCTTATACAAGGCGAGACGTTCCAGTCCAACCCGGCCTGGGCCGCTCCATCCCTGACGTCCGTTGAGCTTTCGGCTGATACATACGACACAGAGCGCCCATACTTATTCCCACGTGGTGGTTAGTGCGAAAAAGGCCAGAGGCCGGATCAAATATCCATACCGTTAGTGTCTTGATAGTGCGGTAACGTTCAATGATCCACGATATGTGGTCCCGCCGCCCCGTCTCATGGACTTGCGGCAAGGGCTAAGAATGCCCGGCCACGCCGCGTGGAAAAACTTGCGGGTATCCTCCAGATCAACCCGACTTCACATCACTCGCGGGTACCCCTCGGGGCCGACCCGATGTCATCATGGCTCTATGGTAAGTCAAAGTAACCGTGTGTCTGAAACAGCAAGGGGGAAAACCTGAGGAACCACCCTCGATGGATTCCCACTCGATGTAACCGACAAGGTGAACGTAAGAGGAACCACCCTCGAGGTTCACACTTGAGGGGTTGCACAACAGAGTCGTATCGGAAGTGGTTAAGGAGGAAATCACCCTCGATGACCACGACCGAATAGCTACACTACACAGATCTCATCAGGAGTGATGTATGAGGTGTCACCCTCGGCACTCGATAGTAACTCTACAGAGTCATACAAAACAACTAGGGGGTGATGTGCCCGACTGAAGAACTGAAGATCTTCAATCTATGTTTGGGTGCCCTTGCGAAAGAAAATAATTTCGAATGCAAAAATGACTTCAAAAAATAGCATAGGATCGCGTGGGACCTGGACGTCGATCATGTTGATCGAGTCATCGAACATAAAGCGGGGCAACTGGGACAAGGTGGGGGTCACTGATGGATCACTAGCCAGCCTATACTAAGTAGTTTAGAATAAGCAAGTAAGGTATGAAAGCAGGTAGCAAAAACAGGCTATGCATCAAAATAGGAGAAATCAATTACAGCAGCAAAATCTAATGCAAGCATAAGAGAATAGAATGGGCGATATCGAAATGATCAAAGGGGGGGGGGGCTTGCCTGGAAGCTCAACTACAAAGGAAGAAGGGTCGCCGGTGACGTAGTCGATCATAGGGGCAGCATCGGTCTCGGGGTCTACTGGAGAGAAGAGGGGGAAGAAACAGTAAATACAGAGCAAACATATACATTACTAAGCATGACAACACAATAAGCAGCGCTAGGGGTGAACTAACGCAAGGCTATGCGTTACCGGGGAAGGGGAAACATCCAGGAAAGTTTCTCCGAACTTTGGCATTTTGGACAAACGAACCGGAGGGGAAAGGTTGCATGTTTGCTATACTAGGGATGTGTGGCGGACGAACGGACCACCTGTTCGGATTCATCTCGTCGTTCTAAGCAACTTTCATGTACAAAGTATTTTCATCCGAGTTACGGATTAATTTATATGATTTTCTAAAGTTTTAAAAGACTTCCTAATTTCCTGGATTTAGTTTAATTCCAAATATTAAGAAAGGGAAACTTATATGGGTACATGAAAGTGTACCCAGCAGTGTGCGTATGTGTAAGACAGGTGGGTCCTGTTGACTATTGAGTCAGTAGTCAACAGTCCCAGTTGACTAGTCATAGTGGGCAATGGGGCCCTGATGAGGACATCAATACCATTGTTACACCCACAGCCCCTGCTGCCACACATACTAGACCAATTACTAGAGCTCGCGCACGCCAATTGAATTATCACGTACTTTCATTTCTTGGTAACGATTCTAATGTTCATGAGAATATGATGCTGCCTAAATTGGATACATTTGTTTTGCTTACAAATGAAGAGTCTAGCTTGGACAAGAAAGATGAACCTTGATCAATAAAGCTTTCCTCTTATATTCGCAATATCCATATTGCAATCTTAGTTTCTTGCTTGTTCTTTCTTTGCCTGCAGGAAACAGACCTTCATGGTCAGGTTGATCGTGCTCCGGCGTGGTCAATAAACTCTCTGAGTTGGTTTAGCGATTGCTAAGGCGCGACGTCCTCGTACGTTCGTAGTCGGATCGTCAAAGTCAATTTCCTCCAAAACGATAGCCACCCTCTCATCGAAAGACGGGACACCTTTGCCTCTATCAAGTGGTATCAGAGTCCCAGGTTGCTCGATGAGATTTTACAGTTTTTCGTAGTTTATATCGAATCTGTTCTTCATACCTACAGTCCACGAAAAAGCCAAGAAAATTAGGGTTAGTTCATCATATCCGAACCAATATGAGTCTTTGCATAATCTTTTTAGGGTTTTGCATTGTTGAATTTGCGGTTGCATCGTCGTGTCTAGTCCTTTAGAGTTTTGAGTTTTGTTCACAAGTAGTCACGCCACCGCCGTATCATCATCATCACCGCTGCCATATACCACCATCATCATCACCTCTGCCATATACCACCATCGTCATCACCGCTACCATATACCACATATCCACCGCCATCACCATAAACTGAGTCCACCTCCATCATAGATTCACCACCAGTCCGTGTTCCACCGCCCTACATATATTCGCCACCAGTCCGAGTTCCACCAGATTCATCTCCGCCACTAGTCCTAGTCTGAGTCCAGTATTTGTTGCATTGCTTTCGAGTTCCAGATCAGGCAATACGTCGAGTCGTGACAGAGTCAGACTCCCGTGATTCCGTGCTACCCGCAGTAGAAAAATAGTTCCAAACTCAAAAAAAACTAAGTCTGGAAAATTCTGACTTGGCAGTTTTTAGACCATTTGTAGACTTTTTCGAAGAAAAAAATTGTTGCGGAGCAAAAAAAAACGAGCAAGAATAGATCTTCGTGGTTAGGCTGACCGTGCTTCCGGCATCGTCAGTAACCTCAAGAGATTGGTTTAGCGATTGCTAAGGCGCAACACCGTGCACGTTTGTAGTCGGATCGTCAAAGTCGACTCCACCAAATCGATAGTTATCATCTCATCAAAAGATCGGGATCCTCGCCTCTATCAAGTGGTATCAGTTTTCAGGTTGCTCGGTGAGAATTTCCAGTTTTTCCTAGATTAGATTTATTTTCTTACCTACTGTCCAAGAAGAATCCACAAAAAAAGTTAGATCTATTCATCCTTTGTCCAAGCCAGTCTGAGCTTTTGCAATTTTCTTTTCATTTCTTGCATAGTTGAATTATCGGTTGCATCATCGTGTCGAGTTGCTGGTCTTAGTGTCTAGTTCGTTTAGAGTTTCGAGTTCTGTTCACATTAGTCACGTCGCCGCTGCATCGTTACCCCTTCCGCTGTCCATCACCCATCCATCAATTTCCACCATGTGCTACCCATCGTTGATTGTCATAATCATAGTTGAGGCCGTTCACATCTTTGCTAGATCCAATCTGCATCTTATCTAGTTTGTTTTGGAAAGAGGGAGAGATAGAAAAAATGAGAGAAAAAAGTCAGAGAAAAAAAGAGAAAGAAAAAGAAAAAAAATTGTGAGGAAAAAAGAGAAGAAAAAAAAAACAAAATTCGGATCTATCTAGACTCAATCTCGTAGTTGAATTCAGATTGGAATCTGTTTTGTGCAATGTTTAGTAAAATAGGCATAACTTCATCATATGAAGTCCGTTTTGGCTCTGCGAGTACTCAAATGAAAGCTAGCGACGAGCCGCATCTAAATAGTTGCAGAAGCTTGTTCAATATTTGGCACCTCAAAATCGGCTTCTAAATAGGTCTGTTTGCCCTCCGAAGTTCATGAACACAGCTTATTCCAGTTTTTAGGCCAGTTTTAGAATTTTTTGACTCCTCATATCAACTCGGATTTGAGTCATTGATGTAGGGTGGAACCCTAAGTGGAGATTTTTCACGAATTGGAGGGGGAAACCCCAAGAATAAGATAAACACTAGAGGGAAAACACTCAATTGACTAGATCCAATCACACATATGCTAGATCCAATCACACAAAGAGAGATACAATGATTCAAAGACAACAAAGGAAAGATACAAGGTGCTAGTTCATCCCAATCCTATGAGGAATGAGGTCTTGGTGATCCTATGATGGGGATCTATCCACTAGGGATCTTCTCCATAGGAGGTCTTGATCTCCAAGGGAGAGGTCTCTCTCTCAAGAGGAGGAGTGGTACAAGGAGCAAAGCTCACATAGATCATGTCATATCCTTTGCTAACCCTAACAAATGACCTAGGGACGAAATATATAGGTGGCTGGAGGTGAGGGACGAGTGGAGGGGAAAAAGGGGCATCTCCTGGCCAACTCGCAGGTAGGCCCGTGCGCACGGGCTAAGTCAGCCCCGTGGGCACGGGGGTCCCGTGTGCACGGGGTCTTTTGGGGCCGTGCGCACGAGGTATCCAGAAACTCTCTGGATAGGCCGTGCACACGGGTCCATTAGGGCTGTGCGCACGGGGTCCTCTAAACCATGCTTCTTCTTCCATCTTCTTACGTCTGTCTTCCTTGCAGTCTTCTCGTCCTTCTCCTTGTACTCGGCGAGCTTCCTTCTTTCGTGTGTTCTCCTCGTGGATGGTGTAGTTGTACTCTTCCGATTGTGTTCCTCCTTGAAGAACGTGTAGCTCCGCTCACACCTATGCATGCACACGAGAGAGGGGTCAAGTAGTATACCATCCTCGAAGGGTACAAGTGGACACGTGTAAAGGAGACGATTCACCTTTGTAAGCATGAAGTAGATGTCACACGTGTCACTTGACAAAGTGGCTCTTGACATGGTGATGTCCCTAGGATGCTCCGCGTCATCTCCTCCCCCTCGGGAAAGATCCGACCTCGGATCGTGATCGTCATCACCATGGAAACGGTTGTCGTGGATGGACTTGTAGTTGGACAGAATTGAAGACATGGAGCAATCCAAGTACTCCAAGGTGTCTCCGGAGTAGTATACATGCAAAAATAGCAAACACAAGCGACACTCGGAAATACAATGGTTAGCGCACACAAAGTGTCCATCAAATAAACATAAGTCCTTGCGGCAAGATTGTTTTTGACAAAGCGCATGAAGCTTATCAAGATGATGTAAAATGACATGTAGAGCATTCATGGGAGGAAAAGCATTCATTGTGCACACAAATGTATTGTGAATGTGATCAATGCAACCACGGTGCATAATGATGTCATAGTGAGACGGTTTATCAATAGCATGAATATGGCAATGTATGCTCAATATGGAGAAGTTATCATGCAATTGATGGTAGGAAATAAGATCATGATGTATGAATATGCCATCAAGGTATATCACAACAATTTTGCTAATGAAATGCACAAGCTCATATATCATGGATGACATAGAAAGACAAGATGCAACAAGGCAATCATAATATGAGTCAATCCATGCATAAGATGCAAATTTTTCATGTGTATGATATGTCCATCGAGCATGACATGTGTGACCACAATCAACAAATATGGAGGTGTTGGTATACCAATGCTCGATGTCATGGCATGAGTGGAGGTTCGAAGGTGCATCCAATAAGTCCGAGCGCTCCTCAACTTGAAGGTTCATGGGTTCCATCTCCAATGTCGGTCCTCCATCCAATAGATGTAACATGTAGACAAGAAGAAGGAAACAACAATGAAAGAGTGACTCATCCGATGCATATTTGAGGATGGCTCAAAGGGAAGGAGTTCACCTTTAGGAGATTCTCGCGAATGTTGGTGTTGCACATCGTGTATGCCTTCACATGACCAAATTTTCTCATGACGGTATCGCCTTGTGAATCCTTAAACATGAAAGAACATGACAAACACTTGGAAAAACAAATGAGGTTAGCGGAGATGCAAAACCTATCATTCGTGTGGTAAAATACCCAACAAGTGGATGCATCATGTTCATCATAAGAAAGTACAAGGGAGCATTTCATAGTATGGAGGCATATGATGATGCGAGGACAACCAAATACAATAGGCTTAATCAAGCAAGCATGCATCACAAGTAAAGTGTCCAAGTCTCCACGATCAATAAGCATAGATGCTACAATTGGAGGCAAGCGACAATGAACAAAATATATCATGTGAGAGGCATGAACATATACGTCATCAATCCAAGAAAGCAAGGAAAAATGGAACATGGGTGATGCGACAAAGCAAGCAATCATGTGAATCAAGGCAAGCAAGCTAGTATTGCAAAGATGCAACATACTAGAAAGAATATTGTCAAGTATGTCATGTGTGCAAATGGTGGGCATGAATAATGCACAAGACATATCACAAGCATGAAAGGAGGATATGAGCAAAATAGCATCAATAGCATGAGGCACATGATAAACATGGCAATAGCAACAAAGATCTCCACCAAGCATGCAAATACACATAGGAGTAACATAATTGTGAATCATGGGTAGATGCAAGCAAGGGTCACAATTTGATGGCAAAGGCATAGAAGCAAGAATAGCATGCAAAGTGAACATGGTAAAATGAGCAAGAAGAGAGAAGCGGTATATAGCCCATAGCCGTGTAAGAGCCAAGTGAGAGGGATGCGCGTAGATGTTGCGCGAAGAGAGCGGTGGTATGGATAGTTCATGGGATCCCAAGTCATCTTTGCTCTCAAGAGCTCATTTCATCAACTCTTGGGATTGAGAGGTTGACGAGTATACGTGAGTACCTACACAAAACAAACACAAAGTGAAAATTGTGTGTGCGTGGTAGATGTACACATCATCCATCATGATGCGCACGTGCAAGTGTTGGTTAGCACAAAATAGCCAATGCTCAAATAAATGAGATGCGTGATATAGAAACATGTCATCCATCATGATAGGTTTGTTGTTATGTATAGCATAATGGAGACTCAAATTGTGTAATGCATCACAAGAAATATGTAGAGCATTGTTATTCATGGAATGCATATAGTGCTAGCAATTATGATAATCATGCAATGTATGGAATGCATCAAAATCTCCTAATATGTATGAGGAAACTATGAGGGTATCCTCATGAGCATTAATGGAAACATCACACGGAGAAGATTGACAACATCCCAAACAATGCATATTTGGAACAATGTGATCATGGCATGGCATAGTAGATGATTTGCGAAAATCATGTAAAGGAAGCATAGCAATATCATCGCAAGAGAAACAAAAGCCAATGACCATCATCTCGTCATCTATGCCATAAGTGCAAATGGGATTGATTTTAATGGGGCATGCATAGCTACTATGTTGAGATTGAAATGATGCAATATGGGATATCTCACTTATAGCATATGACGAGGTTAATGGATTTTCAAACATGATGTGACCAAAAGAATTTTCACATGATATCCTATGGAGCATAGCATCACAACTAGGCAACTCAACATGCTCATCATCATATTTATCATAAATAGGTAAGTCATGACATGAAGAAGTCGCGCTAGCATGAAGCATGGGTATAGGTGTGTCAACATCATGCAAGCAATCATTCATAAAATAGTCCACTAGTGGGACAAGAGAAGCACCATCACCTATGTTACCTTTGGAGCATCGCTCATGTGTTGTAGGTGAGGTGTCGAAGACCAAGTCGTGGTCATCTTCATCTTGATGGAACCATGTGGGGGGTGCATCATCGTTCACCATGGCCATCATCGTCATTGTAGGTATGGACTCGTCAAGGATAGCCGTGTCATCATATAGGATACCTAGCACCAAAGAAAACACCCTCGGAGTAGAGGTTAAGTTGTTAGAAATCATAGTGCCCTCATGTGCCGTGTCAACTACCTCACTCACTAAGTGTGGTGGCTCACTCACTCCCGCTTGGATGCTCTCAAGTGTGGGGCTAGTGGTGGTCACACTCATCCTCTCATAGGAAATGCACTCAATGTTAAAAATGGTGGAGTCACTCATATCACTCATGGTGGGGTGGCTCTCCTCACATGGGAATTGGGGCATCTCTTTATATGTGGGTGTCGGAGAGATGTAGGTGCAAATGTCTCCATGCTCAAACATGTCGTGGTCGTAGCCGTGGATGAAGGCCGAAGATGGCACATCATCACTCTCCTCCAAGACCAAAGATAAGGTCTCATGTGCGGTCTCGTAGCTTGACAAGGAGTATGAGTCCAATATGGGCGCCGTCTTCATGTTGTTGAAGAGGTTCATGCTCGTCGCCGTGGTCGAAGGGGATGGCCCTAGCTCGACCTTCTTGTCGCCGTCTTGTTGTAGGAGGTCCATATGATGTGGCACCTCATAACTCGTCTCCATGACCGAAGGGAATTTCCCATGCTCGGCCATCTTCCTTGAGGGGATTCCGAAGATGGAAGTGTCGCCCTCACTTGTAGGTGGCCGCCTTCGACTTGATGAAGTCAATGTAGGCGTACTCGTGGGAGGTAGGCGAAGATGCCGTATGTCCAAAGGCGAAGATGCCTTGATAGCACTTGGCGAAGATGCCGAAGTGGTTGTTGTAGCCATAGCTTCGTCTTGGTGGTGCTCGTCTCACGGTCTTCTCTTATGCTCATGAAACTTGGACTTGGCGTGAAGTAGGGCTTGTTCGGACTTGTACATTTGCGCTTGTTGAGCAACTTCCTGTTGATGATGTTGTTGTCGTGCTTGAGCTCGTAGTAGATGTCGTTCGTCATCGTTGTGCACATGATGCTTGGAGGTGTCTTGTCCTTCATGACGATGTTGGTGATGGTCGCCATGGAGATGTGGACGTGGACGACTTGCGCTTGTATCTAGTTTGCGCTCCGAAGATGATCGACTTGCTCGCCGCCGCCTTGAGGAAGATGAAGGCGAAGAAGACTTGTAGTCGGCCACCAAGTCTCGTAGTTGATCCTTTAGCTCGCCCAACTTGGTGTCGATGTAGTCCCTTTTCCTTGCTTCGGAGTGGTGTATGTCGATGGCGAGGTTGTCGAGGCGCTCTCGCAAGGTAGATTGTGTGCCTTGCATTTGTTGTTGTAGATCGAAGATGGACGCTTTGGTGATGTAGTTGTTCACGTCGTCGTTGTTGTCGAAGACCGGAGATGAAATGCCTTGCCTATCCATCAGAAGACTCACACAAATATGAGTGGAAGAAAGGAAAGAACTAGACCAATGTACCTTATCCAATGTTGAGGATGGATCAAAGATCACTCAATAATGTATCAAGGAAATAGCACAATTGGTACCGGATCTTGTCAATTCTCACACCTACACAAATAAGGCTTATGGTGGAGCTCGGTGAGGATAGTGGCACAAAAAATTGATGCACAATATTAGCAAGAGTCAATAATGTTGGAAAAGATTCACAAATTCGCAAGTGAAACAAGTAGACCAATAACAATATGTGGCACACGGAAACACACACACACACACAAATAGATAGATGGGGTCGTGCAACCAAGGAATGAGCACAAAATGTGGAATCCATGGAAAATGCTCGTGTTGCACAACTCAAGAGAGACGCTAGCACGATTGCTCAATAGGCGGATACGACACTTGTGCACAACCTATAAGATGCAAAATGTATGAGCTTTCTATCCCAAGTATGCTATGTGTATGATGTTCCCGTTGTTCTTCTCAAGGTGATCCAAGATGATCGGATATGACAATCTTATGCGCAATGTGGTATGATGCTATGGCAGTTGCTTACAAGCTCTTTGCTCTCTTTTCTTTTGCTTAAAAGCTTATTCTCTTTTTCTTTTTCTTTTTCTTTTTTTGATATGGCCACTATGCGAAATGCACAAACCAAGATAGCAATTGTGTATATGCGGGAACAATCTTGTGACACAAGAGATGATATGATGATACCAATATGATATGGTATGTATGCAATGGAAGGTCTAGATCACTAATGTGCACAAGTAACATTGCCGACAATACTCAAATAGCTAGTCTCGATAGGCAAGTGACACAAAATGGGCTAGGGGTTATCAATGCAATTGCAAGGGTGATTGTACAATGGTGTCGTCGAGGTTACCATCCTTGAAGATGGTGAGTGGCGGTGTTCTTGATGTAGATACCAAGATGATGGAGACTCGTCCCTAAGTAGCCGAAACACCTTACGAAACGGAAAAACCGCGAACTCAAAATCTCAAGGACAAAAGTGAAATGGTGGTAGCGGAGATGGCAATGTGGAAGTGGTGGTGATGGATGATGAAGAAGCAACCGTCTCTAAGTAGCCAAAACACCTTAGGAGACTCAAGTGGAGCAAAAAGGGTTAGGTTGCGGAAGGCTATGGTGGTTTTGCGGATGATATGGTGGAAGGCCTAGGCAAAGATGCCAAAATGTCAAAATTTTGATGGCGTCAAATGGTGTTGGAGCCTATCTAGGTGGATGGGGGATGTCCATAGCTACTCAACGAGCTAAAGAACGCGAAAATCGGACTCCGGATGTGGAAGTTATGGCCGAAACGGTGAAGTGCACGCGGCTGCTGAAGGGGGGCCGTGCGCACGGTACACACACCGAGGGCACGGGGTCACCTGGGACATGCGGGTTTGGCAGATTTCTTCCCGATTTGGGCTCCAAATGGATGGATCTCTTTGCTTTGGATATGGGGGTGTTATGGGAGGGTGGGAGGTCGAAGGGACAGCGGCCGAAGCGCACTGGAAGGGTCGTGCGCACGGGGTCTGTCTGGCCCGTGTGCACGGGGTCCTGTGTGCATGGGGTCCCGATGGCCCGTGTGCACGGGGTGCTCTAGGATCAGACGAACTTCTCCGGATCCGTGGGTAATCTTGAAATTGGGGTCAAAATCGAAGGATGGAAGGTAGGGGAAGGTGGAGAAAAGTTAGATCCACTTGAAACCAAGCAAATCCATGGATCAAATCCAACAAAACATCATCAAAACCAACAAATCACAAAAAAATTGGGGCTATTTTTGGTGGGGATTTTCGAATTTAGGACGAAATCAACAAAACTAGGCTATAAAACAAAGAGGGGGGCTCCAATTTCGTGAGAAACAATGCCTCATGATACCAAAAATGATGTAGGGTGGAACCCTAAGTGGAGATATTTCATGAATTGGAGGGGGAAACCCCAAGAATAAGATGACCACAAGAGGGAAAACACTCAATTGACTAGATCCAATCACACATATGCTAGATCCAATCACACAAAGAGAGATACAATGATTCAAAGACAACAAAGGAAAGATACAAGGTGCTAGTTCATCCCAATCCTATGAGGAATGAGGTCTTGGTGATCCTATGATGGGGATCTATCCACTAGGGATCTTCTCCATAGGAGGTCTTGATCTATCCACTAGGGATCTTCTCCATAGGAGGTCTTGATCTCCAAGGGAGAGGTCTCTCTCTCTCTCAAGAGGAGGTGTGGTACAAGGAGCAAAGCTCACATAGATCATGTCATATCCTTTGCTAACCCTAACAAATGACCTAGGGACGAAATATATAGGAAGCTAGAGGTGAGGGACGAGTGGAAGGCAAAAGGGGCATCTCCCGGCCAACTCGCAGGTAGGCGCGTGCACACGGGCTAAGTCAGCCCCGTGGGCACGGGGGTCCTGTGTGCACGGGATCTTTTGGGACCCGTGCGCACGGGGTATCCAGAAACTCTCTGGATAGGCCGTGCGCACGGGGTCCTCTGAACCGTGCTTCTTCTTCCATCTTATCGCCTCCGTCTTCCTTGTGGTCTTCCCATCCTTCTCCTTGGACTCGGTGAGCCTCCTTCTATCGTGCGTTCTCCTCGTGGATGCTGTAGTTGTACTCTTCTGATTGGGTTCCTCCTCGAAGAACATGTAGCTCTGCTCACACCTATGTATGCACATGAGAGAGGGGTCAAGTAGTAGACCATCCTCAAAGGGTACAAGTGGACACGTGTCAAGGAGATGATTCACCTTTGTAAGCATGAAGTAGATGTCACACGTGTCAGTTGACGAAGTGGCTCTTGACATGGTGATGTCCATAGGATGCTCCGCATCAGTCATTCATTTTGTGTTCGAAAGCTTGAGTCAATACCATTCTTGAAAAAATTATCAAAAAATTGGGACAATATTTTCCAGAGGAAAGTTGGAGACAAAGCTGTTGATATATCCTGCTTGGCTGTTGTTTCACATCATTATCTTTACTGCCGTTGTGATCTTCACTTATATCTTGCTGTCCAGAGCTATTTAGTATCCTTCGTTGATGCTAGTTGTGCTACGCCGTAACCTCATTAGTGTTCTAGGCTCGCATCTCTAGTCCGGTCTAGCCTAGGTCCAGCACAGTACCATCGTTGAGCGTTTATTCAACATTGCATCTCTGAATTTATTATTGCTAACCTTTTGCTACCATATTTAACCAACCCATCTCCACATTTTTCTACACCGTGTATACGTTGTTCCCCTGGCAATCGCTTTACACAATCTTCGGAGTTATTTGACACCACTGGTTGCCTGTCACCACCTGCCGCATGGTAAGAACTTGCAAGATATTGATATTTTCTTTAATGTGAGAACCTTACAACCACATCCTAGTAGTTCATAGGAACATTATTCTCGAATTTTTTTTCTTGTTTCTACTAATCATGATAGGTTCCGGAGATAGAAGTTCTTGGACGACGGACACATCTTCACCATCACGAGAGTTGGGACAACACACACAAGCACGTGGTCAGGTTATATTTTTATCGTCATTTGAGGGTAGATTTAATCCTGCTATTTTATCTAGCTTGGGATCTTGAAGTAGAACAAGTTTTTAGTCACCATGACTTTTTTGAACTTGAGCGAGTGCGAGCTGCCACTAGAGCATTTACTGGTTTTGCTTCTGTTTGGTGGAGAGTGCATTGTAAGAAAAACATTGATAACCAACCCACAACTTGGAAAGATTTGAAATATGTAATGAGGCAACATTTTTTCCCTCCTTACTATCATCATGAATTGCTTCGGAAATTTGAACAATTTAAACAAGGCAGTAACACTGTTCATGCTTACTACCAAGAGTTCAAATCTTATATGCATCATTGTGACATAGAAGAATCTGAGGATGATACAATGAATAGATTTTTTGGTGATTTGAACCATGATATTCAGGCAAGATTTCAGTATATTCCTCGTTGCATTTCTAGTATGTATGTTCGTGCTTGTACCTTTGAGAGACAGATACATGAGGATGCATTGGGTGACTACAACAACTACTATTCCAGTTCATGCTCACCACTGCCGGTTGGTTCCTCCACCATTGCACCTACTAGAGCAGCCCCACCTCGGATTGTGAGCGCGACATCATCTCAAGAGTATGGTACATTGTCAACTTTCATACCTACATCAGCTACGTCTTCGAAACAAGGTAACAGTAAAGGTATTGATGATGTAACTTCACATGAGAATGATGCATGCCTAATTAACTTAAATACAACATGTGTTGAGTTACCTATTGATTTGAGGACGCCACCTATTTTAGAGAATCATGTTACTGTCATGAATGCATCATGTGATCAAACAACTGAAATATCCACAATTTTGAGTGTGCCCATTGAATTAACTATTGATGTCAAAGAACCATGTGAATCAGGAAATAAATCAGATTTGGAAATAATTGTGTCAATGTTTAGTCATTTTGATATGACCTCTAATCTGGGTGATCATTCTGTGTCAAATGACTTATTGCATGTTTTCTTATTTAAGCATGTTGTAGCATGTAAATTTGATGCACGTAAGGTTTATTCACTAATGTTGGGATGGTTTAATGATGAATATTGTCAATCTTTTGATATGAATAAGAGTTTCACTTATATGTGCAAACTGAGTTGCAATATTTTTATGCCTTCTACTTATGATAATATTTTGGCTTTATATTTTATGATCTATGAAAGTTACTCATGTATACATGTGTCATATCTGCAAAAACCAAGGGAAGTAAAAATGAATGACATATACATATACAACATGTACACCTTGTCTCTTTTGTTGCCACATTTCAGATTAAGCAACACTAAGGACAGCTTTGTTTTCAAGAAGGGGAGGATGATGAGGACATGACTACCTTGGATAGGACCAAAAATGTTGCATACATGCATATTTGTCAGGTGATTTCTAGTGCAAACTATTCAATAATTTATTTATGTTATCCAGAACAAAAATACTTCACACACTTTTGTGTTTTGTCTAATTGCAGATGTATGGGACATTTGTACAATCCACATATGAAGATAAGGGAAAAGGATAAGTTTAGGTTCTGTTCAAAAAGTCCTCACACGTCACTTTCGGGCCAAGAGAAGATAGAGTCCAAGTCTCTCACATTCTGCATTCAGATTCGGACTGCACAGACATACCTGACTCAAAACGCCAACAACTTTTCCATACGGACTCCGAATTGGGTGATTCTTTTCTTATTGGAAAGTAGATTTCGTGCTCTTTCCAACCCAATTGGATTCACCTTCAAATTCGTCTGGAGCGTTGAGATATCGACGAAACAATCTGACGTTGCAGCAGAATCCGGGTCAAACAATAAGTCCAAAGGTGTTGCATCACCTCCACTTGGGCCCATGAGCCTTGTTCGACCTAGGGTTAGTTTTAGGCTGCCTTAGGATGTCCTCCCACCTCCTTGGCCGCCACCCCTTGCTTCTATATAAGTAGATCCATCTACTAGCTTTTTCCTTGGGATTTGTTTAGTTGTTACCCATTGCAACTTTGTGTACTTTGTTTGTGTCCAACGACCAGACCAAGACCGCTTAGAGCAACTCTAGCAACCCCGCATCCCATCGGCCCGCAAAATGCATTTGCAGTTCGCGCAAAACTGCTTTTGTGGGCTGACGCGGACGGCCGCAGATGCAGACCCTACATAACGGACCCGTAAAAAAGGATATTCGTGGAATATGCTTTTTTACGGGTCGGTTTTGCGGGGTCTGATCTGGCGCAGCTCGTTCCGACCCAGAAAATCTAAATTTGCACCTTAATTTGATCCAACATAATGCATTTCTTTGCTTTTTCAACAATATTGGATAGATAAGACATCACCAAATCTTTGCCAGAATAGCAAGACCAAAGAAAACAAGAACCACAAGTATGCATTTTAGAAGATTTCCAACTTCCATAACTGCTCCCATTAGTTGGACTAATATCTTCTCCATGCATTCATTGTTGATATGTGGATTCTTGATTTTGCATTCTTCTTTCTTCATCTTTGGTTCGAAAGAAGTAGACGTTCCTTCCCCTCTAGTTGCACATGCAGCCGCATCATTGCCTTTGATTCTTCTAAGGAGTGCGTCAACGTCTATTATGTTTATTTCTATCAACAAATCAATGTATTCGCATTCTCAAAACCAAAATGAGCATCCATCTTCCTACACACATGAGTGAGCATGTTCAAAATGAGCTACCATAATTGAACCAAATAATGAGCAATCAAAATGAGCTACCATAAGTGCACGTACCCCGTCATTTTCGCATTTGAAGAAAACCCATCAGGGTGCTTCGGCATGCCCGAAGTGAGCCGCAGCACTTTTTGCGTGTAGTCGTTGCACTCTATGAGCGGCATTGGCAAGCCACAAAGACGCTGCGCGAGCGCCGAGCCCGGTGGACGGCCGGACGAATTCATGCCCGCAAACCTTCGGCGAAGGAGGGCGGACGAAGCAGTACCTGCATGCGGCGATGCGCCTTTGCCTGGGCTGCGGGAGAGGCTTCCCGACCACTGCATCGCTTGGGGAAGCAACCGGCGGCTAGAAAAGCCAAATCCGATGGCCCGCGATGAAGTGCCGTAAATCTACAAAACCCGGCGACCCGCCGACGCAGGGGGGAAGGGAGGGGAGGCCTCGCGCCCATGGCGGCCTTCTGGCATGCTCCTACTGGCTGCTTTCACCGGAATCTTGGGCGGCGGCCGGCGGCCGCGCGAGGGAGGAGAGGAGGGGTGGTTGGTGGAAGAAAGCATGGGATGAAATGCCCCCCCACCAACCGCTTCCGCTTATATGCAGGGCACTGTAGCCGCGAGGGGGAAACCCGCGTTTTCCCGGGTTGGGCTGGGGATTTTGCCGCACCCCCTAAAATATTTTGCGGGCCGGGGCGGCATGTGGGGTCTGATCGGGCAGGTTTTTCCGCCCCGACCCGCATTTTGTTGTTATTTTACGGGTCGGGGCGGGATGCGGGGTCTACTAGAGTTGCTCTTACGGATCCCCACCATTATCAATACTTCATATATATTCGTAATATTCAGATTGCTTTATCATATTCTTGCTCATTCTTCGATTGCTTGCAGGTCTTCGTGGTCAGGCTGACCATGCTTCCGGCATCGTCAGTAACCTCAGGAGATTGGTTTAGCGATTGCTAAGGCACAACGTCGTGCATGTTTGTAGTCGGATCGTCAAAGTCGACTTCCTCCAAAACGATAGTTACCATCTCATCGAAAGACGGGACACATTTGCCTCTACGTGCTTTCATTGGACGATTTGTGGTAGTTTACTTTGATGACATATTGATTGATAGCAAATCTTTGCAGGAACATTTGGAACATTTACGTGCTGTTTTTATTGCTCTACGTGATGCACATTTGTTTGGTAACCATGGAAAGTGCACCTTCTGCACCGACCGAGTATCTTTTCTTGGCTATGTTGTTACTCCGCAGGGAATTGAAGTTGATAAATCCAAGATTGAAGCTATTGAGAGTTGGCCGCAGCCCAAAACAGTCACACAAGTGAGGAGTTTCCTTGGCCTCTGTCGGTGTACAAAAGTAGTGGCACTGTCGTGGAATTGTCATGGCATATGTCCTAGCAAAAGGACTTAGTCGTAGGGCCATCGCAACTAGGAAGCTTAAAGGGGTTAATCGGGACAAAGGACACGAGAGGTTTATACTAGTTCGGCCCCTTACGATGAAGGTAAAAGCCTACGTCTAGTTGTATTGGAATTGCCGGGATTTTGATGACCAGGGAGCGAACCCACTATGCCTGGCTTCGAGTTGTTGTTTCTTGCCCTAAGCCGCCGCCGGGTCGTCCCCTTATATACATGGGTTGACACCTGGCGGCCTACAGAGTCCCGGCCGGCTCATAAAACATGTCTGGCTCGGTGACTTCTCTATATGCCTTTCTTTACAAGTCTTTCTTTACATACAGCGGTTTACAAGATTGGGCCTTAAGCCGCCTTTGGGCTTAGGCCTTCTACAAGTCTTTAATAAACCGTCACCTTGAATATTACTGGGCTTCTTTTGTAACCCGCCATTGGGGTTGACTCGGCCCCTCCTGGGCGGGTCATACCTGGTAGCTATATCCCCAACATTAGGCCCCAGGTTGATTTGAACTTTGTTCTTGTCAATCTTCAATACTTAGAAAAATCCATTTATTACTGTTTTGCGAAAGCCTTGTAACCCGCCATGACGTCACCTCTGGATTTTTCAGAAACCCACCACCATGTCACATTTTTAACAGATCTTTATCTTTAATGCCTTCACGAAAATCAAGGCGCCTGGCCAGCTGGATAACCATGTTTTGGTCTCCTCGTTTTTCGTGCCCACTTATCAGTCTTCTCCTTATAAATAGGCAAGATTGGCCTTTCTTCATTCTCCCCCTTTTCCATCGTCTTCTTCTGTGATGCCCCAACACCGATGCTCGAGAAGTCTTCCATAGGTTCCGGGTTTCTCCATGTGTTTTATTTTTGCTTGCTCCTTTTATTTATTTTTTGCATTGCATCATGTCATATTGCCATTATTATTGTAACCATTTCAAAACTCTTTTAAATAAATCGAATGGATCTTCAACCCATTTAAATCAAGGGAAGGATGACTTCTCTTTATAACATATCCTCCTGATATTAGGGAGATATATTAAATATTCCATTTTCGGAATCACCCATAAAAACACTTGCAAATAATCACATGCCTTTTCTCGCTTCAAGTTTGGTCCCCAAACTTTGCTTATACTCTTTCATCATTTTCCGGAGCTCCACCAAAAATCCGAACATTTTTGGACCTTCCTTTTTAACAAGTCCCAGTTCAAACCCATTCGAATTAAATTCAAATGAGGTTGAATTTGTATCTTTCAATCTTGCCATTTCTGTTTTTCTTGGGTCAAACTCATTTTTGTGAGTCCAGGAAATTTATCCGCGAGTCCAACTTCATTCCCTAAACCCCCTCTTTATTTCTTTTTCTTCTCTTGTTTTCTGTAAAGAAATAATAAGAGAGAAGGAGGAGAGAGCCCATCAGTCCAGCCAGGCCTCTAGACACTTCCTTCTTTACTAGGCCGGCCCTTTAGGCCCAGCTGACCCCCCCTCCTCTCTTCTTGCAGACTGACCAGAAGGCCCAAGGCCCATTCAGTGCCGGCCCACCTAACCCCTACAACCCTAGCCCGACCAAACCCCCCCTCTCGCTTCCCTGCTCGATCCCTCCAGCGCCGCCAGGAGTCGATCCCCTCTCCCTCCCGCGAGTGCATCTCTCCTTCCTCTCGCTCTCCTCGCACGCACCAGGGAGAAGCCCCGCTCCCTCCTCCCGTTGCCTCTGCTCGACCCCGATCGCCTCTCCTCTCATGCCCTCGTCCCCGGCGTCGTCCAGCCGCACCGCGCCCCAAGTGTCCCGCCTCCCACCTCCTGCAGCCATGCCCGAGCCTCCATGGCATGCCGCCCCAAGCTCCGCCCCCATTCGCCTCAACCTCCAGGTCCGGCGACACCACGGGGTCCGCGCCGGTGTCCAGCTGCATCCCCGACCTGGCCTCCTCCTCGACCTCGCTTCACTACAGTCGCCAGCACCGCTCCCTTCGCCTGCGTGCTCCCTCCTGCTCCTTCGACCTCGCCTTGCCCTGCGACCGCGTCGCCCGGCAAGCCCATGCTCCGGCACCGCGCTGCTGCACCCTTGTTGCTCGCGGCCGCCCTGAATGCCCGCGGCCTCGCCTTCTTGTGTCTCCACTTTTTCCTCCGCCCGAGCCTCCCTTGAGCTCCTATGCCTCCGCGCCCACCTGTAGTCGACATTCCCGACGGCCTCGCCAGGAGCTTCCCCGAGCTCCAGCAGAAACCGCACTAACACTTGTTCTTCTCAGATCCACCTCGGCCTCACCGGACAGATGCACCACCAGCCTCGTGTCTTGTTTCTTTTGGACCAGCAAGTACATCGCCAAGAACCCTACGCGGACGCATCGTCTCTAGGTTTTTCGCCAAGTCCCCGCTCCGATGAACGTTTTGGAATCGCCAAGTCAAATTACAACGCGATGAACAAAACCGCACCAAGTTGTTACCGGGTGCACCTGCGATGTGTTGCCGTGGACACATCAATACGTGTTTCGGAACCAAGCGTCAAGTACCGTGAGTCCGAAGATCTTGGATGCACCAAGTCCCTCGACGACAAGTTCTTCTCCGGATGTGTACAACTACCTTCACTTGGGTTCGATAAGATGCCGAGTACCACTACATTTGCCATGTATATCTACACCAAGACCGGACCATCAAGTACCGCGAGAACGTTTGTACCTCTACCGTCGCCGTGGATCTGACAAGTACCCCTACAACAAGTGTACCTCTACCATCGTCTTCGGAATCGCTAAGAGCGTCAAGTACCCCTTCGAGATGATGAGACCGGCAAGTTCGAATGACCCCAAGTACCTCTTCGAAACGACCGAGTACCATTACCTTCGGACGCTCGAACGACTACAGGCCGAAACATCAATTTCCTCGATGAACCATGTACGACTAACATTTCTCGTGGATTCACCTAAGTACCATGAAATGGACGACCCTACAAGTTACCGTTGCCGTGTACGACTACCGTCGCCTTAGAGATGTTGGGTTCATCAAGTTCCTCTTCGGAAAAGTACCACTACTTCCCTCGACGACCCGTGAACAACTATTTTCTCTACTTCCCTCGACGAACTGGAACCGTCCCGTTTGCACGCTTCGAAGGTATAACCCCGAGACGACCACCCGTGAACGAATGCATGGGTGAAGTATGAGATGCTCGTGCTTGCTCCGTGCTCGAATTGTCGGTGCACGTTACCCCTCTTTTGCCTTGTCACCATCATCGACTCATGGGACACCCGGTATCAGGGAGCGCCCCACCATCTTTTGCACGCATCCGCACACGTCTCCTTTGCATCGGTATCTCAACCGAGTTACCGGAACCGGAACGCTGCTGTGGCACCGTTTTCGTTATCATTACCGTGGTACCCCTTTCCTTTCCACCGCGGTGACAAATGCTTCATAATGCTCTTGTCATCTTTTAATAAAAATTGCATAAACTCGAACATGTCATCCAGATCATGTTAACAACATTAATATGGTTTAATTTGTTGTTTGCTTTAATTTGCTAAATGCATATGAGGATTTACCGGAATCGTTGTTTGATGTTTCTGGCCTCTTTTAAACTTGCCTAGTTAGGTAGTTTTATTATGCTTCTCCTCTTACCATGTTTAACAACATTTAATATTGTTGAGTACCTAACCGAGGGAGAACTAAATAAGCCATGTGGTGTTTCGTCAATATGCAACAGAGTTGCATATTGAGCTCCACTTAATTTGTAGAATTGCTTGTGCACTTTGCCATGCCATGCCTCATTAAACTGGACATGCATCATACTTGTTGTGCATCATGCCATGATTATGTGATGGTTGATTACTATGTTGTTTGCTTCTTTCCGGTGTTGCTTCTTCGGGTTAGTTCCGTTAACGTCGCGTTTGTGAGGAATCCGTTCGACTATGAACGTTTGTCTTCTTCATGGACTCGTGCTTCTTCTTTGCAGGATTTCAGGCAAGATGACCATACCCTCGAAATCACTTCTATCTTTGCTTGATAGTTGCTCGCTCTTTTGCTATGCCTATGCTACGATACCTACCACTTGCTTATCATGCCTCCCATATTGTTAAGCCAAGCCTCTAACCCACCTTGTCCTAGCAAACCGTTGTTTGGCTAGGTTACCGCTTTGCTCAGCCCCTTTTATAGCGTTGTTAGTTGCAGGTGAAGATTGGAGTTTGTTCCATGTTGGAACATGGATATTATTGTTGGGATATCACAATATCTCTTATTTAATTAATGCATTTATATACTTGCTAAAGGGTGGAAGGCTCGGCCTTATGCCTGGTGTTTTGTTCCACTCTTGCCGCCCTAGTTTCCGTCATATCGGTGTTATGTTCCCGGATTTTGCGTTCCTTACATGGTTGGGTTATAATGGGAACCCCTTGACAGTTCACCTTGAATAAAACTCCTCCAGCAATGCCCAACATTGGTTTTACCATTCGCCACCTAGCCTTTTCTTTTCCCTTGGGAGTCGCGCTCCCGAGGGTCATCATTATTTTAACCCCCCCCCGGGCCAGTGCTCCTCTGAGTGTTGGTCCAAACTAGAGCCCTGTGCAGCGCCCCCTCGGGGAAACTCGAGGTTTGGTTTTAGTTGTATGGAGCGCTCATCTGAGTGTGCCCTGAGAACGAGATATGTGCAGCTCCTATCGGGATTTGTCGGCACATTCGGGCGGTGTTGCAGGACTTGTTTTACCATTGTCAAGGATGTCTAGCAACCGGGATGCTGAGTCTGATCGGATTGTCTTGGGAGAAGGAATATCCTTCGTTGACCGTGAGAGCTTGTGATGGGCTAAGTTGGGACACCCCTGCAGGGTTTTGAACTTTCGAAAGCCGTGCCCGCGGTTATGGGCAGATGGGAATTTTTTAATGTCCGGTTGTACAAAACCTAAAGCTTACCTTAATTAAAATGCACCAACCGCGTGTGTTGCCGTGATGGTCTCTTTCCGGCATAGTCCGGGAAGTGAACACGGTGTTGGAGTTATGCTTGACGTAGGTTGTTCTAGGATCGCTTCTTGATCATAGTTTCTCGACCGTGCTTTGCCTTCTCTTCTCGCTCTCATTTGCGTATGTTAGCCACCATATATGCTAGTCGCTTGCTGTAGCTCCACCTCATACCTTTTACCCTACCTATAAGCTTAAATATTCTTGATCGCGAGGGTGTGAGATTGCTGAGTCCCCGTGACTCACAGATTACATCCAAAACCAGTTTGCAGGTGCCGATGAAACCGTGCAGGTGACGCAACCAAGCTCAAGGAGGAGCTCAATGAAGATCTTGTCCTTTGTGTTGATTCGTCTAGTTGATCAGTAGTGGAGCCCAGTTGGGGTCGATCGGGGATCTGTGTAGCATTTGGGGTAGTCTTCTTTTATTTTGGTTCCGTAGTCGGACTTTGTTTGTATCTGGATGATGTAATGCTTTATTCATGTATTGTATGAAGTGGCGATTGTAAGCCAACTATGTATCTCTTTCCCTTATGTATTACATGGGTTGTTGCGAAGATTGCCTCACTTGCGACATTGCTTTCAATGCGGTTATGCCTCTAAGTCGTGCTTCGACACGTGGGAGATATAGCCGCATCGACGGCATTACATCTTCCTCTCTCGCAACCCTTCTATCGCTCGAGCTCCGCCGCCGCCGCAGCGCTCATCGTCGTCCTCAAGCTCGGCCGCTGCATCACCCTGAGCTGTCCAGAGAAACGGCGACGACCCTCCGCAACAGATCCGCATCCGTAAGTTCTTGCCTTCTCACACCTTTAGATCTGCATTAGGGTTTGCGAGTTCATCGGTGTTCTTCGATGTTCATCACGGATCTTCTTTTGGTTCTTCCTCCGCAGCCTCTTCTGATAAAAAAGGAACACCTAACTCGTGCAGTAGTTGTTTTGTGTCCATTTTTGATACCAGTAGATCCCTTTTTTCTGTACTGATGCCTCATTATAACTCATGAACCCATCTGTACTAGATTTTTAGGTCTAGAATATTTTCTTTTCAGAATGGCCATTTGATCCAAAATAATAATGACATCTTGGTAAACATGTTTGTGCCAACACTTAACCATTTTCTGTTTCTAGCATCCTTTGAATTTGTTTAGTCATGGCGGCTTATGACTCCGGCTCACTTTTTCCTTATATGACATTAGCCCTTACTTAAGCCGCCATTATTCATTTGCACCATCATCATTTAACTTCACCATTGAATTGAACCGGCACGTTACTTTCATTTCAGTTTGTCCTTTGATCATCATGCCGTCAAAAGCACCGACTTTTGCAACTAGGTCCCTTCCACAGTCACTGAAGATACCTTGAAGGAATTCTTCACCATAGGAATTTTGCCAGGGAAAATGGTATGTCTTATTGTGGACCTGACCCAGACGAGGAACGGCCTAATCCCAAACACGGTGAAGTTATTGTCTTCTCTGACCACATGAATCGGGGTTTTCACCACCCGGCTAAAAGTTCTTCAGAGACGTTCTTCATTTTTTTCAAACTCCACCCTCAAGATCTTGGACTCAATTCCATATCCAACATCTGTAATTTCCGTTCTCTGTGAGGTGTATGTTCAAGAAGAGCCGATTGTGGATCTCTTCAGAGAGTACTTTTATCTGAACCGCCAGAATGAGTGTACCAATGGCCCTAGCATGGAACTTGGTGGAATCTCAATTCAGCGCCGACAGGGCGCCGTCTTTCCCTTAATAGTCTTACCGAGTCATCCCAAAGATTGGAATCAGACCTGGTTCTATTGCAAAGATACGTCTCCAGCCAATGAAAAACCATTGCCGGGTTATCGCGCGGAGCGTTTGGATTCCAAGTTTGTGCTCCCTGATAAGCTTACTGCTGCTGAACGCAAGAAGCTTATTCCATCTATTAAAAGGGTCAATGCCTTACTAGGGAATGGATTGACCAGAGTTTATTTGATCCGTTGCTGGATTTCGTGGCGGGTCATTCCTCTAAGCCGCCGATCCAAATTGATGTATGAATATGGCGGAGGCCCAGATGACTCTCTGCGTTACAACTCTGTACAACTAACTGAAGAAGACATTGTTTCAATGTCAACCATCCTTGTGAACGGCAAGTATGAGGACTGCAGTAAGGTTGGGTTAAACCCCTTCTGTAAACTTAACCCGGCACCAGAGGTGAGAAACCCCTGACCTTTCTCTTTTTGTGTTTTCCTTAGTAGTTTTAAATACTTGCATGACCTTTTATCCTGTTTATTTGTTTACAGGCCAAATCCGACTTCTGGAAAGCCAAGTATGACCATGAAGCTGCCAAGAAGGCTAAACCCGCCGCCATAGCCGCTAGGAAGACGACCCGGAGGTCCAAGAAGAAAAGGAGCACTGCTTCAGACCTATTAAATCTTGACGATGATACTAAGTAGGAGGTAACCCTTGACTCCCTTGGCCAGTTTTTTAATAACCTTATTGACACTGACTATTGCCAGGACGACACGGGGGCCAGTCAGGTCGTAGAAGAAGAGCTAACTATTTCCTCCGACTCAACCCATTTGCCAAGACAGAAACTTTGACTGGTAACCCGGAAAGTAAGGTTTTCGCACCCTTTGTCTTATTTGGACCCCCATTTTCTTTTGAAAAAGCAGCAACATTAGAGCCACCGTCAGGCCCGGAATAATGACAACGATGAACCGACTTCTGTTTTACAACAAACTCCTCGAAAGCGCCAGAATGAGATTTCTTTCATCTTCATCTGTTGCTTTCCTTAATTAATCTATTCCCTTGCCTCACTGACTTTATTTTACCTTTTACAGGAGGTTTCTCTCTCTTCTGGCGACTCATCTTGGACTTAGTTTCCGGCTTTCAAAACTGCTCCTGGGTAAGGAACAATCAGCTTTCCTCTGTATCCTTAAAAACTGCATTCTTATGCTAACTGTCTCATAAAACTTTTCTTAGCGGCCAAGCCAAATCCAAGAAGGCCAAGGTGATTAAGCCGTCAGAAGACCCGAAGGTTCCTGCACCTAAGCCGCCCATGCCAACTCCTTCCTCTGAAACTGAAGCACCTGAAGACCCGACTGTTCATACTCAATTGGATCCTCCTGAGTTGTCAGACGATGAGATCACCCTTAATCCGGCTATCACTGAACCATCTAGTTCAGCTAACCCACCAACAACTTCTGATACTGACATGTTGATTACTGGTGGCTGTTTTGTTGAACCGGGGACTCCCACAGTGTTAGCCCAGCACACTGCTAAAAAAGAAGCCTTGCAGAAGCAGAAAGTGTGTTTTGATATCTCTCACTACACTCATCTGAATGCTAGTGACATACTGTCCGGCTATCTCAGTCAAGTTCATTCCAGCCGTGAGTCGGAAATTGAGATGGTCAAGCAATTCCAGCTAAAATATGAGGTATGTTCTCCGGTTCACTTATACTTTGCCAGCCCCCAAGTCTTCAGATGATGAACCTGAATAATCTGTAGACTTTATGATATAGGTTGATACTTTCTCTCTAAGTTTTTCGAAAGTCCAACAAAGTAGTGTAAACTTCACCTGTAGTCCCCAAGGGCCAGCTCAATTTATCATAAATGAACCGGTACTTAACTTCATAACTGCCTTTTACTAGTCCCAATAAGTATTGCAATCCGGCTTAATCTTGAGAAACTTTCTGAATATCATGCATTAGCCCCCAAGTGCCAAATGTTGTTACTTTGTAAAGCACTCGGGACTTGAAACATATAAGAGTCATAATAAATTGCTTTGGCTGACATTAGCCCCCAAGTGTCAAGTGGTATTGCGGTGCATAGTACTTGAGACTTGAACCCTTATATTTTTTTGTTTAAGCCTTGACACACCTGTGTACTTTTTGTAGAACGCCCTATCTGAATTGAACTCCCAATTAACTGATGCAAAGACCCGGCTGACGGATCAAGAGGCAGAAATCAAGACTGCTGACTCTAAACTCCAACTGAGTCTTTCTGAGACAGAAAAATTGAAGACCAGCTAGATTGCAAAGAAGAAATCCCGAGCCGAAGAAAAGATGCTGCTAATACAACATGCTGAAACAACTGAAACGACTCTTAAGGAGGTTACCACGGAGCTCACCGGCTTAAAGAACCGGGTGTCTCAAATGGCTCCGCCATCTTTGGTAAGTCATCTGTATTAATCACTTATACCTTCTTTTGACCCGGAATATAAGCCGCCTGCTGAGCCTTTGTTTAAAAAACACTCGCAGGTCCACGAAGCAAAAATCTGAGCCACAACAGTGTGACCAAATTGAAGGCGGTTTATACCTTGGTAGAGCAATTGTATACTTACGTCTTCGTCGTATCTACTTTTCCAAACACTTTTTGTAATGCCCACGATGCGGCTATATCTCCCATGTGTCGGGGCACGACTTAGAGGCATAACCGCATTGTAGGCAATGTCGCAAGAGGGGTAATCTTTACACATCCCATGTACTGAATAAGGAAAGAGGTACATAGTTGGCTTACAATCGCCATGTCACACAATAGCATAAATATATCATTACAATCATCTAGATACAATCAAGGTCCGACTACGGAACCAAAATAAAGACAACCCCAAATGCATAATGTTCCCGATCGCCCCAACTGGGCTCCACTACTGATCGTCAGGAAAGGAAACGTAGTATTGTCCTGAGTCCTCATCGAACTCCCACTTGAGCTCAGTCGAATCTCCTGGAATGGTATCATCGGTCCCTGCATCTGGTTTTGGAAGGAATCTGTGAGTCACGGGGACTCGGCAATCTCACACCCTCGCGATCAAGACTATTTAAGCTTATAGGTAGGGAAAAGGTATGAGGTGGAGCTGCAACAAGCACTAGCATATAGTGGCTAACATACGCAAAAGAGAGCGAGAAGAGAAGGCAAGGCACGGTCGAGAAACTATGATCAAGAAGTGATCCTAGAACAACCTACGTTCAAGCATAACCCGAGAATGTGTTCTCTTCCCGGACTCTGCCGAAAAGAGACCATCACGGCTACACACGCTGTTGATCCATTTTAATTAGATTAAGTTTCAGGTTTTCAACAACCGTACATTAACAAATTCCCATCTGCCCATAACCGCGGGCATGACTTTCGTAAGTTCAAATCCCTGCAGGGGTGTCCCAACTTAGCCCATCACAAGCTCTCACGGTCAACGAAGGATATTCCTTCTCCCAGGACGGCCCGATCAGACTCGGAATCCCGGTTACAAGACATCTCGACAATGGTAAAACTAAACCAGCAAAGCCACCCGAATGTGCCGACAAATCCCGATAGGAGCTGCACATATCTCGTTCTCAGGGCACACCGGATTGTCCAAGGTTTTGGTAGGCTAGCCCAGAGTTGCCCCTAGTGGCCACCGGCAGCTGACAGGTTGGACCAACACTCAGAGGAGCACTGGCCTGGGGGTTTAAAATAAAGATGACCCTTGAGTCCGCGAAACCCAAGGGAAAAGGGCTAGGTGGCAAATGGTAAAACCAATGTTGGGCCTTGCTAGAGGAGTTTTATTCAAGGCGAACTGTCAAGGGGTTCCCATTATAACCCAACTGTGTAAGGAACGCAAAATCAAGGAACATAACACCGGTATGATGGAAACTAGGGCGGCAAGAGTGGAACAAAACACTAGGCATAAGGCCGAGCCTTGCACCCTTTACCAAGTATATAGATGCATTAAAGTAAACAAGATATATAATGATATCCCAACAATAAACATCTTCCAACAAGGAACAAACTCCAATCTTCACCTACAACTAGCAACGCTATAAGAGGGGCTGAGCAAAGCGGTAACATAGCCAAACAACGGTCTGCTAGGACGAGGTGGGTTAGAGGTTTGACATGGCAATATGGGAGGCATGATAAGGCATGTGGTAGGTTTCATAGCATAGGCATAGCAATAGAGCGAGCATCTAGCAAGCAAAGATAGAAGTGATTTCGAGGGTATGGTCATCTTGCCTGCAAAGTTCTCCGAGTTGACGTAAGCTTGATCCTCGTAAACGTTCTCAACGGGTTCCTCGATTATGTACTCGTCTCCCAGCTCTACCCAAAGCAATAACACAAGTAAAGGGAGACACAATCAACCACGGTGCAATGCGCAAGCACATGATGCAAAACATGGCATGATATGCGGGATGTAATATGCAATGCATATGCATGCTTCAGAAAGGAAAGATTGAACCAGGCCTTAACTTGGAAAACCAAGAGTGCTGATGGAAAGATGGGTTGATTTCGGTCGAAATCGATATAAAGATAACTGGAATCGGATGCATGGTTTGCAAATGGCAAGCCAAACAATGATGGCACAAAGTTGCGATTAACAGCACGAGGCCACCTAAAAGCATCAAGAACAACAAGCTAATGCACTCTAACATAGCAACAAATCACATGGCAGTGATCCACTCTAGATGCTTGACAAAAGATGAACACTGAGGTACGGCTAAATCATCCAATATCAGGTTCAAACAAGCATGGCAAAAGTGCAAAGGATATCCGATTAACAACATGGCGGAATTTAACATGAGGAAGCAATGTTTAGAGTAAGATAACAACATGCCACAGGAACATATCATGGCAAAGCAAGGCATGGCATGAAACTACACAATGCATACAACAAAAGTCCGTTACTGACCAAAAGACAAAAGGGATCAGAAAATACAATGGTAACCATGTGAACATAGCAAGTTTCGTTAACAGATTCAGACTTAGTAGAAAACTGGAACATGGCAAAACAGAATTACGTAGGCATGTTTGCGAGCTTGATGCACTCACCACAAAGCATTGCATGACAAACTAAGCATACACCCAGCAAGTAGACATGATAAATTAGCTAACCATGGCAAGAACACTCTCATAGCATGCATGGATAAACTATAACAACCTCGGCAAAATTGCTTAACATGTAAACAATCTGTCAGGAACATTTTATAGCAAAAGTAGAGCAAGATTGAGTCATGCTAGGGTGCTCCATAATTGCAAACAAAGACATGGATGGGTAGAGAATAAAAATATCTCAAAACCATCCTAACTGAACATGCTCAAAAGAGGCATGGATCACTCTATAGCAACAAGAATACATGGCATAAAAATATTATCAGGGAAAAGACTTAGAAGATTTCTAAGTCCCTGAAATCAGCAACATCACGAGAGCTCCTTTGCATGCTTGTGCTAGTCACCACAATGATCATAAAAACACATGGCATACACCCTTGTAAAAATGGCATGGCATACTTCAAAACACATGTAGGGCTCAAGTTCATAGGAGGCACACATTAATCATGGCAAAAATGACAAATGTCCAAATTCTGGTAAGAATCTGAAACTAACATTACATAGCACTCTTGCAACAGCATTTAGGGCATCAAGATGAACTCAAATGAACATGGTGCAATGGAATGAAACGATTTACACATCGAGACGGACAATTTGATATGCTACACGCCCAAAACAGAGCCACGGATGATGAGTTATGACATGATGAAAACCGCAGAAATTACTAGGGACTCAGGGAAAAAACGAGGTCAACCTCCTAGATCTGGATATAGGGTTCGTGCACGCGTCACGAGGTTGGCCAGGGAAGATCTCGCCGGAGATGGGGCGACGGCGGCCGGAGTTGGACGGGGAGCCACGGCGGGGCGGATCCGGTCACGGGCTCGCCGGAGCGGACGGCAGACGGGTGCGGCGTCGCGGTTTGCGACGACGGAGGCGGCGACTGGGCGGCGCGCGGCGGCTGGCAACCGAGGAGGCAGCGGCGGCGGTGAGGATGGCAGGTGGCGGTGCAGCGAGCGAAGGTGGCGGGGTCGAGGCGCGGTCGGCACGGTAGGTGGTGGCAGCCGCGTGGGCCAGGAAGGGCCCAATGCGGGCTCAGCGGGCCGGCGATGTGGGGCATGAGCGGCGGCGAATGGGGAGGTGCCATGTGGCGGCGGCGGCGCGTGTCGGACACGTCCGGCCGGCTGATTTTCGTCCGGCGGCGCGAGGAGAGGGAGAGGTTAGGGTTTCATCTGGAATTTGGAATGGGGAGGACCTATTTATACATAGAAGCAGCTACGAAGCTCCAAATTGAGCACGGTTTTCGGCCACGCGATCGTGATCGAACGACCAAGATGATGCAGGGGGGTTTAGGTGGGTTTTGGGCCACTTTGGAGAGGTGTTGGGCTGCAACACACACGAGGCCTTTACGGTCCCTCGGTTAACCGTTGGACTATCAAACGAAGTCCAAATGGCACGAAACTTGACAGGTGGTCTACCGGTAGTAAACCAAGGCCGCTTGGCAAGTCTCGGTCCAATCCAAGAACATTTAACACCCGCACACAAAAAGAGGTAAAAGGGGACACCGGAGGACATAGGAGCGCCAGAATGCAAAATGGACAACGGGGAAAATGCTCGGATGTATGAGACGAACATGTATGCAAATGCGATGCACATGATGACATGATATGATATGCATGACAAAGACAAAAGCAACACGAAGGAAAAACCTAACAATGAGGAAATATCATAACTTAGTGCCGGAAATGACAAGAGTTGGAAAACAAATATGGCAGGTTACATATGGGGCGT
Organism: Triticum dicoccoides; assembly: GCF_002162155.2. Lineage (NCBI taxonomy): Eukaryota > Viridiplantae > Streptophyta > Magnoliopsida > Poales > Poaceae > Triticum > Triticum dicoccoides. Next base: position 303,857,119 of record NC_041384.1, read on the forward strand.
TACAACACTCCACCACTACGAAAGGATCTCGTACCGAGATCTAGGACTGGAAAAACGCCGGGTATTCGGAACGGAGGTGGTCCTCGCATTCCTAGCTGGCTTCACAGTCGGAATGATGTGACCACTTCACTTTCAGGAATTTTATAGACTTGTTGCGAGTCTTGCGCTCAGTTTCTTCAAAGTTGATGGTGCGGTCAGGAGTCTTGAAACACTTGCGGAGTTAAGACACGTGAAACACGTTGTGCACGTTTGCAAGTTGATAGGCGAGATCGCCTCTTTTACCAATGATCTTGAAAGGACCCATGTATATAGGGGCAAGCTTCCCTTTGATACCGAAGCGACGAGCACCTTTCATTGGAGAGACGTGGAGGTAGACATGGTCTCCGATCTCGAAAGCCAAGTCTTGATGCTTGCTATCATAGTAACTCTTCTGGCGTGATTGCGTGGCTTTGAGATTTTCAAGAATGACTTTGCACATTTCTTCAGCCTCTGTGACCAAGTCATTGCCAAGGAGTTGGCGTTCACCAGTCTCTGACCAGTTAAGAGGAGTACGACAGTTTCTGCCATAGAGAATCTCGAATGGGGCCTTGCCCGAACTCGCTTGGAAGTTGTTGTTGTAGGAGAACTCAGCATATGGAAGACAATCTTCCCACTTCATATCGAAAGAAATGACACAAGCCCTGAGCATATCTTCAAGAATTTGATTGACTCGCTCGACTTGGCCACTGGTTTGAGGATGAAAAGTTGTGCTGAAGCGAATGTTGGTGCCCATGGCCTTCTGAAAGGAATCCCAGAACATAGAGGTAAAGATGCTTCCACGATCTGAAGATATCAACTGCGGAATGCCATGCAGAGAGACAATCCTGGAGGTATATAGCTCTGCCAACTGAGCTGCTGTGATAGATTCTTTGATAGGAAGAAAATGAGCCACTTTAGTGAGCTTGTCGATGACAACGAAGATAGCATCATTACCATGCTTGGACTTTGGAAATCCAGTCACGAAGTCCATCTCAATATGATCAAACTTCCATTCTATAATGGCAAGAGGTTGGAGGAGACCATCTAGTCGTTGGTGTTCTTCTTTCACTCTTCTGCAGACATCACATTCATTCATGAACTGAGCAATCTCGCGCTTCATTCGAGTCCACCAATACGACTGCTTGAGGTCATGGTACATCTTTGTACTTCCAGGGTGAATAGAGAGGAGTGAATTGTGAGCCTCGTTCATGATGACTTTACGAAGGTCACCTTTAGGCACAAAAATGCGGTCCTCGAAGAATAGAGTATCCTTGTCATCAAGACGATAGCACTTGTACTTGGGTTGGCTCTTGGCAATCCCAATCTTCACCTTCTTCACCATAGCATCAAGAAGTTGAGCCTCACGAATCTGACCTTCCAAAGTAGGAGAGACTTGGAGGTTGGCAAGGAATCCTTGAGGAACAACTTGGAGATTAAGTTTGCGGAAAGCTTCACAAAGCTCTGGTTGGTAGCGCTTGATAATCAAACTGTTGGAGTAAGCCTTCCTGCTCAATGCGTCAGCAATGACATTGGCCTTTCCTGGAGTGTATTCAATACTCGGATTATACTCTTGAATCATTTCGACCCAACGAGTCTGCCTAAGGTTGAGGTTGGGCTGAGTGAAGATGTACATGAGACTCTTATGATCAGTGAAGATGTCCACTTTTCTTCCCAACAAGAGATGTCTCCATGTTAAAAGAGCATGGACAACTGCCGCCAACTCGAGGTCATGAGTGGGGTAGTTCTTTTCGTTGGGCTTCAACTGGCGAGAGGTATAGGCCACAACTTTCTTCTCTTGCATCAACACTGCACCGAAACCTTGAAGGGAAGCATCACAAAAAATTTCAAACGGTTTGGATTCATCGGGAGGAGTCAGAACTGGAGCTGTGACTAACTTCTCTTTGAGGGTGTTAAAAGTGATGTCACATTCAGGCGTCCTGACATACTTCACATGCTTCTGGAGGAGGTTGGAAAGAGGCTTCACGATCTTAGAGAAGTTCTCAACGAACCTTCGACAATAGCTTGCGAGCCCAAGGAAGCCGTGGAGTTGCTTCACATTCTGAGGTGGTTCCCAATTCACAATTGCAGACACCTTCTCAGGATTAATAGCTATGCCCTTGGCGGAGATGATATGCCCAAGGTAGAGAACCTCATCGAGCCAAAACTCGCACTTTGAAAACTTCACATAGAACTGATGTTCTTTGAGTTTGTCCAGAACCAATCTCAAGTGCTTGGCATGATCCTCCTTCTTCTTGGAAAAGACCAAAATGTCATCGAGATAGACCAAGACGAAGTCATTTGTGTAGGCGTTGAAGATGAAACTCATCATACGAGAGAATGTTGGAGGAGCGTTGACAAGGCAGAAAGACATGACAGTGTATTCATATGAACCATAGCTTGTTCTGAATGCTGTCTTGGGGCTATCTTCTTCACGAATGTGAATATGATGATAGCCCATACGGAGGTCAAGCTTGGAGAATACTTGAGCACCTTTGAGTTGTTCGAAAAGCTCATTGATGTTGGGAAGTGGGTACTTGTTCTTTATGGTCTTCTTGTTCAATGGACGGTAGTCCGACACAAAGTCGGTCCGTTCCATCCTTCTTCTTGACAAAAAGAACTCCACAACCCCATGGAGAAGAACTTGGTCGAATGAGACCCATACGCTCTTGAATATCGAGTTGTTTATTCAGCTCCTTCAACTCTTCCGGTCCAAGCTTGTAAGGACGTTTGCAAACAGGTTCCATGCCAGGCTCAAGATCAATGACGAATTCAACTGGCCGGTGAGGAGGTATTCCTGGAAGCTCTTCTAGAAAGACGTCTTGATATTCACAAACGACTGGAATCTGAGAGATGGCATCCAACTCGCCCTTCTCGTTGAGAGAAAACAGTCGAATGGTATCATCACGAGCGGCAAAGACGATTACATCCTCAGACGAATGTGTCAATTGAATCTGCCTGGCAGCACAATCAAGCTGAGCCTTGTGCTTAGAAAGCCAGTCCATTTCGAGAATAAGATCAATATCCGAGAACATTAGGAGAAGACAGAAACTTATAGTCGCCCAACCTGATAGTAACATCCGGGACCATAGAGCTTGCGTTCATGAATTTACCCGGAGAAACAATTGATAACTGTCTAGGTAAATCTTGGAAAGGCAACTCATGCTTAGATGCAAAAGGTCTTGAAATGAAACAATGCGATGCACCAGTATCAAAAAGGACTTTTGGAGGAATATCGTTAACAGGAAGGTTACCCATGATCACATCTGACGAGTCCTTTGCCTGAGCTGCGTTCATCAAGTTGTCCTTTGCAGACTTGGGATTATGCTTAACCACTGCGGTGCTGGCAGATCTCACAGGAGGAGGAGGAGGAAGACGCCTTTGATTGAAGAATTTGTTTGCATAGTGACCCTCCTGCTGACACTTGTTGCATGTGACCTCTGAAAGCGGACGGTGATACGGAGCACTTCATCTTGGAGTATGAGACGAAGTCTTGTTCTGAAAGCCTGGGTTGGGTGGGTGGGAAGATCCATTGCCACCTTTGCTCTTCTAGTGATAAGGATGACGGAACGGAGGAGGAGGCAACCAATACTTTTGCTGCTTAGTTACCACTTGAGTTGAAGAAGAAGGAGTTTCATCCCTGACTCGCTTCTTGGAAGCATCGCACTTGAGCTGAGCAGCCTCTTGTTTCAGTGCCATGTTGTAGAACTCATCGTACTTCTTCGGCTCAAAAAGCACGAGAGCTAGTTGCAGATCTTCTCTGAGGCCACCTCTGAAATGGTAAATCATGCTCTTCTCATCAGGGATGTCTTGCTTCGCGAAACGAGCAAGCTTCTGGAACATGATGTTATACTGGTAAACAGACAAGCTGCCTTGCTTCAGATTGCGGAACTCCTCACGGTTGCTCTCAACAACACTCTAAGGAATGTGGTGAGCTTTGAAGTCTTGATGGAATTCATCCTAGGTAATCACACGACCTCCTCTGGAATCTTTGTATTGCTGATACCACTCTCCAGCTTGGCCTTTGAGTTGGAATGAGGCAAACTTGAGAAAGTCCTCAGGCCTAACATTGCTGCACTCGAAATGCTTGCAGATATCCACGAGCCAATCATCAGCGTCTGTTGCCTCGACACAGTTACTGAAGGTCTTTGGATGGTTTGCGAGGAACTGGTTGAGTGTAGCAAACTGATTCTGATTGTTGCCATGGCCTTGATTTCCTTGATTTCGCTCTTGCAAGAGTTGCATAAGCATCTGCGTGTTGGCGTTGGTAGCGGCCATCACAGCTTGTCATGCCTTCGGAGGTGGAGGTGGCGGCGGTGGTTCCAGATTCTGACGTGTTGGAGGAGCCATCCTGAAGAGGGTGACATCCGTTAGCACCTTGAAAGACATGTATTCAAGCTGAATCAAATGGATCGAAATTGCAACATATAGCCTTAACATTCGAACAAGAATGAACGAATGCAATCCAAATTAAATGGTCACACTTCCATAAATTGAGAATCCACTTAGATAGAGGTAGAAGAATAAAACAACAAGGTACGGACATGAACAAATACTTGGTGAGGATTACCCAATCACAAACCAAATATTCGCGGAAGAAATACTAGAGCTACATGAATTCCCACCTATGGAACTCCCGAAATTTTCCCGGCTATGCAATCAGGTGTTGGGGGTACAGGGGAAGCATAATATCTCACCCAAAACTAGCAAATCCTACATCCAGCTGTATCCATCCTTCAACACATAACCAAGAAACTTTCGGAAATCATTTACCTCAACCTTCGAAAAGCATCCGCTATACGAGTTATGGCAATACTCCCGAACTCCCGCCCCAGTACTGGGTGGCGTCGCGGTTATCTCACCAACAACTGCATAAAAGAGATTTTTGATGTCGGCGAAACTCAGGTATTCCAGAACTGCAACGATAAAAATTGTGACGACAACACCTTGGAGCTCAACTCCCCAGGACACTGCCACAACCCCTAAATGTCAGGAGGCACCAAGAACGATGTTCTCGTCACAAAACCATCGGAATGATTCCAAGATACCCGCGTGATCCTAAAATAATTAGTGAAATTTGAGAAGAGAAGAGTCAAAACTCTACGTCAGGATGCCTCACCAGAGCGACGAAGGGACTGAGGAGTAAAAAGAATCCTACTCTATGATATATATAATCCTAAAAGACTAAAAACATTTTTCTAGACTCAACAACGTCAGCGATTCGATCAAGCAGGGGGCTCCTAAGTCGGGGAAGGCTCTGAATACCAAATTGTAACGCCCATGATGCGGCAATATCTCCCACGTGTCGGGGCACGACTTAGAGGCATAACTGCATTGTAGGCAATGTCGCAAGAGGGGTAATCTTTACACATCCCATGTACTGAATAAGGATAGAGGTACATAGTTGGCCTGCAATTGCCATGTCACACAATAGCATAAATATATCATTACAATCATCCAGACACAATCAAGGTCGGACTACGGAACCAAAATAAAGACAACCCCAAATGCATAATGATCCCGATTGCCCCAACTGGGCTCCACTACTGATCGTCAAGAAAGGAAACGTAGTATCGTCCTGAGTCCTCATCAAACTCCCACTTGAGCTCAGTCGAATCTCCTGGAATGGTATCATCGGTCCCCGCATCTGGTTTTGGAAGGAATCTGTGAGTCACGGGGACTCGACAATCTCACACCCTCATGATCAAGACTATTTAAGCTTAAAGGTAGGGAAAAGGTATGAGGTGGAGCTGCAGCAAGCACTAGCATATATGGTGGCTAACATACGCAAAAGAGAGCGAGAAGACAAGGCAAGGCACGGTCGAGAAACTATGATCAAGAAGTGATCCTAGAACAAGCTACGTCCAAGCATAACCCGAGACTGTGTTGTCTTACCGGACTCTGCCGAAAAGAGACCATCATGGCTACACACGCTGTTGATCCATTTTAATTAGATTAAATTTCAGGTTTTCTACAACTGGACATTAACAAATTCCCATCTGCCCATAACCGCGGGCACCGCTTTTGAAAGTTCAAATCCCTGTAGGGGTGTCCCAACTTATCCCATCACAAGCTCTCGGGGTCAACGAAGGATATTCCTTCTCCCAGGACGGCCCGATCAGACTCGGAACCCCGGTTACAAGACATCTCGACAACGGTAAAACTAGACCAGCAAACCCACCCGAATGTGCTGACAAATCCCGATAGGAGCTGCAGATATCTCGTTCTCAGGGCACACCAGATAGTCCAAGGTTCTGATAGGCCAGCCCAGAGTTGCCCCTGGTGGCCACCGGCAGCTGATAGGTTGGACCAACACTCAGAGGAGCACTGGCCCAGGGGTTTAAAATAAAGATGACCCTTGAGTCTGCGAAACCCAAGGGAAAAGGGCTAGGTGGCAAATGGTAAAACCAATGTTGGGCCTTGCTAGAGGAGTTTTATTCAAGGCCAACTGTCAAGGGGTTCCCATTATAACCCAACTGTGTAAGGAACGCAAAATCAAGGAACATAACACCGATATGACGCAAACTAGGGCGGCAAGAGTGGAACAAAACACCAGGCATAAGGCCGAGCCTTCCACCCTTTACCAAGTATATAGATGCATTGAAGTAAACAAGATATATAATGATATCCCAACAATAAACATGTTCCAACAAGGAACAAACTCCAATCTTCACCTGCAACTAGCAACGCTATAAGAGGGGCTGAGCAAAGCGGTAACATAGCCAAACAACGGTTTGCTAGGACAAGGTGGGTTAGAGGTTCGACATGGCAATATGGGAGGCATGATAAGGCATGTGGTAGGTATCGTAGCATAGGCATAGCAATAGAGCGAGCATCTAGCAAGCAAAGATAGAAGTGATTTCGAGGGTATGGTCATCTTGCCTGCAAAGTTCTCCGAGTTGATGTAAGCTTTATCCTCGTAAACATTCTCAATGGGTTCCTTGATCACGTACTTGTCTCCCGGCTCTACCCAAAGCAAGAACACAAGTAAAGGGAGACACAAGCAACCACGGTGCAATGCGCAAGCACATGATGCAAAACATGGCATGGTATGCAGGATGTAATATGCAATGCATATGCATGCTTCAGAAAGGAAAGATTGAACCAGGCCTCAACTTGGAAAACCAAGAGTGCCGCTGGAAAGATGTGTTGATTTCGGTCGAAATCGATATAAAGATAACCGGAATCAGATGCACGGTTTACAAAGCTGCGATTAACAGCACGAGGCCACCTAAAAGCATCAAGAACAACAAGCTAATGCACTCTACCATAGCAACAAATCACATGGCAGTGATCCACTCAAGATGCTTGACAAAATATGAACACTGAGCTATGGCTAAATCATCCAATAGCAGGTTCAAACAAGCATGGCAAAAGTGCAAAAGATGTCATGTTCACAGACTTAGTGAAAATAAGAACATGGCAGGATTTAACATCAGGAAGCAATGTTTAGAGTAAGATAACAAGATGCTACAGGAACATACCATGGCAAAGCAAGGCATGGCATGAAACTACACAGAGCATACAACGAAAGTCCCTTACTGACCAAAAGACAAAAGGGATCAGAAAATACAATGGCAACCATGTGAACATAGCAAGTTTCGTTAACAGATTCAGACTTAGTAGAAACCTGGAACATGGCAAAACGGATTTACGTAGGCATGTTTGCGAGCTCGATGCACTCACCACAAAGCATTGCATGACAAACTAAGCATACACCCAGCAAGTAGACATGATAAATAAGCTAACCATGGCAAGAACACTCTCATAGCATGCATGGATAAACTATAACAACCTCGGCAAAATTGCTTAACATGTAAACAATCTGTCAGGAGCATTTTATAGCAAAAGTAGTGCAAGATTGAGTCAAGCTAGGGTGCTCCATAATTGCAAACAAAGACATGGATGGATAGAGCATAACAATATCTCAAAATCATCCTAACTGAACATGCTCAAAGAGAGGCATGGATCACTCTATAGCAACAAGAATACATGGCATAAAAATATTATGAGGGAAAAGACTTAGAAGATTTCTAAGTCCCTGAAATCAGCAACATCACGAGAGCTCATTTGCATGCTTGTGCTAGTCACCACAATGATCACAAAAATACATGGCATACACCCCTGTAAAGATGGCATGGCATACTTCAAAACACATGTAGGGCTCAAGTTCATAGGAGGCACACATTAATCATGGCAAAAATGACAAATGTCCAAATTCTGATAAGAATCTGAAACTAACATTACATAGCACTCTTGCAACAGCATTTAGGGCATCAATATGAACTCAAATGAACATGGTGCAATGGAATGAAATGAATTACACATCAAGACGAACAATTTCATATGCTACACGCCCAAAACGGAGCCACGGATGATGAGTTATGATATGATGAAAAACGCTAAAATTACTAGGGACTTAGGGAAAAAATGAGGTCAACCTCCCAGATCTGGGTCTAGGGTTCGTGCACGCGTCACGAGGTTGGCCGGGGAAGATATCGCCGGAGACGGGGCGACGACGGCCGGAGTTGGACGGGGAGCCATGGCGGGGCGGATCCGGGCACGGGCTCGCCGGAGCGGACGGCGGACGGGCGCGGCGTCGCGGTTGGCGACGGCGGAGGCGGCTGGCGACCGAGGAGGCGGCAGCGCCGGCGAGGATGGCAGGCGGCGGGGTCGAGGCGCGGGCGGCGCGGTAGGTGGCGGTGGGTGCGCGGGCCAGGGAGGGCCCGACGCGGGCTCGGTGGGCCGGTGATGTGGGGCGCGAGCGGCGGTGAATGGGGAGGTGCCACGTGGCGGCGGCGGCGCGGGTCGGACACGTCCGGCCGGCTGATTTTCGTCCGGCGGCGCGAGAAGAGGGAGAGGTTAGGGTTTCATCCGGAATTTGGAATGGGGAGGACCTATTTATACATAGAAGGAGCTAGGAGGCTCAAAATTGAGCACGGTTTTCGGCCACGCGATCGTGATCGAACGACCGAGATGATGGAGGGGGGTTTTGGTGGGTTTTGGGCCACTTTGGAGAGGTGTTGGGCTGCAACACACATGAGGCCTTTACGGTCCCTCGGTTAACCGTTGGAGTATCAAACGAAGTCTAAATGGCACGAAACTGGACAGGTGGTCTACCGGTAGTAACCAAGGCCGCTTGGAAAGTGTTGGTCCAATCCGAGAACGTTTAACACCCGCACAAAAAAGAGGTAAAAGGGGACACCAGAGGACATAGGAGCGCCGGAATGCAAAAGGACAACGGGGAAATGCTCGTATGTATGAGACGAACATGTATGCAAATGTGATGCACATGATGACATGATATGATATGCATGACAAAGACAAAAGCAACACGAAGGTGAAACCCAACAATGAGGAAATATCATAACTTAGTGCCGGAAATGGCAAGAGTTGGAAAACAAATATGTCAGGTTACATATGGGGCGTTACACTTTTGCCCTTGTTCTGGACTCTAACTTGCATGATTTGAATGGAACTAACCCGGACTAACGCTGTTTTCAGCAGAATTCCCATGGTGTTATTTATGTGCAAAAACAAAAGTTCTCAGAATGACCTGAAACTTCACGGAACATCTATTCGGAAAAAATAAAAAATCCTTGCAAAAGATGAAGACCAAGGGGCCCACCACCTGTCCACGAGGGTGGGGGCGCGCCTGTGTAACATCCCAAATTTTCAATTTGGAATGTTATACATTAGATCATCATGCATATCATATTTTCTTGCATTTTGTTGATCCTAGAAATTTCACGCAACTCAAGGACCCTCGGAGAGAGTTGGAGATTTCGAAATTTTCGTATTTGAGTTCTCTCAAAACTATGAAAAGAGGATCATTGGATTTATTTATTTTATCTTCAAATATTTTTCCAATATCAAAAATAAGAGAGGGAATAATATGACTTTCCCAAAATTTAGGAAAAATGAAGATTTAATAAATAAATCAAATTTTGGATTTTTCTCGGAGTTTATTTGCCTTAGGGAAAAATGCGTGTTTTCAAAAATTGCATTTTAGGCCCCGAGTAAAGTTCATTTTGTTCGACTCATTTTTAGGAGTCGGGGAAAGTTTACTTTATTAATTTTGGAGTTCGTATAGATTTTTTTCTGCGCGCGAAACCATTTAAAAAAAAAAGAGCCGCAGCGCCTTGGGCCAAAGGCCCAAGCCGCCAAGCCAGCCGGCCGGCCAGGAGGCCAAGGCCATCGCTAGCGCGCGCCGCGCCAGGCGCCAGGGAGCCGCCGCCACTTCTTTTGGAAATCCTAGTAGGACTTTTGTCCTACTTCCGTTTATTCCGTTTTTGTTTCTAGATCTTTTCCCTCTTTGTTTCCTAATCCTAGTCTAATTCTTGTCCCCTACTCCAAGCAAAACCCTCCCCTCGCCAATATAAATACCCAAGAACCCCCCCCCCCTCT
>NC_041384.1:303867848-303921676 GCF_002162155.2 Triticum dicoccoides
CCCTCACCAGCGCCGCCGCCCCTCACCAGCGCCGCCGCCCTACACCGCCGCCGCCGCTTGCCACCGCCGCCGCCAAGTGCCGCCGCCGCCACCCAACGCCGCCGCCACCGGAGCCCCTCGCCTCTTCGAGGTACTAGCCCCACGCCGCGTCACCTTTTCTTTTCCTCGGTTCGGTTTTTTGTAAATCGTTCCGGTTTCCGTTCCGGTTTTCTAGATTGGTTTTCTCGCCGGTTTTTCTTTCCGGTTTTGTTTAGCAAGCGTTCGCCGGACCGTTCGTCCAACGAACGTGATCACCGGTTTGCCTCGGTTAATGAACGCCCGTTCGTTCAACCGTTCGTCATTTTCTTTCTCATCGGATTTATTCCGCTATTTTCTGATAGCGATTTCATATCCGATTTTCTTTCTAGTCTATCTTCTCGCTCGTTTATCAGAATCAGGTGATTCAAACGCCTGGAGTTTCATCTCGAAACCGCCGTTCCGACTAATCAACTTAAACAAAGTTTTGCTACTGTAAAATTTGACTTAGTTTCAACTTGCTAGAACCGAGTTGTTTTCTTTCGTCGTTTGACTTTCGTTGCTTTATTTGATTTGATTCTTTTTGCAACCAGGGTTCTTAAGTTGAACTTTCTGGTTTGATCTTTTATTCGAGATTTACCTGTGCATTAGATGAGTACTTATTGTATGCTTGTTGTTTGTCTGCGATAGATCACCCGGAGTGCGCCGCTTGTTACTTCGAGTCTCTAGGTTTCGCGGATCGTCAGCAAGGCAAGTAACACTTGATCATACCTTTTTCTACTACCCAGTTTTTATGCGTTAGATCAATCCTCAAACAATGCATGATTAGGATCTAATTAAATTGTGGGATGGGAAGTAGATGAGGTAGTACCTATTACCTCTATTACTTATGAAACCTTTGGGAGTTACTTCTACGTTTGCTTATTATGCCATGCTATGCTAGTAGACGTGGATTGGGTGAGTGAATATCCATGACAGATGTGAGATTGTTATTAATGGTTTATCTAAGGTGGCAACTTAAATACACATCTGGGTGGCTTGAGGCACCTGTTTTCTAGCAGGACTTGCCTGTATTTCTTCGGACCGCCACCCAGGCTCAAAGGGATCATAAGATAATTCATACTAGTAACTTACGTGTGCAGCCACAAGCCATTATGGGCTCTGGCATAGCTGACTAAGTCGTGCGAACTCTTATAGTGGTGGCTAGCAGATGTAGGGGATGTAGGTGTACCGGTCCACCCATCGTAAGGTGCTAGCGCTTCTGAAAGACTATGTCTCGGTCATCTGTTTCTTAAACACCATGTAGTGCGAGAAACTAAGCGGAGGCGATCGAGTCTTGTGGGGAAAAGTGCGCAAACCTCTGCAGAGTGTACAAACTAATCATGATTAGCCGTGTCCCCGGTTATGGACATCTTGAGCATCTAGTACTTGAATATCATGTGAATCTCAACATGTTACTTCTAATTAATATTGTTGGGTTTTTAATGAGTACTTTTAATTGGGATTGAGAATGCTGTCAACCATTCTCAATGTTTAACAACCACCATGATAGTTAATTAAATTTATTCCTTTGTAGTAGGGAAAAATTGGCTTTATGCAAAAACTGTAACCATAGAGCTTTTCCACCAGCCAAATATGCATTTAGTATAGCCAATACTCATTACCTCTCTCTATGTGTTACATTGCCAGCATATTCCATGTGCTGACCCGTTTTCGGGCTGCAACTTTTCATGTTGCAGACTTTTTAGACGACGAATAAGGTGCTTTTAGGTTGTGGTTCTATACTCAGTGATGCCGCTGGAGTTGATGGACCCATTTATCTTCCAAGTCTTCCGCTGTTATCTTTATAATATGGTTTTAAGCCATATTTATTGTAATAAGTTCTTTTTGAGCCATCGATGTAATAAGTGTGTGATTGCAACTCTGCTGTAAAGCCTCGATGTACTGTGTGGTATCAGCATTACTGATCCAGGGTGACACCGTAGCACAGTAGACGTGATCCATTCGGGTCAGGTCGCTACAGAGATGGTATCAGAGCACACTCTGACTGTAGGACACGACCACTAAGTTAAAGCCATAGATCACCATTCTCTTCTCATTTTCTAACTCCTCATCTTTTCTACTCTTTAGGATGACGAACGCGAAGATTAAGTACGCCCAACCGAATGAAGGCACACCTTTTAGACTTCCTTCAAGCGAAATCTAGAAGTCGCCAGGTACCTGAACATTGGACTACCAAGCTTCACCGGGACTTTCAACGCCACTCTGCCTGAAGAGGAGCGCTGGAAGATTCAAGCCCATGTTCCGGGAAGGACATTCGCCCCAATCACCAAGCCCATAGATAGTGTTTTCAGTGCACCAACCTGGAGTCTGGGAAAGAGCATGGCAGCTCATATCACCATGGGACGCATTGGAGAAGTTTATCAAGAAGACCTCAAGGACACTATCTACCAGATTTGCGGACGCTGGAATGAACAATGGGAGATAGTCAGCACCAAGAAGGATAGATCCATTGCAGCTTTCATCCAGGAGTTAAACCAGCACATTCGACACCAGGAGAACCAGATGTGCAATGATATGATAGAGTTGAAGAATGCAAAGGGAAGGATCATCGAACTTGAAGAAGAGATGAAGACTCTACACAAGGACTACATGGACGAGATCGTAGCTGTCGTAAGGCACAATAACGATCTTAAGTATGAGATTGAAGAACTCAAGAAGAAATTGGAGCTCAAGAATGAAGACAAGTACGTCGACTGTCCGAGCAACTACATCATCATCGACGACACCGATTCGGACCCAAGCGAGCCCGACTTTGAAGGCGAAGCTGGAGCAGACATCACGGAGTCTTCCACTAGTTCAAATTAATAGATGACCCCCACATATTAGTAGTATTCCCCTCCATGTAAACATTATAGTACACACACCTTTGCGATAGTTAGACCGTTGTATGCCCTTTGATTGAATGAATGAAGTGATTTTGTGTGCAATTTTCTCATGTGCATATGGGTAGTGTTTTCCCTTTAGACCCCCTCTATTCTTATATCTTGTCTTCTCTAAACCCTCAGATGCCTCCAACCCAAGCTCTTAGGACACCAATACTAGTAAGCTCGCCAGGAGCAGAGTACATGGCCAGACAAGGATGTTTCCAAGTGCCATTGAGTATAGGAAGGCATGTGTTCCCGACGGATTTGATCGTTCTGGAATCCCAAGGATTGGATGTGATTCTAGGTATGGATTGGCTGTCAATGTATGGAGGAAACATCGATTGCGCAAGTAAGACGATTTTGCTCACAACGCAAGAAGGAAGAAGGATTAAGTATGTATCACGGCATGAGCCGAGGAGAGCTCATGTAAATTGCCTATCAGGAGTTGTGCAGGAAGAGGTGCCAGTAGTGAAGGATTATCCTGATGTATTTCCTGAGGAATTGCTAGGAATGCCACCGGATAGAGACATTGAGTTTTTGATTGAGCTGTTGCCAGGAACAGGCTCGATATCGAAGCGACCATACAGGATGCCCGCACAGGATTTGGCGGAAATCAAGAAGCAGATTAAGGAGCTGTTGGATAAAGGTTATATACGCCCAAGTTCTTCGCCTTGGGGATCACCCGTACTGTTAGTGGAGAAGAAGGATGGGTCGTTAAGGATGGTTGTTGATTATCGTGGATTGAATGCAGTAACAATCAAGAACAAGTACCCACTACCAATGATAAATGATCTGTTTGATTGTTTGCAAGGAGCTAAAGTGTTTTCCAAGATCGATTTGCGATCAGGTTACCATCAGTTGAAGATTCGAGAGCAGGACATACCTAAGACAGCGTTCACCACAAGATATGGACTGTATGAGTCAACCGTTATGTCATTTGGACTGACTAACGCACCGGCCTATTTCATGAACCTGATGAACAAAGTGTTTATGGAGTTTTTGGATAAGTTCGTCGTGGTGTTCATTGATGATATTTTGGCTTTCTCGAAGAATGAAGAGGAACATAAGGAACATTTGCGATTGGTTTTGGAGAAGCTAAGGGAACATCAGTTATATGCCAAGTTCAGCAAATGTGAGTTTTGGCTAAAGGAAGTTGGATTTCTTGGACACGTTATATCTGGAGAAGGTATAGCAGTTGACCCCACAAAGGCTGAGACTGTAACCAATTGGGAAGCACCAACGACAGTTGGAGAGATCCGGAGTTTTCTTGGACTCGCAGGATACTACCGGAGATTCATTGAGAATTTCTCAAGGATTGCAAAGCCTATGACGAAGTTGTTGAAGAAGGATACCAAGTTCATATGGACTGAGGACTGTGAGGCAAGTTTTTAGGAGTTGAAGAAAAGATTGGTTACCTCACCAGTGCTAATTTTGCCAGATCAGACCAAGGATTATGAGGTGTATTGCGACGCTTCACGTCGAGGACTTGGAGCAGTGCTTATGCAGGAAGGAAGAGTTGTTTCGTATGCTTCACGACAACTGAAACCTCATGAATTAAATTATGCCACACATGATTTGGAGTTAGCAGCCGTAGTGCATGCATTGAAGACATGGAGACATTTCCTCATTGGAAATCATTGTGAGGTGTACACGGATCACAAGAGTTTGAAGTACATTTTCACGCAGAAAGAGTTAAACCTTAGACAGAGGAGATGGTTGGAACTCATCAAGGATTATGATATGAGATTGCATTATCATCCGGGAAAGGCTAATGTAGTAGCTGACGCATTAAGCCACAAGAGCCATGTCAATACGCTGATGACGGGAGAGATACCAAAGGAGTTAGCAGAAGATCTTCATGAGCTATGTTTGGAAATAGTTCCGAGAGGCTACGTAGCAGCATTGGAAATTCAGTCTACCTTGATGGATAAAATCAGAGAAGCTCAGAAAAATGAAAAAGAGATTGCGGATATAAAGAAGAAAATGAGCGAAGGAAAAGCAAAGGGATTTCGTGAGGATGAGCACGATACCCTATGGTTTGAGGACCGTATTTACGTGCCAAATGACCCGGAGATTAGGAAGTTGATTCTGCAAGAGGCACATGATTCACCCTATTCGATTCACCCAGGAAATACCAAGATGTATTTGGATTTGAAGGAAACATTCTGGTGGACCGGAATGAAGAAGGATATCGCGGAGTATGTAGCAGTTTGTGATGTTTGTCAGAGAGTGAAGGCAGAACATCAGAAGCCAGCAGGATTGTTGCAGCCATTGCCGATACCGAATGGAAGTGGGATAAACTAGGAATGGATTTCATCACGGGATTGCCAAATACTCGTTCAGGCTATGATTCGATTTGGGTTATAGTCGACCGTTTGACGAAGGTAGCGCATTTCATTCCAGTTAAGACTACCTATAGCAGTGCTAAGTTGGCAAAGATATACATGACCAGAATTGTGTGTTTGCACGGAGTTCCGAGGAGTATCGTATCAGGTAACAGTTTCGTCCCATGACAACAGTTACGAAGTTGGAGACCGTCAGTTGTTTGGACCAGATTTGTTTAAGGAGTCTGAACAGAAAGTTAAGTTGATTCACGACAGGCTCAAGGTAGCCCAGTCCAGACAAAAAAGCTATGCAGAATCAAAACGCAAAGCGATAGAATATGAAGTTGGAGATAGAGTTTATCTTAGAGTATCCCCACTTCGAGGAGTTAAGCGTTTTGGAGTTAAAGGAAAGTTAGCACCATGTTTCGTTGGACCATATAGGATTTTGCAACGCATGGGAGAAGTCGCTTATAAGTTGGAATTACCAGAAGGACTGTCAGGAGTTCATGACGTGTTCCATGTTTCTCAGCTGAAGAAATGTCACACCGAGATGGCGGAAGTACCGCTAAGAGATACAGTGCCACTTGAAGCAATTCAGTTGAAGGATGATTTAACATATGAGGAGAAACCAGTCAGGATTCTCGAATATGCCAGCAGAGTTACTCGCAACAAGGTTACCAAGTTTTGCAAGGTTCAGTGGAGCCACCACACTGAGGATGAAGCCACCTGGGAAAGAGAAGAAGATTTGCTCAAGGACCACCCTCACCTATTTTCTAGCCAACCCGAATCTCGAGGGCGAGATTCATCTTAAGGGGGGTAGGTTTGTAACATCCCAAATTTTCAATTTGGAATGTTATACATTAGATCATCATGCATATCATATTTTCTTGCATTTTGTTGATCCTAGAAATTTCACGCAACTCAAGGACCCTCGGAGAGAGTTGGAGATTTCGAAATTTTCGTATTTGAGTTCTCTCAAAACTATGAAAAGAGGATCATTGGATTTATTTATTTTATCTTCAAATATTTTTCCAATATCAAAAATAAGAGAGGGAATAATACGACTTTCCCAAAATTTAGGAAAAATGAAGATTTAATAAATAAATCAAATTTTGGATTTTTCTCGGAGTTTATTTGCCTTAGGGAAAAATGCGTGTTTTCAAAAATTGCATTTTAGGCCCCGAGTAAAGTTCATTTTGTTCGACTCATTTTTAGGAGTCGGGGAAAGTTTACTTTATTAATTTTGGAGTTCGTATAGATTTTTTTCTGCGCGCGAAACCGTTTTAAAAAAAAGAGAGCCGCAGCGCCTTGGGCCAAAGGCCCAAGCCGCCAAGCCAGCCGGCCGGCCAGGAGGCCAAGGCCATCGCTAGCGCGCGCCGCGCCAGGCGCCAGGGAGCCGCCGCCGCTTCTTTTGGAAATCCTAGTAGGACTTTTGTCCTACTTCCGTTTATTCCGTTTTTGTTTCTAGATCTTTTCCCTCTTTGTTTCCTAATCCTAGTCTAATTCGTGTCCCCTACTCCAAGCAAAACCCTCCCCTCCCCAATATAAATACCCAAGCACCCCTCCGCCTCTAACACATCAAACCAACACCTCTCCTCTCCTCCGCAGCAGCAGCAGCGCCGCCGCCCTACACCGCCACCGCCGCCACCCAGCGCCGCCGCCCCTCACCAGCACTGCCGCCCTACACCGCCGCCGCCGCTTGCCACCGCCGCCGCCAAGTGCCGCCGCCGCCACCAAACGCCGCTGCCGCCGGAGCCCCTCGCCTATTCGAGGTACTAGCCCCGCGCCGCGTCACCTTTTCTTTTCCTCGGTTCGGTTTTTCGTAAATCGTTCCAATTTCCGTTCCGGTTTTCTAGATCGGTTTTCTCGCCGTTTTTTCTTTCCGGTTTTGTTTAGCAAGCGTTCGCCGGACCGTTCGTCCTAACGAACGTGATCACCGGTTTGCCTCGGTTAATGAACGCCCGTTCGTTCAACCGTTCGTCGTTTTCTTTCTCATCAGATTTATTCCGCTATTTTCTGATAGCGATTTCAGATCCGATTTTCTTTCTAGTCTATCTTCTCGCTCGTTTATCGGAATCAGGTGATTCAAACGCCTGGAGTTTCATCTCGAAACCGCCGTTCCGACTAATCAACTTAAACAAAGTTTTTCTACTGTAAAATTTGACTTAGTTTCAACTTGCTAGAACCGAGTTGTTTTCTTTCGTCGTTTGACTTTCGTTGCTTTATTTGATTTGATTCTTTTTGCAACCAGGGTTCTTAAGTTGAACTTTCTGGTTTGATCTTTTATTCGAGATTTACCTGTGCATTAGATGAGTACTTATTGTATGCTTGTTGTTTGTCTGCGATAGATCACCCGGAGTGCGCCGCTTGTTACTTCGAGTCTCTAGGTTTCGCGGATCGTCAGCAAGGCAAGTAACACTTGATCATACCTTTTTCTACTACCCAGTTTTTATGCATTAGATCCATCCTCAAACATTGCATGATTAGGATCTAATTAAATTGTGGGATGGGAAGTAGATGAGGTAGTACCTATTACCTGTATTACTTATGAAACCTTTGGGAGTTACTTCTACGTTTGCTTATTATGCCATGCTATGCTAGTAGACGTGGATTGGGTGAGTGAATATCCATGACAGATGTGAGATTGTTATTAATGGTTTATCTAAGGTGGCAACTTAAATACACATCTGGGTTGATTGAGGCACCTGTTTTCTAGCAGGACTTGCCTGTATTTCTTCGGACCGCCACCCAGGCTCAAAGGGATCATAAGATAATTCATACTAGTAACTTACGTGTGCAGCCACAAGCCATTATGGGCTCTGGCATAGCTGACTAAGTCGTGCAAACTCTTATAGTGGTGGACTAGCAGATGTAGGGGATGTAGGTGTACCGGTCCACCCATCGTAAGATGCTAACGCTTCTGAAAGACTATGTCTCGGTCATCCGTTTCTTAAACACCATGTAGTGCGAGAAACTAAGCGGAGGCGATCGAGTCTTGTGGGGAAAAGTGCGCAAACCTCTACAGAGTGTACAAACTAATCATGATTAGCCGTGTCCCCGGTTATGGACATCTTGAGTATCTAGTACTTGAATATCATGTGAATCTCAACATGTTACTTCTAATTAATATTGTTGGGTTTTTAATGAGTACTTTTAATTGGGATTGAGAATGCTATCAACCATTCTCAATGTTTAACAACCACCATGATAGTTAATTAAATTTATTCCTTTGTAGTAGGGAAAAATTGGCTTTATGCAAAAACTGTAACCATAGAGCTTTTCCACCAGCCAAATATGCATGTAGTATAGCCAATACTCATTACCTCTCTCTATGTGTTACATTGCCAGCATATTCCATGTGCTGACCCGTTTTTGGGCTGCAACTTTTCATGTTGCAGACTTTTCAGACGACGAATAAGGTGCTTTTAGGTTGTGGTTCTATACTCAGTGATGCCGCTGGAGTTGATGGACCCATTTATCTTCCAAGTCTTCCGCTGTTATCTTTATAATATGGCCTTAAGCCATATTTATTGTAATAAGTTCTTTTTGAGCCATCGATGTAATAAGTGTGTGATTGCAACTCTGTTGTAAAGCCTCGATGTACTGTGTGGTGTCAGCATTACTGATCCAGGGATGACACCGTAGCACAGTAGACGTGATCCATTCGGGTCAGGTCGCTACAGCCTGCCCCCATAGGGTGCGCCCCCTACCTTGTGGGCCCCCTAGAGCTCCTCTGACCTCAACTCCCACTCCATATATTTGCTTTCCGGGAGAAAAAATATCAGAGAGAAGAATTCATTGCGTTTTACGATACGGAGCCGCTGCCAAGCCCTAAAACCTCTCGGGGAGGGCTGATCTAGAGTCCGTTCGGGGCTCCAAGAGGGGAATCCGTCGCCATCGTCATCATCAACATTCCTCCATCACCAATTTCATGATGCTCACTGCCGTGCGTGAGTAATTCCATCGTAGGCTTGCTGGACGGTGATGGGTTGGATGAGATTTATCATGTAACCGAGTTAGTTTTGTCAGGGTTTGATCCCTAGTATCCACTATGTTCTGAGATTGATGTTGCTATGACTTTGCTATGCTTAATGCTTGTCACTAGGGCCCGAGTGCCATGATTTCAGATCTGAACCTATTATGTTTTCATCAATATATGAGAGTTCTTGATCCTATCTTGCAAGTCTATAGTCACCTATTATGTCTTATGATCTGTTAACCCCGAAGTGACAATAATCAGGATACTTACCGGTGATGACCGTAGTTTGAGGGGTTCATGTATTCACTATGTGTTAATGCTTTGGTTTGGTACTCTATTAAAAGGAGGCCTTAATATCCCTTAGTTTTCGCTAGGACCCCACTGCCACGGGAGGGTAGGACAAAAGATGTCATGCAAGTTCTTTTCCATAAGCACGTATGACTATATTCGGAATACATGCCTACATTACATTGATGAATTGGAGCTAGTTATGTGTCACCCTACGTTATGACTGTTACATGATGAACCGCATCCGGCATAATTCTCCATCACTGATCCATTGCCTACGAGCTTTAAATATATTGTTCTTCGCTTATTTAGTTTTCCGTTGCTATTGCTATCATCACTACAAAATACCAAAACACTACTTTTGCTACTGTTACCTTTGGCTACCGTTACCACTACTATCATATTACTTTGCTACTAAATACTTTTCTGCATATATTAAGTTTCCAGGTGTGGTTGAATTGACAACTCAGCTGCTAATACTTGAGAATATTCTTTGGCTCCCTTGTGTCGAATCAATAAATTTGGGTTGAATACTCTACCCTCGAAAACTGTTGCGATCCCCTATACTTGTGGGTTATCAAGACTATTTTTTGGCGCGGTTGCCGGGGAGCATATCTCTATTCTTTGAGTCACTCGGGATTTATATCTGCTTATCACTATGAAGAACTTGAGAGATCCAAAAACCAAGATTTATCCCTCAACTACGAGGGGAGGTAAGGAACTACCATCTAGCTCTGCATCTGATTCACCTTCTGTTTTGAGTAAGCTTGCGACACCTAAACCTGCTTCTGCTATTCGTTTCGATATGTCGCATGTTATTGATCATGCCACTTCTGCTATGCATGATACTTATGATGAAACTACTTCTATGCTTGATACTACTGTGCCACTTGGTGAATTTCTTGATGAACAACTTGCTAGGGTTGGAGAGAATGAAAATATTGAATCTGATAATACTGATGAAAGTGATGATGAAGACTTGCCCGTTATTTCTAAGGGTTATGTTTTTGATAAAGAAGCTTCTTTAGCTATTTTAGCTTGCAAAGATAGTGATGAACGTAAGAGGTTATTAGTTAAATGGAATAAGCAATCTCTAAATGCTAGGATGAAACCTGACCCTGCTTTTGCTACTTCACCTATCTTTGTTACTGATAAGGATTATGAATTCTCTGTTGATCCTGATATAATTACTTTGGTTGAATCTAATCCTTTTCATGGCTATGAATCTGAAACTGTTGTGGCACATCTTACTAAATTAAATGATATAGCCACCCTGTTCACTAATGATGAGAGAACTCGCTACTTTTATATCCTTAAAATATTTCCGTTCTCATTAAAGGGTGATGCTAAGATATGGTTTAATTCTCTTGATCCTGGTTGTGTGCGTAGTTCCCAGGATATGATTTATTACTTCTCTGCTAAATATTTCCCTGCTCATAAGAAATAAGCTGCCTTAAGGGATATATATAATTTTGTGCAAATTGAAGAAGAGAGTCTCCCATAAGCTTGGGGAGGCTTCTCAAGTTACTTAATCCTTTGCATGATCATCCTCTTAAGAAAAATGAAATACTTGATATCTTTTATAATGGACTAACCGACGCTTCCAGAGATTACCTGGATAGTTGTGTTGGTTCTGTTTTCAGGCAAAGAACACCGGATGAAGCTGAAATTCTATTGAATAATATGTTGAGAAATGAAATAATTGGACACTTCCTGAGCCAATTCCTGAGCCTATTCCGAAACCAACTCCAAAGAAAAGAGGTGTTCTATTTCTCAGTCCTGAAGATATGCAAGAGGCAAAGAAATCTATGAAAGAAAAAGGTATAAAAACTGAAGATGTTAAGAATTTACCTCCTATTGAAGAAATACACGGTCTTAATTCACCGCCTGTTGAAGAAACATATGATCTTAATCCCTTACCTATTGAAGAGATACATGGTATTGATAACCCGACACAGGTAGTAAAGGTAAATTCTCTCTATAGATATGATAAAGCTGAAATCCCATTTACTAAATTTGCTAGCCCATGCTTAGATGAGTTTGATAAATTTATGGTTAAGCAAGAAGACTTCAATGCTTATTTTGGTAGACAATTGAAATACAGTTCAAATATGCCTGAACACTTGGGTGATTATATGGCTAATGTCAAAGGTGAACTTAAACTTATTAGCAAACATGCTTCTATGGTTACCACTCAAGTAGAACAAGTACTTAAAGCTCAAAATGATTTGCTCAAAGAATTGAATAGTAAGAATAATGATTATGCTGTTAGAGTGGCTACTAGAACTGGTAGAATGACTCAGGAACCTTTGTATCCTGAAGGCCACCCTAAGAGAATTGAGCAAGATTCTCAGAGAAATAATGTAGATGCACCTAGTCCTTCTAATAGGAAGAAAAAGAAAAATGATAGGACTTTGCATGCTTCTAGTGAACCTATTGCTGAAACACCTGAGAATCTAAATGATATTTCTATTTCTGATGGTGAAACACAATCTGGTAATGAACCTGAAACTAGTGATAATGTTAATGATAATGTTCATGATGACGCTCAACCTAGTAATGATAATGATATAGAGATTGAACCTGTTGTTGATCTTGATAACCCACAATCAAAGAATCAACGTTATGATAAGAAAGACTTTGTTGCTAGGAAACACGGTAAGAAACCCATGCCTTTTCCTCCCAAACCATCCAAGAAAAAGGATGATGAGGATTTTGAGCGCTTTGTTGAAATGATTAGACCTATCTTTTTGCGTATGCGATTAACTGATATGCTTAAAATGAATCCTTATGCTAAGTACATGAAATAAATTGTTACAAATAAGAGAAAGATATCAGAAGCTGAAATTTCCACCATGCTTGCTAATTACACTTTTAAGGGTGGAATACCAAAGAAACTTGGAGATCTAGGAGTACCCACTATACCATGCTCCATTAAAAGAAATTATGTTAA
This sequence comes from Triticum dicoccoides, assembly GCF_002162155.2. Classification (NCBI taxonomy): domain Eukaryota; kingdom Viridiplantae; phylum Streptophyta; class Magnoliopsida; order Poales; family Poaceae; genus Triticum; species Triticum dicoccoides. The sequence goes on from NC_041384.1 coordinate 303,880,335, forward strand.
AACTGCTTTATGTGATCTTGGAGCCGGTGTTAGTGTTATGCCTCTGTCTTTATATCATAGACTTGATTTGAATAAGTTGACACCTACTAAAATAACTTTGCAAATGGCTGATAAATCAACTGCTATACATGTCGGTATTTGTGAGGATGTGCCTATTGTAGTTGCAAACGTTACTATTTTAACGGACTTTGTTATTCTTGATATTCCCGAGGACGATAGTATGTCTATTATTCTTGGAAGACCCTTTTTGAACACTGCAGGGGCTGTTATTGATTGCACTAAAGGCAATGCCACTTTTCATGTTAATGGTAATGAGCATATGGTACACTTTCCGAGGAAACAACCTCAAGTTCATAGTATCAACTCTATTGGAAAAATTCCATCAATTATATTTGGAGGTTTTGAATTTCCTCTTACTACTATCAAGAAGAAATATGGTATTCTTATTATTGGGGATGTACATATCCCCGTTGAGGTAACATAGTGTTATTCGAAATTTCTCTGGTTCCATGTTATTCGGAATGAGTTCGTTAACAAGACTTGATCAACCTTGTTAGTGGATTCCTTTTGATGAGCATGAGATGGATGAAACTAGAAGGCACAACCTTCTGTACCCTACTTTTACTTTCTGTTATTTATATTGAATAAAATAAAAATAGCATTTTTCTGTCTATTATCTGAATTATCCGTGCAATATAAAAATACCCCGAAAATAATAGTTCTCCAAATGCCCTGAAATTTAAATATGATTTTTTCTAGAATATTTGAGAATATTTGGCACCGAGAACACAACAGGAGGAGCTGGCACCTGGCCACGAGGGTCAGGGGCGCGCCCCCTGCCTCGTGGGCCCACGGTGGCCCTCCTCCACTTATCCTTGCACCCACACACTCCTTTTTCCTCCCACACACACGAATATCCAGCTCTAACCCGAGTCCAAGCTCATTTTGCTGCCATTTTTGATCTCCTTGCTCAAAGCACCTCTCACAAAACTGCTTGGGGAGATTGTTCCTTGGTATGTGACTCCTCCACTGGTCCAATTAGTTTTTGTTCTAGTTCTTTATTCATTGCAAATTTGTGCGGCTTAGGTGACCCTATTCTTGAGCTTGCATGTCAAATTTATATGGTCAAAAGTAGTTTTGATGCATGATATAGGCTCTAAGCACTTGTAGGAGTAGTTGCTATCAATATTATTGAGTTTGGTTCACTTTTATTTTGAAGTTACTAAAAATTTCAGAAATTTTTCAGAGGAAGAAATATGTTTAGGAAAATGTACCAAGGGGGCTCTTCAAGGAAACAAGAGCCTAGGCTTGCAATGTGTGATGCTGACGATGAGCCACGAAGAAACACTCCAGTGCGTCCTTGTGAATGGCCTTTGGAAAACTTTATGGATTGAGCGGGAATTAAGGAAGAATTTAACGCATATATGCGTAAAGCAAATCTTGTGAGCTTCGAGGAAGAAAAGTGTCGTCAGTACCACTATCTGACTAGTTCTTTTGTGAGGAGGTTTGAATTTTCATCTTCACGTAATTCTCCAACTGTCCTGTTTGATCTTTATGAAAATTCCTACACTATGGACTTAGAGGATTTTACCACTACTTGCAAACTTCCACAGTGGGGTAGTGCTAGTGAACCCCGCAAATCTGAATTTAGAAATTTTCTTGCTAGCATAACTGTGGGGGAATCTAGAGATATAACACAAGCTACCATAGGGAGCATTCACTTTCCTGCTATACATTATTTTGCTCTCTTCATAGGTAGATGCATTAACGGTAAAGATGAAGCATGTCACATGTGTGTCCCTGACCTCAGTATTCTTAGGAGTGCTGTGTTGGGAGATAAATCTTACAATTTGGGAGCCATTGTTGCACGTAGGTTGCATCTGAATAGATTTAATGGAGATTTCTTTGGTGGATTTTATGCACCCCGCTTAGCTGATTTTCTTGGTGTAACTATACGTAATGATGATATTGGATTACCTCCTGCTTACCTAGACTTTAATGCTATGGTTCACCACCAGTTTGTCGAGAGGAATGAATCACCTCTCCAGTATCGTTTAATCTTTGACAGACAATGTGTTGTCCGTATTACTCTCCCTGCTCCTGCCTTCTTTGATTATCAGGCAAAAGGAAGATATGTTATTACCAGAGAGGAGGCAGATGAGTACGAGAGGAGGGCAGAGGCCGCTCATTGCCACGCTGCAGCTCAGGAGGCGATAGCCGCTGCATCTCAGTACGACCCCAACTATTATTATGGATATCCGCCAGGCCAACCGTGGCCATAGACCAACTTAGGCCAAAAGCCTAACCTTGGGGGAGTACGTATTTCTCACCGACATTACATTTATGTTCACACACTCATTGCTAAATGTCGGTGCTCATACTTTTTCGTTGTATCATCCATGCTAGTTTATTTTCCTTTTTATGCTTTCTTCTTGTGTGTTTGATAAACCTTAGGAAAAACCAAAAAAAATTAGTTGTAGCTTTTAATTAGTTTACTTCCCATGCTTGTAGTAGTAATTAAAAAGAAAACCCAAAAATATTTCCTATTCTTCTTTTGCTTGTTGGGAGCTTTCCCGTGTAAATAGTTTTATTTCTTTTCTTTTCTTTGGGGGTCGATAGGAGAAGACCATGATTAAATTGTTGAAGTGGCTCTTATATGCATAATTGTTGATCTGACAAAAGAGCCCATATTGCCTTGTCTTCTCCTGTTTATTGAATGCTCGCAGATTCCAGCTTAGTCCAATGCACGTGCACTATTATTATTATTCACATCGTTCGGTTGTGCAAGTGAAAGGTAATTATGAGGATATATGATGGACTGACTGAGATGAGAAAAGCTGGTATGAACTCGACCTCATTTGTTTTTGTAAATATGATTATTTCATCGTTCCTGATTCGGCCTATTATGAATAAACATGTTTGCAATGACAACTCGAGATCATAGTTTCTTTTGCCATGCTTGATTATCTAGGAGCTTATAATGGTTTACCTTGCGTGCCAACATGCTATTAAAATGGTTGTGATGTGGTACGATAGGGTGGTATCCTCCTCTGAATGATTTAAATGACTTGACTTGGCACATGTTCACGCATGTAGTTGAAACAAAATCAACATAGCCTTCGCGATATTTATGTTCATGGTGGATTATATCCTACTCATGCTTGCATTCGGTGTTGATTAATTTTAATGCATGTACATGACTGTTGTCGCTCTCTAGCTGGTCGCTTCCCAGTCTTTTTCTAGCCTTCACCTGTACTAAGCGGGAATACTGCTTGTGACATCCAACTCCATAAACCCCAAAGTTATTCCATATGAGTCCACCATACCTACCTATATACGGTATCTACCTGCCATTCCAAGTAAATTTTTATGTGCCAAACTCTAAACCTTCAAATAAATATCATGTTTTGTATGCTCAAATAGCTCATGTATCAACTAGGGATGTCTGTATCTTACATGTTAGGCGGGTTATTCTCAAGAGGAGTGGACTTCGCTCCTCACTCACGAGAAAGTGGCTGGTCACCGGGATGCCCAGTCCCATGCTTTATGCAAACTAAATCAAAATAATTGCAAACAAAACTCCCCCTGGGACTTTTGTTAGTTGGAGGCACTCGTTGTTTCGAGCAAGCCATGGATTGATGCTTGTTGGTGGAGGGGGAGTATAAACTTTACCATTCTATTTGGGAACCGCCTATAATGTGTGTAGCATAGAAGATATCGCCATCTCTTGGTTGTTATGTTGACAATGAAAGTATACCGCTCAAAATATTATTCACCTATATTTCAAAACCGAGCTCTGGCACCTCTAAAAATCCCTGCTTCCCTCTGCGAAGGGCCTATCTATTTACTTTCATGTTGAGTCATCATCCTCTTATTAAAAAGCACCATATGGAGAGTAGCGCTGTCATTTGCATTCATTACTGTTAGTTTACATTGAGTATGACTTGACTGGATCTCTTTTACCATGAATTACAATGTCTAGTCAGTCCTTGATCTTTAAAGGCGCTCTGCATTTATGTTTTGTAGTCTCAAAAAGGGCTAGCGAGATACCATCTTGTTATATCATATTATGATTGTTTTGAGGAAGTGTTCTCATCTGAGATTTATTATTATTGCTTGCTAGTTGATTATGCCATTGATATGAGCAAACTTGATACCTAAGCATTATTGTGAATGTGATTAGTCATAATCTTTGCTGAAAACTTGAATGTTGGCTTTACATATTTACAACAACAAGAGCAAACAGAGTTTGTAAAAGTTTTTCTTTATCACTTTCAGTTTATCAACTGAATTGCTTGAGGACAAGCAAAGGTTTAAGCTTGGGGGAGTTGATACGTCTCCATCGTATCTACTTTTCCAAACACTCTTGCCCTTGTTTTGGACTCTAACTTGCATGATTTGAATGGAACTAACCTGGACTAATGTTATTTTCAGCAGAATTGCCATGGTGTTATTTATGTGCAGAAAAAAAAGTTCTCGGAATGAGGTGAAACTTCACGGAACATCTATTCAGAAATAATAAAAAAAATCCTTGCAAAAGATGAAGACCAGGGGGCCCACCACCTGTCCACGAGGGTGGGGGCGCGCCTGCCCCCCTAGGGCGCGCCCCCTACCTCGTGGGCCCCCTGGAGCTCCTCCGACCTCAACTCCAACTCTATATATTTGCTTTCAGGGAGAAAAAAATCAGAGAGAAGAATTCATCACATTTTACGATACGGAGCCGCCACCAAGCCCTAAAACCTCTCGGGAGGGCTGATCTGGAGTCCGTTCGGGGCTCCAGAGAGGGGAATCCGTCGCCATCGTCATCATCAACCTTCCTCCATCACCAATTTCGTGATGCTCACCGCCGTGCGTGAGTAATTCCATCGTAGGCTTGCTGGACGGTGATGGGTTGGATGAGATTTATCATGTAATCGAGTTAGTTTTGTTAGGGTTTGATCCCTAGTATCCACTATGTCCTGAGATTGATGTTGCTATGACTTTGCTATGCTTAATGCTTGTCACTAGGGCCCGAGTGCCATGATTTCAGATCTGAACCTATTATGTTTTCATCAATATATGAGAGTTCTTGATCCTATCTTGCAAGTGTATAGTCACCTATTATGTGTTATGATCCGTTAACCCCGAAGTGACAATAATCGGGATACTTACCGGTGATGACCGTAGTTTGAGGAGTTCATGTATTCACTATGTGTTAATGCTTTGGTCTGGTACTCTATTAAAAGGAGGCCTTAATATCCCTTAGTTTCCGCTAGGACCCCGCTGCCACGGGAGGGTAGGACAAAAGATGTCACACAAGTTCTTTTCCATAAGCACGTATGACTATTTTCGGAATACATGCCTACATTAGATTATGACTGTTACATGATGAACCGCATCCAGCATAATTCTTCATCACTGATCCATTGCCTACGAGCTTTCCATATATTGTTCTTCGCTTATTTACTTTTCACTGATCTATTGCTATCAGTACAAAATACCAAAAACACTACTTTTGCTACTGTTACCTTTTGCTACCGTTACCACTACTATCATATTAATTTTCTACTAAATACTTTGCTGCAGATATTAAGTTTCCACACGTGGTTGAATTGACAACTCAGCTGCTAATACTTGAGAATATTCTTTGGCTCCCCTTGTGTCGAGGTAGATGCTTATTCTCTTGTTACACATATTTGCATCACTACCTCACATTTGCATACTTGTTTCCATCATATCCTTACTTGTGCTCAATTTATATGCTTATATGCCATGTCACAATCCTTTGTCAAACCATATGATTTGCATGATGACAACACTTGTTTGGTGAATCACCTCTTCAATGCTTGGTTTTGCACTAACGCTAACCACATTTGTTTTTTCAAGTGTTTGTTGTCTTTGCTCCTTTTGAAGGAATCCCAAGATGGTGCGACATTGGAGAGTGCCCATTTCGAGCTCCAAGATGACGAGAACTTGGTGATCGACCAGTCCTACATGGCGACGCCATCTCTTTCCCATGGTGATTTGGATTTTGATCCGAGGTCGGATCTTTCCCAAGGGAGGGGAGATGATGCGGAGCATCCTACGGACATCACCATGTCAATAGTCCATTCGGCAAGTGACACGTGCGACATCTACTTCACATACACACAGGTGAATCATCTCCTTTACACGTGCTCACTTGACCCCTTCGAGGATGGTATACTACTTGACACTTCTCTTGTGTGCATGCATAGGTATTGTCGGAGCTTCACGGATGTTGAGGAGGAGTGCAAGCGCCAAGGAACAACTACACCATCCGCGAGGGAAGCATGGAAGAGACGACGGAAGAAGACGGAGACATCTCCCAGGACTCGGACATCCGACCCCTGAAGATGTCAACAACAGCAGCAACCCTGCAGCCGAAGTGCTATAGGCCCTGGAAATCCGGCGTCAGCCTCGGACATCCGGCGCCTCGCCAACACCCAGACATCCGGCCTCGCCCCCGGAAATCCAGGCAAGCCATTCCATAGAGCACCGTGACCAGCACCGTGACCAGCTCCGTCAGCCCGGACATCCGGCCTGCCAGCCCGGACATTCGGCTCCCCGTGAAGACCCGGACATCCGGCCTGATGCCTAGACATCCGGCACCTGCCTGCTCGCATGGATACGGCCCGAGGCCCATGTATCCCCTTTCCCACTTACCCCTTCATGGCTTAGACTATATATACTACTCCCCCTCCTCCTAGTTAGGATTAGCGTTGTGATAGCTCATTTGAGAGATAGAGCTTCGCTCATCCATATCGGATCTACTCCACGAGAGAGACCGCGGCCCCTCTACGTAGAAGATCCACCTTGGATTCAAGACCCCTCACGGGAAGATCCCCTTGTGGATTCAAGACCTCCTCACGGAGAAGAACCGGTTACCTCTTGTATCGTCCGTTGACGACTTTGGATCTTGTATCTCCCTTTGTGTTCATGGATCTAGCGCATGTGTGATCATTCTTGTTGGTTTGAGTGTTCTCTTGTGTTCCCTTCGTGATTTTACCCTTGTTTCCCTCTCGTGTTCTTCGTGTTCATCATGGGATTCGCTCCTTTCGTGAAAGATCGGGACACTAGGGTTCTACCCTACATCATCTTTGTTAGCAAGCAACCCAATCCTGGCCACGCCAAACGTCAGCGAACCCTTGTTACTATACATATCTGCAACACACCAGGTGGTGAGTGCGGTGCTCGTCGTCGAGAAAGAAGAAGAGGGACATAAGTTCCCACTCCAAAAACCAGTATACTATGTATCGACGGTCATCACACCATGCAAATCCCGATACCCACATTATCAAAAGATAGCGTATGTGGTCTTCATGGCATCCCGGAAGCTGTGGCACTACTTTCAAGAGTGTTCAATCACGGTGGCTTCCAAAGTACCAGTTAATGATATCATAAACAACCAGGACGTCACCGGCTGGATCGCCAAATGGGCCATTGAGCTCTTAATGTTTGAAATAACATATAAGCCACGCCAATCCATTAAATCTCAGGTGTTGGCTGACTTCGTCGCCGAATGGACAGAGGCCGAACTCCCTAAAGAGTATGACATATATTCCAACTGGGTGATGCACTTCGATGGCTCTAAAATGCTAACGGGACATGGGGCTGGTGTCATCCTAACATCCCCGCAGGAGACATAGCCCGTTATGTGCTCCAGATACTGTAAACAGATTCTAATAACGCAGCCGAATATGAGGCCTGATTGCATAGACTTCGGATGAACATCTCTATGGGAACACAACGCCTCGAGGTGCATGGGGATTCAAACCTTGCAATATCCCAAATAAATGGAGAATTTGATGCCAAAGATCCGAAGATGGCGGCTTACCGCAACGCCGTACTCAAAATATCAGCTCGGTTCGAGGGGCTCGAGTTTCATCACGTGGCCCGAGAGAATAATCAAGTAGCAAACGTCCTTGCTCGCATGGGCACTAAGCGCGATACCGTCTGTAACACCCTCGATGTGACTATATCTCCCATGTGTCGAGGCACGACTTAGGGGCATAATCGCATTGAAGGCATATGTCGCAAGTTAGGCAATCTTCACAACATCCCATGTAATATAGATAATAAAAGGGGAGATAACATAGTTGGCTTACACTCGCCACGTCAATCAAGGTACATAAATAGCATTACATCATCCAAACACTCATGGCCCGACTACGACGCCAAAATAAAAGATAACCCAACATGCGACATGGTCCCGATCACCCCAACTGGGCACCACTACTGATCATCAGGGAAAGACACGTAGTATCATTGAGAGTCCTCGTCGAACCCCCACTTGAGCTCAAGCGCGTCTCCTGGGGCGGAATCATCAGGCCCTGCATCTGGTGTAATAGTAATCTGTGAGCCACAGGGACTCAGCAATCTCGCACCCTCGCGATCAAGACTATTTAAGCTTAATAGGTATGGCAAGGTAAATGTATGTGGAGCTGCAGCAAGCGACTAGCATATATGGTGGCTAAACTGTTCGCAAAAGAGAGCGAGAAGAGGAGGCAAAGCGCGAGCGAGAAACTAGAGAGCAACCTGCGCAAGCATTACTCCAACACCGTGTTCACTTCCCGGACTCCGCCGAGAAGAGACCATCACGGTAACTCACACTGTTGATTCATCTGCCCATAAACAAATTCCCATCTGCCCATAACCGCGGGCACGGCTTTTGAAAGTTCAAATCCCTGCAGGGGAGTCCCAACTTAGCCCATGAAAAGCTCTCACGGTCAACGAAGGAATAGACCTCCTCCTGAGACGTTCCGATCAGACTCGGTATCTCGGATCTTCAAGACACTTTGACAGGTTAAAACAAATCCAGCAACACCGCCCGAATGTGCCGACAAATCCCGATAGGAGATGCACATATCTCGTTCTCAGGGCATACTCAGATAGGTCAGGCTACGAGTAAAACCAACCCTCGAGTTTCCCCGAGGTGGCCCCGCAGGCTGCCTGGTTCAGACCAACACTCAAAGGAGCACTGGCCCGGGGGGGTTTAAATAAGATGACCCTCGAGCTCCGGAAACCCAAGGGAAAAAGAGGCTAGGTGGCAAATGGTAAAACCAAGGTTGGGTATTGCTGGAAAAGCTTTAAACAAGGCGAACTATCAAGGGGTTCCCATTATAACCCAACCGCGTAAGGAACGCAAAATCCAGGAACATAACACCGATATGACGGAAACTAGGGAGGCAAGAGTGGAACAAAACACTAGGCGAGAGGCCGAGCCTTCCACCCTTTACCAAGTATATAGATGCATTAAGATAACATGGCAATATAGTATCCCAACAAGTAAATAAATGTTCCCACAAGGAACGGCCTCCAATCTTCACCTGCAACTAGCAATGCTATAAGAGGGGCCGAGCAAAGCGGTAACATAGCCAATCAACGGTTTGCTAGGACATGGTGGGTTAGAGGTTTGACATGGCAATTTGGGAGGCTTGAAAGCAAGTGGTAGGCATCGTAGCATAGGCATAGCAAAAGAGCGAGCATCTAGCAAAGCAAAGATAGTAGTGATTTCGAGGGTATGATCATCTTGCCTGCAAAGTTGTCAGAGTTGACTGGATCCTCGAAAGCAAACTCAACGAGCTCCTCATTAGTGAACTTGTCTCCCGCCTCTACCCAAACAAGACAAACAAGCAAACGGAGCACAATCAACCACGTGCAAACTCAAACAACATGATGCAAAGATGGTATGCTATGCGGGATGCGATGCGGGATGCATATGCAAGATTTGACAAGGATTGCAAGAACCTAGCCTCAACATGGAAATCCAAGTGTGCCACTGGAAATATGAGATGAAATTGCTTGAAAACGATATAAAGAACGCCGGAATCAGAGTTACGGTTTGGAAATGGCAAGCAATTCAAATATGACCACGTTCTGCGATTTACAGCAAGTAGTCATCTAAATGCAACAAGATGAACATGCTACAGCACCCAAACATGACAACAAAATACATGGCAGGGATGCATTCAAGATGCTTAACAAAAGTCTAGCACTGAGCTACGGCCAATTCATCCATTAACAGGTCCAAACAAGCATGGAAAAAATGCATATGGTAAACAGATTTCAGACTTAGTGAAATCAGCACTTGTCTGGAATTTCAGATCAGATAGCACTCTTCGGAGCAACAAAACTACATACTACAGGACCTGAACATGGCAAAGTAGAGCATGGTATGGAGCTAATAAAGATCTTAACAAAAGTCCCTTAGTAACCTTGAGCCAAAAGGGATCAGAAAATACAATTGCAAGCATGTGAACATGGCAAAAACATAATCAGTTCTCAGACTTGGTGAAAACTGGAGCATGCTGAAAACAGATATCAAGTAGGCATGTTTACGAGCTCGATGCACTCACTACAGAGCATGTCATGATAATCTAAGCATAAACCCATCAAGAATACACAAAATACAAGCTAGACATGGCGAGAACAATAACATAGCATGCACGGATCACCTACAACATCATCGGCAAAATCACTACAAAGACATGGATGTATAGAGCACTACAAGATTAACAAAACATCCTTACTGATCATCCTCAAAAGAGGCATGGATCACTAGGAAACAACATGAACCCATGGCCATATGAGATAAACAGGTCAAGGACTTGGTGGAAATGCTAAGTCCCTGAAATCAGCATTACCAAGTGCCTCACTTTGCAAGCTTGTGCTAGTCACCACACACATCACAAAAATACATGGGTTGCACCTCTAGAAAGATGGCAAAACCCTTAACAAAACATATGTAGAGCACCAGGGCATATCATGCACACAATAATCATGGCAAAAATGACAAATATCTAAATGGAGCAGCAGATCTGACAATTATCTCAAGTAGCACTCTTCTAACAGCATTTCGGGAATCAAGATGAACTCAAATGAAAATGATGCCATGAGATGAAATGATGTACTCTCTGAGACGAACATTTTGATATGCTATATGCCCAAAACGGAGCTACAGATGCAAAGTTATAGCACGATGAACAGGAGCATATGAACTAGGGTTTCGGGAGAAAGTCAACCCAAACGGGATCTAGATCTGAGATCCGGCGGCACGCTTCCCGATGTTCGCCGGCCGGAACTGTAGCTGCTGCGGTGGAGCTCGTCGGGGCTTGCCGGAGAAGAGGGAGAGGAGGAGGCCGGAGTGGGCGACGGCGGCGGTCAACCGCTGCGAGGCGGCGGCGGTGGAAGGCGCGGTGGCGCGTCGGTGAAGGCGGGGCGGCTTGCCAGAGACGGCGCCCCGGCGCGGCGGCGGTCGGACGCCGGCGGATGGCGGCGGGCGAGGGAGGATCCGGCGGCGGGGAAGAAGCAGGCGGGCGGCGGCGGACGAAGCTGGGCCGCGGGGGCCTCCCACGGGCTCGGGCGGGCCGGCGCGGCGGCGGCGATGTGGGCGCCCGCCCGGGACAGGTGGAAACGCGGGATTGGTCGGTGGCGGCGGCGGACAACGTCCGGCTCCGTCCGGACGTGTCCGGCGGCGACAGAGGAGATATTTTTTAGGGTTTCGAGGAGGGGATCCGAGATTTGGAAAGGGGGAGGTATATATAGGCATAGAGGGAGCTAGGAGAGTCAAAATGAGGTGCGGTTTTCGGCCACGCGATTGTGATCGAATGCTCTAGATGATGGAGAAGGTTTAAGTGGGTTTTGGGCCAACTTGGAGGGGTGTTGGGCTGCAACACACACGAGGCCTTCTCGGTCCCTCGGTTAACCGTTGGAGTATCAAACGAAGTCCAAATGATACGAAACTTGACAGGCGGTCTACCGGTAGTAAACCAAGGCCGCTTGGCAAGTCTCGGTCCAATCCGGAAATGTTTAATCCCCACACACGAAAGAAAGGTAGAAATGACCACTGGAGGAGAACGAAGCGCCGGAATGCAAAACAGACAACGGGGAAAATGCTCGAATGCATGAGATGCACACGTATGCAAATGCAATGCACATGATGACATGATATGAGATGCATGACAACGACAACAACACACAGAGACAAAAACCCGAACCCGAGAAAATAAAATAACTTAACGCCGGAAACGGCAAGAGTTGGAGTACATATAGGGTAAATCACATCCGGGGTGTTACAACACTCCACCACTACGAAAGGATCTCGTCCCGATATCTAGGACTGAAAGAACGTCGGGTACTCAGAACGGAGGTGATCCTCGCGTTCCCAGGTAGCTTCACGGTCAGAATGGTGTGACCACTTGACTTTGAGGAATTTGATTGACTTGTTGCGAGTCTTGCGTTCAGTCTCTTCAAGAATAGCAACTGGGCGCTCACGATAAGAGAGATCTTCTTGGAGCTCAATGTCCTCGAAGTTGACGGTGCGGTCAGGAGTCTTGAAGCACTTTCGGAGCTGAGAGACATGGAACACATGATGAACATTTGCAAAGTTTGAAGGAAGCTCGAGTTGATAGGCGAGATCGCCTCTCTTGCTGACAATCTTGAAAGGTCCCACGTGTCTAGGGGCAAGCTTCCCTTTGATACCGAAGCAACAAGTACCTTTCATTGGAGAGACGCGGAGGTAAACATGATCTCCGATCTCGAAAGCCAAATCACGGTGCGTACTGTCATAGTAACTCTTCTGGCGGGATTGAGCTGCTTTGAGGTTATCTCGAATGACTTTGCACATTTCCTCTGCCTCTATGATTAAGTCATTTCCCAAAAGCTGACGTTCACCGGTTTCAGACCAGTTGAGAGGGGTACGGCACTTCCTGCCATACAGGATTTCAAATGGGGCCTTGCCCGAACTTGCTTGAAAACTGTTGTTGTAGGAGAATTCAGCATAAGGAAGACAATCCTCCCACTTCATGCCGAAGGAGATCACACAAGCCCTGAGCATATCTTCAAGAATCTGGTTGACACGCTCGACTTGACCGCTAGTTTGAGGATGGAAAGCTGTGCTGAAGTGGATGTTGGTGCCCATGGCCTTCTGAAAAGAATCCCAAAACTTGGAGGTAAAGATGTTGCCATGGTCTGAAGAGATCACTTGTGGAATACCGTGCAGAGAGACAATTCGAGAGGTATAGAGTTCCGCCAATTGAGCTGCAGTGATTGACTCTTTGATAGGCAGAAAGTGAGCCACTTTGGTGAGTTTGTCGATGACAACGAATATAGCATCATTGCCATGCTTGGACTTTGGAAACCCAGTCACGAAGTCCATCTCAATGTGGTCAAACTTCCATTCTGGAATGGCAAGAGGTTGGAGGAGACCAACTGGCCTTTGGTGTTCTGCCTTCACTCTTCTGCAGACATCACACTCATTCATGAATTGAGCAATCTCGCGCTTCATTCGAGTCCACCAATAAGCCTGCTTGAGGTACTGATACATCTTCGTGCTCCCAGGGTGGATGGAGAGGAGAGAATTGTGAGCCTCGTTCATGATCACTTTACGGAGGTCACCTTTGGGCACAACAATACGATCCTCAAAGAAGAGAGTATCCTTGTCATCCAGGCGGTAGCACTTGTACTTGGGTTGACTCTTGGCAATCCCAATCTTCACCTTTTTCACCATAGCATCAAGAAGCTGAGCTTGGCGAATCTGGTCTTCCAAGGTAGGAGAGACTTGAAGGTTGGCGAGGAAACCTTGAGGAACAACTTGCAGATTAAGTTTGCGGAAAGCTTCACAAAGCTCGGGTTGATAAGGCTTGAGAATCAGACTGTTGCAATAAGCTTTCCTACTCAATACGTCAGCAATCACATTGGCCTTGCCTGGAGTATACTCGACACTGGGATTATACTCTTGAATCATTTCGACCCATCGAGTTTGCCTGAGGTTGAGATTAGGCTGAGTGAAGATGTACTTGAGACTCTTGTGATCAGTGAAAATGTCCACTTTTCTTCCCAATAAAAGATGTCTCCAAGTCAAAAGAGCATGCGCAACTGCCGCCAACTCGAGATCATGAGTGGGGTAGTTCTTCTCATTGGGCTTTAACTGGCGAGAGGTATAAGCAACAACTTTCTTCTCTTGCATCAACACTGCGCCAAGACCTTGGAGAGAGGCATCACAAAAGACCTCGTACGGCTTGGATTCAGCAGGCATAGTCAGAACTGGAGCAGTGATCAATTTCTCTTTCAAAGTGTTGAAAGCAATGTCACACTCCGGAGACCAAACGTACTTGACGTGCTTCTAGAGAAGATTTGAGAGAGGCTTCGCGATCTTAGAAAAGTTTTCAACGAATCTTCGACCATAGCTTGCGAGACCGAGGAAGCTACGGAGTTGCTTCACGTTCTGAGGAGGTTCCCAATTCACAATTGTAGACACCTTCTCAGGGTTCACCGCAATGCCCTTGGCAGAGATGATATGACCAAGATAAAGAACCTCATCGAGCCAAAATTGGCACTTGGAGAACTTGGCGTAGAACTGGTGTTCCCTCAGCTTATCAAGCACCAAACGCAAGTGCTTGGCATGATCTTTCTTGTTCTTCGAGAAAACCAGAATGTCATCGAGATAGACCAGAACGAAGTCATTGGTGTAGGCATTGAAGATGAAGTTCATCATGCGAGAGAAAGTCGGAGGAGCGTTGACGAGAACAAAAGACATGACAGTGTATTCATATGAACCATAGCTTGTCCTGAAAGCCGTCTTGGGAATATCTTGCTCACGGATTCGAATCTGATGATAACCCATACGGAGATCAAGCTTGGAGAATACTTGGGCACCTTTGAGTTGTTCGAACAACTCATTGATGTTGGGAAGTGGGTATTTGTTCTTGATGGTCTTCTTGTTCAATGGACAGTAATCAACACAAAGTCGGTCCGTTCCATCCTTCTTCTTCACAAAAAGAACACCACAACCCCACGGAGAAGAACTAGGCCGGATGAGACCCATTCTCTCTTGAATATCGAATTGCTTCTTCAGCTCCTTCAACTCTTTAGGTCCGAGCTTGTAAGGACGCTTGCACACAGGTTCCATGCCAGGCTCCAGATCAATAACGAATTCAACTGGCCGGTGCGGAGGCATTCCTGGAAGCTCTTCTGGGAAGACGTCTTGATATTCGCAAATGACTGGAATTTGCGAGATAGCATCCAGTTCACCCTTCTCATTGAGAGAAAATAGACGGATGGTATCATCACGAGCGGCAAAGACAATTACATCCTCAGACGATGAGTCAATTGAATCTGCCTTGCAGCACAATCAAGCTGAGCCTTGTGCTTAGAAAGCCAATCCATCCCGAGAATAAGATCAATATCCGAGTTACCAAGAACCATTGGGGAAGAAAGGAACTTGTAGTCGCCCAACGTGATAGTAACATCTGGCACCTCCAGACTTGCACTCAAACATTTGCCAGGAGAAACGATATCCATTTGTTTACCCAAATGAGAAGAAACGAACTCATGCTTGGTAAAAAATGGCTTTGACATGAAACAATGCGATGCACCAGTGTCAAAAAGAACTTTTGCAGGAATATCGTCAACAGGAAGGTTACCCATGATGACATCTGACGAGTCCTCTGCCTGAGCTGCGTTCATCAAGTTGACCTTGGCGTGCTTGGGGTTATGCTTGACCACAGCTTTACTTGCCGATCTCACGGGAGGAGGAGGAGGAAGACGCCTCTGGTTGAAACACTTGTTGGCATAGTGACCCTTCTGTTGGCACTTGTTGCACGTGACCTCTGAAAGCGGACGGTGGTACGGAGCACTCGATCTTGGAGCTTGAGATGAAGTCTTGTTCTGAAAGCCAGGGTTGGGTGGGTGGGAAGATCCACTGCCACCTTTGCTCTTCTGCTGATACGGCTGACGGAACGGAGGAGGAGGAAGCCAATACTTCTGCTGCTTGGCCACTTGAGTAGAGGAAGAAGGAGTAGCATCTCTGACTCGCTTCTTGGAAGCATCACACCTCAGTTGAGCAGCCTCTTGCTTCAATGCCATGTTGTAGAACTCATCGTATCTCAAGGGCTCAAAGAGAACAAGAGCTAGCTGAATTTCTTCTCTGAGACCACCCCTGAACTGGTATATCATGCTCTTCTCATCAGGGACGTCCTGCTTAGCAAAGCGGGCGAGCTTCTGAAACAACTTGTTGTAGTCATAGACAGACAAAGAGCCTTGCTTCAGGTTGCAGAATTCCTCACGCTTGCTTTCAACCATGCTCTGAGGGATATGATGAGCTCTGAAATCTTGACGGAATTCATCCCAAGTAATCGCACGTCCACCTCTGGAATCCTTGTACTGCTAGAACCATTCTGCAGCTTGATCTTTGAGTTGGAAGGAAGCGAACTTGACAAAGTCCTCAGGCCTGACGTTACTGCACTCGAAATGCTTGTATAGATCCACGAGCCAATCGTCAGCATCGGTTGCCTCAACACAATTGCTGAAAGTCTTTGGCCCGTTAGCAAGGAACTGGTTGAGTGTAGCAAAGTGATTCTGATTGTTGCCTTGGTTCCCTTGGTTGCCTTGATTGCGCTCTTGAAGAATTTGCATGATCAACTGTGTGTTTGCATTGGTTGCGGCCATCATAGTTTGCCATGCCTCCGGAGGAGGTGGAGGTGGTGGCGGATCTTGATTCTGATTCTGATTGGTGCTCTTAGTGGGAGCCATCCTAAAGAGGTTGACCAACGTCAGCACATAGACAGATAAAATGAAGCTGAATCCAACGGAATGAAAATTGCAACATATAGTCTTCACATCCGAACAAAATGAACGAATGCATTCCTCTTGAAATGGTCACATATCCATAAATTGAGAAGCCACGTAGAATTTAGGTCAAGGAATAAAACAACAAGGTATGGATCAAGAACGAATACTCGGTAAGAAATCCCAATCTCAAACCAAATATCCGTGGAAGAAGAACTAGAGCTACGAGAATTCCCACCTATGAAACTCCCGAACCTTTCCGGTTATGCAATCAGGTGTTGGGGATACAGGGGAAGCATAATATCTCACCCAAACTAGCAAATCCTACATCCAGCTGTATCCATCCTTCAACACATAACCGAGAAAACTTCGGAAACCTTCTACCTCAACCTTCGAAAAGCATCCGTTATACAAGTTATGGCGATACTCCCAAACTCCCTCCCCAGTACTGGGTGGCGTCGAGGTTATCTCACCAACGAACTGCATAAAAGAGATTTTCGATGTCGGCGTACTAGACTCAGGTATTCCAGAACTGCAACGATAAAATTATGACGACAACACCTCAGAGCTCAACTCCCCGGGACACTTCCACAAAACCCCTGACAGGAGGCACCAAGACAATGTTCTCATCATAAAACCATCGGAATGATTCCAAAATACCCGCGTGATCCTAAAATTTTTTTTAGTGAAATTTGAGAAGAGAAGAGTCAAAACTCTATGTCAGGATGCCTTACCAGAGCGATGAGGAGACTGGGAAGTAAAAAGAATTCCTAAACTCTCCGATATATAATTCCTAAATGACTCAAAACATTTTTCTAGACACAACTCGGCTGCTAAAAATGATCAAGCAATGGGGCTCCTAAGGTCGAGGAATGCTCTGATACCAACTTGTAACACCCTCGATGCGACTATATCTCCCACGTGTCGAGGCACCACTTAGAGGCATAATCGCATTGAAGGCATATGTCACAAGTTAGGCAATCTTCACAACATCCCATGTAATATAGATAATAAAAGGGGAGATAACATAGTTGGCTTACACTCGCCACGTCAATCAAGGTACATAAATAACATTACATCATCCAAACACTCATGGCCCGACTACGGCACCAAAATAAAAGATAACCCAACATGCGACACGGTCCCGATCACCCCAACTGGGCACCACCACTGATCATCAGGGAAAGAAACGTAGTATCGTTGAGAGTCCTTGTCGAACTCCCACTTGAGCTCAAGCGCGTCTCGTGGAGCGGAATCATCAGGCCCTGCATCTGGTGTAATAGTAATTTGTGAGCCACAGGGACTCAGCAATCTCGCACCCTCACGATCAAGACTATTTAATCTTAATAGGTATGGCAAGGTAAATGTATGTGGAGCTGCAGCAAGCGACTAGCATATATGGTGGCTAAACTGTTCGCAAAAGAGAGCGAGAAGAGGAGGCAAAGCGCGAGCGAGAAACTAGAGAGCAACCTGCGCAAGCATTACTCCAACACCGTGTTCACTTCCTGGACTCCGCCGAGAAGAGACCATCACGGTAACTCACACTGTTGATTCATTTTAATTAAGTTAAGGTTCAGGTTATCTACAACCGGACATTAACAAATTCCCATCTGCCCATAACCGCGGGCACGGCTTTCGAAAGTTCAAATCCCTGCAGGGGTGTCCCAACTTAGCCCATCACAAGCTCTCGCGGTCAATGAAGGAATAGACCTCCTCCCGAGACGTTCCGATCAGACTCGGTATCTCGGATCTTCAAGACACTTTGACAGGTTAAAACAAATCCAGCAACACCGCTTGAATGTGCCGACAAATCCCGATAGGAGCTGCACATATCTCGTTCTCAGGGAACACTCAGATAGGTCAAGCTATGAGTAAAACCAACCCTCGAGTTTCCCCGAGGTGGCCCCGCAGGCTGCCTGGTTCGGACCAACACTCAGAGGAGCACTTGCCCGGGGGGGTTTAAATAAGATGACCCTCGAGCTCCGGAAACCCAAGGGAAAAAGAGGCTAGGTGGCAAATGGTAAAACCAAGGTTGGGCATTGCTGGAAAAGCCTTAATCAAGGCAAACTATCAAGGGGTTCCCATTATAACCGAACCGCGTAAGGAACGCAAAATCCGGGAACATAACACCGATATGACGAAAACTAGGGCGGCAAGAGTGGAACAAAACACTAGGCGAGAGGCCGAGCCTTCCACCCTTTACCAAGTATATAGATGCATTAAGATAACATGGCAATTTAATGGTATCCCAACAAGTAAATAAATGTTCCCACAAGGAACGGCCTCCAATCTTCACCTGCAACTAGCAACGCTATAAGAGGGGTTGAGCAAAGCGGTAACATAGCCAATCAACGGTTTGCTAGGACATGGTGGGTTAGAGGTTTGACATAGAAATTTGGGAGGCTTTAAATCAAGTGGTAGGCATCGTAGCATAGGCATAGCAAAAGAGTGAGCATCTAGCAAAGCAAAGATAGTAGTGATTTCGAGGGTATGATCATCTTGCCTGCAAAGTTGTCAGAGTTGACTAGATCCTCGAAAGCAAACTCAACGGGCTCCTCGTTAGCGAACTCGTCTCCCGGCTCTACCCAAACAAGACAAACAAGCAAACGGAGCACAATCAACCACGTGCAAACTCAAACAACATGATGCAAAGATGGTATGCTATGCGGGATGCGATGTGGGATGCATATGCAAGATTTGACAAGGATTGCAAGAAGCTGGCCTCAACATGGAAATCCAAGCGTGCCACTGGAAAGATGAGATTAAATTGCTTGAAAACTATATAAAGAACGCCGGAATCGGAGTTATGGTTTGGAAATGGCAAGCAATTCAAATATGACCACGTTCTGCGATTTACAGCAAGTAGTCATCTAAATGCAACAAGATGAACATGCTACAGCACCCAAACATGACAACAAAATACATGGCAGGGATGCGTTAAAGATGCTTAACAAAAGTCTAGCACTGAGCTACGGCCAATTCATCCATTAACGGGTTCAAACAAGCATGGCAAAAATGCATATGGTAAACATATTTCAGACTTAGTGAAATCAGCACTTGTCTGGAATTTCAGATCAGATAGCACTCTTCGGAGCAACAAAACTACATGCTACAGGACCTGAACATGGAAAAGTAGAGAATGGTATGGAGCTACTCAAAGAGCTTAACAAAAGTCCCTTAGTGACCTTGAGCCAAAAGGGATCAGAAAATACAATTGCAAGCATGTGAACATGGCAAAAACATAATCAGTTCTCAGACTTGGTGAAAACTGGAGCATGCTGAAAACAGATATCAAGTAGGCATGTTTACGAGCTCGATGCACTCACTACAGAGCATGTCATGATAATCTAAGCATAGACCCATCAAGAATACACAAAATACAAGCTAGACATGGTGAGAACAATAACATAGCATGCACGGATCAACTACAACATCATCGGCAAAATCGCTAACAAGTAGACAATCTGCCCAGATTCACGAAATGACAAAAGTAGAGCTCGATTGACTCAAGCTATGTTGCTCCATAATTGCAAACAAAGACATGGATGTATAGAGCACTACAAGATTAACAAAACATCCTTACTGATCATCCTCAAAAGAGGCACGGATCACTAGGAAACAACATGAACCCATGGCCATATAGATAAACAGGTCAAGGACTTAGTGGAAATGCTAAGTCCCTGAAATCGGCATTACCAAGTGCCTCACTTTGCAAGCTTGTGCTAGTCACCACACACATCACAAAAATACATGGGTTGCACCTCTGGAAAGATGGCAAAACCCTTAACAAAACATATGTAGAGCCCCAGGGCATATCATGCACACAATAATCATGGCAAAAATGACAAATATCTAAATGGAGCAGCAGATCTGACAATTATCTCAAGTCGCACTCTTCTAACAACATTTCGGGCATCAAGATGAACTCAAATGAAAATGATGCAATGAGATGAAATGATGTACTCTCTGAGACTAACATTTTGATATGCTATATTCCCAAAACGGAGCTATGGATGCAAAGTTATAGCACGATGAACAGGAGCATATGAACTAGGGTTTCGGGAGAAAGTCAACCCAAACGGGATCTAGATCTGAGATCCGGCGGCATGCTTCCTGATGTTCGCCGGCCGGAACTGTAGCTGCTGCGGTGGAGCTCGCCGGGGCTTTCCGGAGACGAGGGAGAGGAGGAGGCCGGAGTAGGCGACGGCGGCGGTCAACCGCGGCGAGGCGGCGGCGGTGGAAGGCGCGGCGGCGCGTCGGTGGAGGCGGGGCGGCTTGCCGGAGACGGCGCCCCGGCGCGGCGGCGGTCGGACGCCGGCGGATGGCGGCGGGCGAGGGAGGATCCGGCGGCGGGGAAGAAGCAGGCGGGCGGCGGCGGACGAAGCTGGGCTGCGGGGGCCTCCCACGGGCTCGGGCGGGCCGGCGCGGCGGCGACGATGTGGGCGCCCGCCCGGGACAGGTGGCAGCGCGGGATTGGTCGGTGGCGGCGGCGGACAACGTCCGGCTCCGTCCGGACGTGTCCGGCGGCGACGGAGGAGATATTTTTTAGGGTTTCAAGGAGGGGATCTGAGATTTGGAAAGGGGGAGGTATATATAGGCATAGAGGGAGCTAGGAGAGTCCAAATGAGGTGCGATTTTTGGCCACGCGATCGTGATCGAACGCTCCAGATGATGGAGAAGGTTTATGTGGGTTTTGGGCCAACTTGGAGGGGTGTTGGGCTGCAACACACACGAGGCCTTCTCGGTCCCTCAGTTAACCGTTGGAGTATCAAACGAAGTCCAAATGATACGAAACTTGACAGGCGGTGTACCGGTAGTAAACCAAGGCCGCTTGGCAAGTATCGGTCCAATCCGGAAATGTTTAATCCCCACACACGAAAGAAAGGTAGAAATGACCACCGGAGGAGAACGAAGCGCCGGAATGCAAAACGGACAATGGGGAAAATGCTCGAATGCATGAGATGAACATGTATGCAAATGCAATGCACATGATGACATGATATGAGATGCATGACAACGACAACAACACACGGAGACAAAAACCCGAACCTGAGAAAATAAAATAACTTAACGCCGGAAACGGCAAGAGTTGGAGTACATATAGGGTAAATCACATCTGGGGTGTTACACCGTCCCCCCCCCCCCCAACACCTTTGTGGAGAGGTTCTTCAAGCCATCTGCGGTATGGCAGGACGAGAGTAGCAACACCAGTACGAAGCCGATTATACCCCTAGATTCCGAACACAATTCTGATATCATCGGGGGCTCGGCCACCGAAATAACACCATCGGCCCATGTAATCTTGGTAGAGATCGTCCCATGGACCGAACCCTTCCTGGACTACCTTAATAGGCGAGAGCTCCCTGAGGACCAGAATGAGGCTCGATGCACCGTTCGATGCTCAAAAGCCTACAAGGTTCATGAAGGTGAACTCTACAAGAAAAGTACTACCGGCGTCCTTCAAAGATGTATCTCCATAGAAGAGGGCGGCAACTTTTGGCTAAAATTCATGCTAGTCTTGGCGGTCATCACACGCAGCCCAGGCCCTTGTAAGTAAGGCCTTCCGTACCGGTTTTTTCTGGCCTACGGCCCGAGCAGATGCACAAGACCTCGTCCAACATTGTGTAAGATGCCAGCTTTTCGCCAATCAAAGCCATATGCCGCCTACCGCCCTACAAACAATCCCCATTACTTGGCCTTTTGCGGTCTGGCGGCTCGACATGGTCGGACCCCTTAAAGGGGGAAACCATAAGAAAAATACTTGTTGGTCATGGTGGATAAATTCACTAAGTGGATAGAGGCCAAACCAGTTAAAACGGTCGAAGTTGGACCAGTGATAGATTTCATATCTGGTGTTGTACACTGTTATGGTGTCCCACACAGCATTATTACTGATAACGGCTCTAACTTCACAGCTGACGAGGTAAAAACTTGGTGTGCTAATCTGGGCATCAAGCTCGATTATGCATCCGTCTATCACCCTCAAACAAACCATGAAGTCGAACGTGCTAATGGCTTGATAATGAGTGGCATTAAACCCGGACTAGTGCGATCCTTAAAGGAG
The DNA here is from genome assembly GCF_002162155.2 of Triticum dicoccoides. NCBI lineage: Eukaryota > Viridiplantae > Streptophyta > Magnoliopsida > Poales > Poaceae > Triticum > Triticum dicoccoides. The sequence goes on from NC_041384.1 coordinate 303,902,965, forward strand.
TCAGATAAACACTGGGCTGAGGAGCTCGACTCCGTACTCTGGGGGCTGCGGACCACGCCCAACCGCACGATCGGATACACACTGTTTTTCCAGATGTACAGCGCAGAGGCCGTCTTGCCCTGCGATATTATTCATGAATCACCTTGAGTACGCATGTACGAAGAGAGAGAGGCCGAGGTCGATCGGCAAAATGACTTAGATGGCCTGGAGGAGGAGCGCAATGTCGCAAAAGCTCGTTCAGCATTCTACCAAGAACAAGCTCGAAGATACCAAAGTAGAGAAGTGCGAGCCAAGACTTATAATGTCGGTGAACTCATTCTATGCCTACCAGAGAAGAAAAAGGACAAGCTCAAGCCCAAATGGGAGGGTCCCTTCATTATAGATGAAGTTCTCACGAGAGGAGCCTACCGCCTTCGTAATGCATCGGACAATCGCCTAGAGCCGAACCCATGGAATGATGACATACTCCGAAGATTCTACGCCTAAGCCCGGACTCATTGTTCGTTACCTTTCTTCTCTTTATTTGTCTCTTTCTTCTTTTCATTTTTATATGACTTCTAGCCCGTGTTCGGATAAATCGCATACTTAAGGGGTATACATCTTTAAATGTACATCCCCCCAATACCTGGGGGCTTCAAGTCATAGAAGCTTATTATTATTTTTCGAGCATCAAGCTCACCGTATATATGTGTCGTCTTCTCATATATGCCTTCTCTTCGCCATTATATGCACCTTTATGACTTAAGTTTTTGCCAAGCTGGGTTGCCTGGCTCCTGTGCTTATGCCCTATGTTTCGCTTGTTCGGCTAGGGCATAAAGGGAGCACCTCTGCGATTGTTACAGTCGGGTTATCTAGACGTGTACCTCAGATGGGTGAAGCCAAAAGCTAGTGTTTTTAAGGAAATAATAGGTCGGCGAACAAAAGATAAACTGCACTCGTTGCACTGCAAGCTCCCAAAATATAACACACTGTGATTTTTAGCATCACAACTCAGGCATGCACAACAACGCATGCTGGCCCAGGGAAAGGACCCCTTAACGGAACTATTCTCTCTGGAAGATGTTTCTTACGATAAAATGTAATATAACATACCTCCCCAAATACAACTTGTCTATTCAAGCAACTATGACTGGTCCACCTGGTTTCTAAACATACTTCGGTGCTTACCGCCAGTACACTATTCGGAAATACTCCAAACTTTGGATTTAGGTGGTTAAAGCAAAAGGTCTGTCATGACAATTGTTTTATAATTCGGCTGGAGATACGTTTGTCGATAAAAGTACATTACTACTTGGACTTGAAAACTTCCTCCTCCTCTAGACCATCTAATAAGTTGTCTAGCTTACAATCCTGCTAAGAAAACTTGGCGGCTATCTTTACTTGGTCATATACTAAGCTAACAGGAATTGTCGATCCGTCTGGTCCCTGAGGCCCGACCCGGGCCATATGATTCGGATCAAGTCTGGTGTACCGTGTTTTCACCATGGCCAAAGGCCTCTCGTGCACCTTCTCGGCATGCCGATACCTTCCATAGTCCAAGACGGCGACGAGCTCCTTTAAATAAATTCAGGAGCTCCTCCATACTTCCTGGAGGAGAATCGGATGGCCATAGAGCTTTAGCAATGTTCCTCATTGCCTTCCAGGCTTGTTCATGCATTTTGGACAGCTCTTGTAGCAGATCGCCTTGAAATCCGGACACCTCTTCTTTGGACCGCCCAGTCAGCATGCCTACAGAAATAAAAGTTGTTAAAACTTCCCATTAGGAGACTGTATGGAAGTAAGGTTAAGAAGCATACTAAATATACCGCCTTTCAGCTTTCTGTTCTCTTTCAAGGCATCTGCCAGTTGGGCTCGTATGTCCTTCAGCTCCTCTGCCTGCTTGATGTTGGCATCTTGCAGCTTGTTCTTCTCATGCCTGGTCCGTGTTAGTATACATTGACTAGTGGCTTCTTGCCCTTCGGCATGCTCCTTATCCGCCTGAGCAGCCTTTAGCTTTTCCTCCAACTGCTTCGTCGATCCTGCCGCTGAAACCAAAACATTGCATATTTTAAAATCATTGTCGGCGCATAATCATATTTCCCGGACATTATTGTGCTTACCATCTACTTCCTTTCTGGAATTCTTCAAATTCTCCAGTTCGGCGGTGACAACAGCTAGTTTGGTCTGACACCCTTCAAGCTCCTTGGACAATGTGTTATTATTCGTGAGTGCCTGACGATATAACAATCCTTCAATCAGTTGGGCCAACTGCTTCAAGTCTTGGGGGCTACGGGCATATGACCATGTTACGTTGTGTCAAATTTCACCTGTATTTTCTTTGAGAACAGCTGAATAATTCTGGCAAGGCCATCTCGAGTTGCCCGGATATATGCATCCGTCGAATTCAGTGCGGTTAATTCTTTTTCGGACAAGTCCGGCATACACATGGCCTCCTTAAAATGACGGTGGTTCATCACGCTCTCCACTTTGGAATTTGTGACCGATACGTCATCCGAATCCTCTAGAGGAGGCGGAACGGGCGCGGATTTTGCTCGCGTCCCAATAGGTGAGTTCGGCACCGGATTAGTGGGCATTTGGCTAACTGGGCGCTTTCCCACCGTTTGTTGTATACTCCTCCTAAAAGATAAAAAGGGGGAGGCCTTTAAACGTTCGAGACTCATGCCTAGGCATGCATTAAGTACGAATACCTCTTGGAAGACTGTGAAGCCTCCGCAGTACTCCTGGCTCCTTTTCGTTTTGAACGATGGCCTTGCGCGGGGGACGTCCTCGAAGAATTACGGTCCTTGGAACGCCGATCCTGATGAAATGCGGATTAGTACAACAGGAAAGGATACAAATGAGGATCTCTTCTTAGAATGGGTAAAGGCAAGGGTAGTCGCCGATAATGGCCACTTCCAAACCGTCAAGGCTCGCCTGATAGAGTACACCATATATATGTATGTATGTATGTATGTATATATGTGTGTATATATATATGTATATATAGGGTCGCGCTATTCGTCACCCTGGGTGAGGAATAGTTATTCTTCACCCCCCTTTATTTTACCATCAATGCACCGCAATTTTACGTTCTGTAAGTTTTGTCTTATTTCAAAAAGGGACCATAAGAAAATATATAATCACCATAAAAAATATTTTATGTTATGTAAAATTACAAACCTAAAAACATAGTCTAAAATATACATAAACTGCAACTTTTCTTGTCTTATGACCTATATTTTTATTTTCTTATGTCAAATTTGACGTAGTGAATCAATAGGAATGTAACTATTTGAATTCGAAACATAATTTAATTATGAAATGATCGTAAGATTACCTCGGGTGAAGAATAACTTATTCTGCACCCTGGGTGATGAATAGTAACACTATATATATACATACATATATATATATATATATATCCGGATCCTCACAAAAGCCATGATCCTTATCGCGATTATGATCCTCCGGCTGAGGAGCAGGACGATGGATGTCCTCGATCATCCTCTTCCATGACTAAGGTTGGAGGCAATGAAAAGTACGTTTGATCAGTATCTGTGATGTAGTAAAATAAGCACAGATGAATCGAGATCTTACCCATTCAAAAGTAGTGTACATGGAATAGGCCTCCTGACAGTTTAAGCGAAGAAAATATTCTTTTTCGCCCTTATACAGATCGGCCAAAATAGAGGCCAGTTCGGCTGGGGTATCCGGACCCTGCCGCCTTTAATGGGACGCGTCGTCTTCTCCGTTGTAACACCGTAAAGGAGTTACTCTGGATTGGAGGGGCTGCACGCACCTCTTTATTGCGATCGCCATGACTTCGACGATTGATAGTTTGGAGTGGGCCAGCAGCCTGACCTTGCTGACCAACCATTGTATCTCCGTGCTATCCTCTTCTTTGGGACTTCGGGGACGCCAGTTGAGGTGCTTCCTTAAAGGAGCACTAGAGAATTCAGGGAGGCCACTATGAACTGGGTCCGGTAGTGGGATGTCTTCCACATAAAACCATTCCGAAGTCCATTGCAGGTAAACCTCTTTAGGTGTTCCTACAAGGTATCCGGACCCGGCTATACGCCATACTTTAGCACCGCCCACCTTAAAAATAGAGCCTCCTCGGTGGCGAGGAACGAGACAAAAGAACTTCCTCCATAATTCAAAGTGGGCTTCGATACCCAAAAATAGCTCGCAGAGGGCAACAATGCCTGAGATGTGCAAAATCGAACCTGGGGTGAGGTTGTGTAGTTGGATGCCATAAAATTCCAATAACCCCCTAAGAAAGGGATGGATTGGAAATTCTAGGCCCCGCAGCAAGAATGGGACGAAGCACACCCTCTCCTCCTTATTGGGGTTGGGGAAATTCTCGGCCATCGCGTCATTGCCTATTGAGTACAATCCCGCTCGAGCGGAGACCAGATCCGCGGGAGGGAGGTAGCCTTGCATCTGGAGCCGACTTAACTGAACATAAGGCATGGGGCAACTCTGCCAATCGCCCTCTTGAGGGCCATGGGGACGTGAGCAGGAGCCTGGAGCGCTGGCCATGGTCCAAGGCTTTGCTCGTGGCTAGATTTGGCGATATCCTTTATGCGCGATGAGGGATGTCATTTGGATGTCTATATCACCTTATATAGATGCCTTCTAAATGTGGTAAAGGACCTATTTACAAAAAGGACATGGACTATTTGTATTCATCCTGCGTGCAAAAGTCGAAGCGCCATCAGGGGGTGGAATTGTAAAAAACATTAAGATTGTCGCTGGATTATCGACAATACAGATTGTAATGGAGAACCCACCTAAATAGAGCCGAAGGTACAAAAGCCGGATACTGTGTCACCATTCAGGAGCCGAATACAGCTCTTTTTGTTTTGGGATATTCGAAGGAGGAACCCGTCTTGCAATGTCGAAGACAATCTGCACGCCGGACACGTCGTCATTGAAGCCTGGTTCAGGGGTTACCGAGGGAGTCCTGGACTAGGGGGTCCTCGGGCGTCTAGGCTATATAATGTGGGCTGAACTGATGGGCCGTGAAGATACAATATCGCGGGCTTTCCCCCGTGTCTGGATGGGACTCTACTTGGCGTGGAAAGCAAGCTTAGCGTTCGGATATGAAGATTCTTTTTCTTTGTAAACCGACTCTGTACAACCCTAGCCCCCTGTGGTGTCTATATAAACTGAAGGGTTTAGTCCGTAGAGGCAATCATAATCATACAGGCTACACATCTAGGGTTTAGCTATTATGATCTCGTGGTAGATCAACTCTTGTAACCCCTATACTCATCTAAGTTAATCAAGGAGGACGTAGGGTTTTACCTCCATCAAGAGGGCCCGAACCTGGGTAAACATTGTGTCCCTACCTCCTGTTACCTTCGATCCTTAGAAGCACAGTTCGGGACCCCCCCTACCCGAGATCTGCCGGTTTTGACACCGATAGGAGGCGCTCCACGAAGACGCCTGGGATTGGGGCTCGCGACGTGAAGCCCACTTGGCAATGTCGTCCATATCCTTGTTGTCACCGCGGGGGATGTGCTGGAGCACCATGCCCAGGAATCGCTTCTCAAGCTTGTGCACCTCCTTGGGGTATGCGGCCATGTGCTCGTCCTTAGGCGTGTAGATTTTGTTGGAGAAGTTGCAAGGAGCTGTGAGCCTCCCTTGATGGTGATGCTCTTGATGCCAAGGGCATGAGCAGCTTTGAGGTCGGGGATGAGGCCTTGTACTCGACGATGTTGTTGGAGACCATGTCGCTAGGCTTGAAGCCGAGCTCCATTGCATAATATAGCTTGTCCCTTGTTGGTGAAGTGAGCATGACGCCAACCCCACGCCCAACCGCGAGAACGTATCTTCCAAGTGCAGGGTCCAACCTGTGGGGGTGCCATCGCCAGGCAGTGTAGATACTTCCTCACGAGGCTCCTCCTGGTGTGGTTCTCTCCAATCCGCTGTGAAGTCCACTAGGGTCGCGCCCTTGATTATCCTAATGGTGTCAAACTCCAACTCGAAGGGCTATAGCTTGATGTTCCATTCAGCGATGCGGTCGGTGGCGTTGGGACTGCACAGTACTTGCTCCAGTGGGTATGACGCGATCATCTTGACGAGATGGCCTTGGAAGTAGTGCTGCAGCTTCCTTGAAGCGAGGAGGAGCGAGAGGAGCAGCATCTGCTACATGGGGTAGCGCTCACGGGCGTCTCGCAGCACCGTGTTGACAAAGTATACGGGGTGCTCGACGAGGCCTGTTGATGCGGGGTCCTTGGTGCAGAGCTTGGGAGGCTCGCGAGGCTGCTCTTCATGGGTCCTCGATAGGAGGGACCTCGGGATGGTCCTTCAGAGGGGGGCCCTCGAGAGGCGGTGGGCGGCCTCAGCAGGCTTGGGCGCGGCCTCGGGAGGTGTTGGCACTGTAGTCTTCTCCTTATTGTGGGCTTGCTCCTCGCACTCTACGACTTGGGCCGTGCTAACCTTCTAGGGTGGCCGCAAATGTAGGCGTGGGGCGACCGGGATTAGAGGGCTCGTGAGGTACCTCTTGAGGCCCTCGGAGGCTACATCCTCCTCGGGGGTCCACTTGAAGGGGCCCGACGGCTTCATGAGCTTGAAGAAGGGTAGGGCCTTCTCGCTGAACTTGGACATGTACGGACCAAGCAACACCATGCATCCTGTCAAGCGCTGCATCTCCTTGAGGTTCCAGGGCGGGTGCATCTCCTTGATGACTTTGATCTTCTCAGGGTTAGCCTCGATGTCGCAGTGGGAAACCAGGAAGCCAAGTAGCTTGCCTGTGGGGACCATGAGGTCTCTGATGAGTGACCATGCCTCGTGAGTTTTGACGATAATTTCATCGATGTAGGCCTCTGCATTCCTTCCCATTTGGGGCACCAGGCTGTGGGCATCAGCCTCATGAAGGTGGCTCCTGCACTCTTCAGGCCGAAGGGCATGCAGATGTAGCAGAACACTCCATAGGGGGGTGATGAAAGCGGTCTCCTCCTCATCCCCCTCGGCCATCTTGATTTGGTAGTAACTTGAGAAGGCATCCCGAAAGCATAGCAGATCGCACCCAGCGGTCGAATCCACGATCTGGTCGATTTGTGGGAGGGGGAAGGGGTCTTTGGGGCATTCCTTGTTGAGGTTGGTGAAGTGGACACACATGTGCTTGCTGCCATTGGCCATGGGGACAACGTCGGGGCTGGCGATCCACTCGGGGTGAAGCACCTTGTGGATGACTCCTACCTCTTGTAGCTTCTCGGCTTCTTGCACAATGAACTATTTCTTCTCAGGTGCCTAGCACCATACCTTCTACTTCAAGTGGCGTGCGTTGGGACATACGGCTAAGTGGTGCTTGATCACCTCCCTCTGTACACCGAACATGTATGATACTGTCCAGGCGAACATCAGCATTTGCTAGGAGGAAGGCGATGAGCGCGTCTTCCAATTTGGGGGAGAGGTTGGGCACAATGGCAAGGGAGGGGCTCGAGGTGGTGCCGTCCAGTGACACCTTCTTTGTTTCCACGTGGACCCGGAAGAACTGTGGCTTCTTCTTTGTGGGGGTGTCCTCGGAGAGCCCTGATGACCCACAAGTATAGGGGATCAATTGTAGCTCTTTTCGATAAGTAATAGTGTTGAACCCAACGAGGAGCAGAAGGAAATGACAAGTAGTTTCCAGTAAGGTATTGTCTGCAAGTCCTGAAATTGTAAGTAGCGGAGTAGTTTGATAGCAAGATAATTTGTAATGAGCAAGTAACGATAATAGTAACAAAAGTGCCGCAAGGTAGCCCAATCCTTTTGAGGCAAAGGACATGCCAAAATGTTCTCTTATGATAAGCAAAGCGTTCTTGAGGGTACACGGGAAGTTCATCTAGTCACTTTCATCATGTTGGTTCGATTTGTGTTCCCTACTTTGATAATTTGATATGTGGGTGGACCGGTTCTTAGGTGTTGTTATTAATTGAACAAACCTCCTACTTATGATTAACCCTCCTGCAAGCATCCGCAACTACGAGAAAATTATTAAGAATAAATTCTAACCATAGCATTAAACTTTTGGATCCAATCAGTCCCTTACGGAATAGCGCATAAAGTGGGTTTTAAGCTTCTGTCACTCTCGCAACCCACCATCTAATTGCTACTCCACAAGGCATTCCCTTAGGCCCAAATATGGTGAAGTGTCATGTAGTCAATGTTCACATGACACCACTAAGGGAATAACAACATACATACTATCAAAATATCAAACACATATCAAGTTCACATGATTACTTGCAACAGGATTTCTCCTGTGACCTCAAGAACAAAGGTAACTACTCACAAATAATAATCAAGCTCAAGATCAGAGGGGTATTAAACAACATAATTGATCTAAACATAATGGATTTAGACAGAAAGAAGGAAACAATAATGAAAGAGTGACCCATCCAATATGCATATTTGAGGATGGCTCAAAGGGAAGGAGTTCACCTTTCAGAGATTCTCGCAAATGTTGGTGTTGCACATCGTGTATGCCTTCACATGAACAAATTGTCTCATGAAGGTATCGCCCTGTGAATCTTCAACATGAAAGAACATGACAAACACTCGGAAAAACAAATGAGGTTCGTGGAGATGCAAAACCTATCATTCGTGTGGTAAAATACCCAACACGTGGATGCATCATGCTCAACATAAGAAAGTACAAGGGAGCATTTCATAGTATGGAGGCATATGATGATGCAAGGACAACTAAATACAATAGGCTCAATCAAGCAAGCATACATCACAAGTAAAGTGTCCAAGTCTCCACGATCAATACAACAATTGGAGGCAAGCGACAATTAACAAAATATATCATGTGAGAGGCATGAACATATACGTCATCAACCCAAGAAAGCAATGAAGAATGGAACATGGGCGATGCGACAAAGCAAGCAATCATCAGAATCAAGGTAAGCAAGCTAGTATTGCGAAGATGCAACATACTAGAAAGAATCATGTCATGTATGTCATGTGTGCAAATGGTGGGCATGAATAATGCACAAGACATATCACAAGCATGAAAAGAGGATATGAGCAAAATAGCATCAATAGCATGAGGCACATGATAAACATGGAAATAGCAACAAGGATCTCCACCAAGCATGCAAATACACATAGGAGTAACATAATTGTGAATCATGGGTAGATGCAAGCAGGGGTCACAATTGCATGGCAAAAGCATAGAAGCAAGCATAACATGCAAAGTGAACACGGTAAAACGAGCAAGAGAGCGGTATATAGCCCATAGCCGTGTGAGAGCCAAGTGAAAGAGATGCGCGTAGTCGTTGCGCGAAGAGAGTGGTGGTAAGGATAGTTCATGGGATCCCAAGTCATCTTTGCTCTCAAGAGCTCGTTTCGTCAACTCTTGGGATTGAGAGGTTGACGAGTATACATGAGTACCTACAGAAAACTAAGACAAAGGGAAAATTGTGTGTGCGTGGTAGATGTACACATCATCCATCATGATGCACACGTGCTTGTGTTGGTTAGCACGAAATAGCCAATGCTCAAATAAATGAGATGCGTGATATAGAAACATGTCAACCATCATGATAGGTTTGTTGTTATGTATAGCATAATGGAGACTCAAATTGTGTAATGCATCATAAGAAATATGTAGAGCATTGTTATTCATGGAATGCATACGGTGCAAGCAATTATGAGAATCATGCAATGTATGGAATGCATCAAAATCTCCTAATATGTATGAGGAAACTATGGGGGTCTCCTCATGAGCATTAATGGAAACATCACATGGAGAATATTGACAACATTCAAAACAATGCATATTTGGAGCAATGTGATCATGGCATGGCATAGTAGATGAATTGCGCAAATCGTGTAAAGGAAGCATGGCAATATCATCACATGAAAAACAAAAGCCAATGACCATCATCTCGTCATCTATGCCATATGTGCAAATGGGATTTATTTTAACGGGGCATGCATAGTTACTATGTTGAGATTGAAATGAAGTAATATTGGAGATCTCACTCATAGCATATGACAAGGTTAATGGATTGTCAAACATGATGTGACCAAAAGAATTTTCACATGATATCCTATGTAGCATAGCATCACAATTAGGCAACTGAACATGCTCATCATCATATTATCATAAATAGGTAAGTCATGACATGAAGAAGTCGCACTAGCTTGAAGCATGGGTATAGGTGTGTCAACATCATGCAAGCAATCATTCGTAAAATAGTCCACTAGTGGGACAAGAGAAGCACCGTCACCTATGTTACCTTTGGAGCATCGCTCATGTGTTGTAGGTGAGGTGTCAAAGACCGAGTCATGGTCATCCTCATCTTGATGGAACCATGTGGGGGGTGCATCATCGTCCACCATGGCCATCGTCATCTCCATTGGAGGTATGGACTCATCGAGGGTAGGCATGTCATCATGTAGGAGACCTAGCACCAAAGAAGAAAACACACTAGGAGTAGAGGTTAAGTCGTTAGAAACTAAAGTGGCCTCACATGCCGTGTCAACTACCTCACTCACTAAGTGTTGTGGCTCACTCACTCCCTCTCGGATGCTCTCACTCATATGGTTGGTGGAGTCACTCAAATGGCTCTCATCCTCACATAGGATGTGTGGCATGCTCTCAAGTGTGGGGCTAGTGGTGGTCACACTCATCCTCTCATAGGAAATGCTCTCAATGTCACGTGTGGTGGAGTCACTCATGTCACTCATGTGGTGGTGGCTCTCCTCACATGGCAATTGGGGCATCTCGCCACATGTCGTTGTTGGAGATATGTTGGTGCAAATGTCTCCATGCTCAATCATGTCGTGGTCGTAGCCGTGGATGAAGGCCGAAGATGGCACATCATCACTCTCCTCGAAGACCAAAGATAAGGTCTCATGAGCGGTCTCGTAGCTTGACTCGGAGTATAAGTCCAATATGGGTGCCATCTTCATGTTGTTGAAGAGGTTCGTGCTCGTCGCCGTGGTCGAAGGGGATGGCCCTTGCTCGACCTTCTTGTCGATGTCTTGTTGTTGGAGGCCCAAATGATGTGGCACCTTGTAGGTCGTCTCCATGACCGAAGGGAAATTCCCATGCTCGGCCATCTTCCTTGAGGGGCTTCCGCAGATGGGAGTGTCTCCCTCTCTCATAGTTGGTTGCCTTGTAGTTGAAGATGTTGATGTAGGCGAACTCATGGGAAGTAGGAAAAGATGCCCTACGTCCAAAGGCAAAGATGCCGAAGTGGTTGTTGTAGCCGTAGCGTGCTCTTGGTGGTGCTTGTATCGCGGTCTTCTCTTGTGGTCATGAAGTTTGGACTTGGTGTGAAGTAGGGCTTGTTGGGACTTGTAGGTAGGCGCATCTCGAGCATCTTCATGTTGATGGTGGCGTTGTCGCACTTGAGCTCGTAGTAGATGTCATTCATCGTCGTCGTGCACATGTTGCTTGGAGGTGACATGCCCTTCATGACGAGATGGATCACGAACGTGATGGTGGTCGCCATGGAGATGTGGACGTGGACGACTTGCGCTTGTGTCGCTTGGGCGCTCCAAAGAGGATCGATGTGCTTGTCGCCGCCTTGAAGATGACGAAGGGGAAGTAGACTTGTTCAAGGCCTGAATCTCCTCCATCCTTGCATCTTGCTCCCCCTTTTGTGCGGAAAGCTTGTTGTCGATGTAGTCCCTTTTCCTCGCTTGAGAGTGGCGAATGTCAATGGAGAGGTTCTCAATGCGCTCTCGCAATCTTGATTGTGTGCCTTGCATTTGTCGTTGTAGATCGAATATTGACGCTTTGGTGATGTAGTTGTTCACGCCGTCGTTGTTGTCGAACACTGGAGATGAAATGCCTTGCCTATCCATGACAAGACTTGCGCAAATATGAGTGGAAGAAAGGAAAGAACTAGACCAATGTACCTTATCCAATGTTGAGAATGGATTAAAGATCACTCAATAATGTATCAAGGAAATAGCACAATTGGTACCGGATATTGTCAATTCTCACACCTACACAAATAAGGCTTATGGTGGAGCTCGGTGAGGATAGTGGCACAAAAATTTGATGCAAAATTTTAGCAATAGTCAATAATGTTGGAAAAGATTCACAAATTCGCAAGTGAAACAAGTAGACCAATAGCAATATGTGGCACACGGAAACACACACACGGATAGATAAATGGGGTCATGCAACCAAGGAATGAGCACAAAATGTGGAATCCACGGAAAACGCTCGTGTTGCACAACTCAAGAGAGACGCTAGCACGATTGCTCAATAGGCGGATACGACACTTGTGCACAACCTATAAGATGCAAAATGTATGAGCTTTCTATCCCAAGTATGCTATGTGTATGATGTTCCCGTTGTTCTTCTCAAGATGATCCAAGATGATCAGATATGACAATCTTATGTGCAATGTGGTATGATGCTATGCCACTTTCTTACAAGCTCTTTGCTCTCTTTTCTTTTTTATATATGGCCACTTTGCGAAATGCACAAACCAAGATAGCGATTGTGTATATGCGGGAACAAACTTGAGGCACAAGGGATGATATGATACCGATATGATATGGTGTGTATGGAATGGGAGGAGTAGATCACTAATGTGCACAAGTAACATTGCCGGCAATACTCAAATGGCTACTCTCGATAGGTAAGTGACGCAAAAAGGGCTAGGGGTTATCAATGCAATTGCAAGGGGAATGGACAATGGTGTCGTCGAGGTTACCGTCCTTGAAGATGGTGAGTGGCGGTGTTCTTGATGTACATACCAAGATGATGGAGACTCGTCCCTAAGTAGCCGAAACACCTTAGGAAACGGAAAAACCGTGAACTCAAAATCTCAAGGGCAAAAGTCAAATGGTGGTACCGGATATGGCAATGTGGAAGTGGTGGTGATGGATGATGAAGAAGCAACCGTCCCTAAGTAGCCGAAACACCTTAGGAGACTCAAGTCACCACTCAAACAACCACAAATGCTAAATGGGGCAAAATGGGTTAGGTTGCGGAAGGCTATGGTGGATTTTGCGGATGGTTTGGTGGAAGGCATAGGCAAAAATGCCAAAATGTCAAAATTTTGATGGAGTCAAATGGTGTTGGAGCCTATCTAGGTGGATGGGGGATGTCCATAGCTACTCAACGAGCTAAAGAACGCGAAAATCGAACTACAGATGTGGAAGTTATGGGCAAAACGGTGAAGTACTCGCGGCTGTCCTGGGGGGGTCGTGCGCACGGGGGTAGGAGCCCGTGGGCACGGGGTCCCGTGCGCACGCTACAGGTCCGTGGGCACGGGGTGTCCAGAGAGTTTTCGGGGGCCCGTGCGCACGGGGTCTGGGGTCCGTGGGCACGGGGTGGGCGGAAATTTTGCGATTTCGTGGCGGAAAATGGAGATTTCTTGGAAAAAAATGGGGAGTTTTTGGGGATGGATGGTGGGGAAAAGATGGTGGAAAGCTAGATCCACTTGAAACCAAGCAAATCCATGGATGAAATCCAACAAAACATCATGAAAACCAACAAATCACAAAAAAAAATTGGGGCTATTTTTGGTGGGGAATTTTTGAATTTAGGACGAAATCAACAAAACTAGGCTAGAAAACAAAGAGGGGGGCTCCAATTTCATGAGAAACCATGGCTCATGATACCAAAATTGTGTAGGGTGGAACCCTAAGTGGAGATCTTTCACGAATTTGAGGGGGAATCCCCAAGAACAAGATGAACATAAGAGGGAAAACACTCAATTGACTAGATCCAATCACACATATGCTAGATCCAATCACACAAAGAGAGATACAATGATTCAAAGACAACAAAGGAAAGATACAAGGTGCTAGTTCATCCCAATCCTATGAGGAATGAGGTCTTGGTGATCCTATGATGGGGATCTATCCACTAGGGATCTTCTCCATAGGAGGTCTTGATCTATCCACTAGGGATCTTCTCCATAGGAGGTCTTGATCTCCAAGGGAGAGGTCTCTCTCTCTCAAGAGGAGGAGATGTACAAGGAGCAAAGCTCTCATATGTCTATCATATCCTTTGCTAACCCTAACATATGGTCTAGGTACGGAATATATAGGTAGGTGGAAGGAGGGGACGAAGTGGAGGACCAACAGCAGCTCACATCCGTCCATCCTGATGGGCCCGTGCGCACGGGGTAAGTTGGGCCCGTGCGCACGGGGGTCCCATGGGCACGGTACAAGCCCGTGCGCATGGGGTAAGTTGGGCCTGTGCGCACGGGGGTCCCGTGGGCACGGTACAGGCCCGTGCGCACGGGGTGCTCCAGCGCCAACTCCCTGTGTAGCCCGTGGGCACGGGGTCTCGGGGCCCGTGCGCACGGGGTCACCTGGGACCTCCAGTCCAGCTGCAGTTGTGCTTCCTGTTCTTCCTCGTGGCCTTGGGGTCCTTCTCCTTGGACTCCGGGATGCTCCATAGCTGCTGGGTGGCGGTCGTCCTCGTACCTAATAATGCACAATGTTCCATGGTGAGGTAGCGACCAAGTCCCATAGATATTCATGTAAATCTTGAAGAGGAGCGGGTTCACCTTATGTCCGGTAGGTCCACTTGGGGCTTGATGTGCTATGAAGGTGTACATGGAGATGAACGTAGGATGCTCCGCATCAATAAAGGTTGTCATCTTAAAGGGCAATACAATGTGACGTTCTCTTGCACTAAGGGATTGAGCATACAAACAAATAAGTGCATGGCAACCTCTGCTTCCTTCTGCGAAGGCCCTATCTTTTACTTTTATGTATTTACTTTTATGCAAAAGAGTCAAAGTTTTCTCTCTATTCATTTTATTTTTCTCTTTTGGCAAGGATCATGTGGTGAGGAAAGATCTAGGCACAAATGTCTAGTTGAATATTGGTGGCATGAGTTATTTTTGTTGACATCACCCTTGAGGTGAGTATGTTGGGAGGCAAAATCATAAGCCCCTATCTTTTTGTGTGTCCGGTTGAAACGTTTTGCTCATGGGTACGAGGTGAGTGTTAGCAATCATAGAAGACTATAAGATGGTTAAGTATGTGGACTTTCCTAAAGGCTCCGACACGTGACTCTTCCTGAAAAGATGATGAATTGTAGTTGCAAAGTTGACCGAGAACATAGTTTGTTGGTTTCTAATAGAGTTTTTGCTTTATACATCGATTGTGTGATGAACTATTACTTATTCATGAGAAGTATATCATAAAAGTTCTATGATAAAAGTCCTATGTTAAATTTTGTTGCTGTTATAATAATCAACATGATGCTTCTATGTCCGTATTTTCTTTTTATCGACACCTCTCTCTAAAAGCATGTGGACATGTTTTTCTATTTCGGTTTTCACTTGAGGACAAGCAAGGTCTAAGCTTGGGGGAGTTGATATGTCCATTTTGCATCATGTTTTCTCACTGTTATTTATAATGTTTTTATCCATAATAATGCTTTTTGGAGTAATTTTAATGCATTTTTCTCATAATTTGCAAGGAACACACCAAGCGGGAGAATTCAGGTAGCTAGAAATCTGGACCTGAAAAAGCTACGTCAGGCTACCTATTCTGCACAACTCTAAATAAGCTGAAACTCCATGGGGATTTTTTATGGAATATTTAAGACTTACTGGAGCCAATAACCACCAGTGGGGGCCACCAGGTGGGCACAACCCACCTGGGCGCGCTAGGCCCCCCAGGCGTGCCCTGGTGGGTTGTGGCCTCCTCGGCCCACCTCCGGTGCCCATCTTCTGGTATATAAGTGGTTTTGACCTAGAAAAAAATAAGGGGAGGACTTTCGATGAAGCGCCGCCGCCTCAAGGTGGAACTTTGGCAGGAGCACTTTTGCCCTCCGGCGGAGCGATTCCGCCGGGGGAACTTCCCTCCCGGAGGGGGAAATCATCGTCATCATCATCACCAAAAAATCTCCCATCTTGGGGAGGGCAATCTCCATCTCCATCAACATCTTCAACATCACCATCTCCTCTCAAACCCTAGTTCATTTGTTGTGTTCAATCTTGTTACCGAAACTATAGATTGGTGCTTGTGGGTGACTAGTAGTGTTGATTACATCTTGTAGTTGATTACTATATAGTTTATTTGGTGGAAGATTATATGTTTAGATCCATTATGCTCTATAATACCCCTCTGATCTTGAGCTTGATTATTATTTGTGAGTAGTTACCTTTGTTCTTGAGGTCACGGGAGAAATCATGTTGCAAGTAATCATGTGAACTTGATATGTGTTTGATATTTTGATAGTATTTATGTTGTTATTCCCTTAGTGGTGTCATGTGAACATCGACTGCATGACACTTCACCATATTTGGGCCTAAGGGAATGCATTGTGGAGTAGCAATTAGATGGTGGGTTGCGAGAGTGACAGAAGCTTAAAACCCACTTTATGCGCTATTCCGTAAGGGACCGATTGGATCCAAAAGTTTAATGCTATGGTTAGAATTTATTCTTAATAATTTTCTCGTAGTTGCGGATGCTTGTACGAGGGTTAATCATAAGTAGGAGGTTTGTTCAATTAATAACAACACCTAAGAATCGGTCCACCCACATATCAAATTATCAAAGTAGGGACCACAAATCGAACAAACATGATGAAAGGTGAACTCCTTCCCTTTGAGCCATCCTCAAATATGCATATTGGATGGGTCACTCTTCCATTGTTGTTTCCTTCTTCCTGTCTACATGTTACATTGTAGCGACCCGATCTCAGATGGTCAAGTGTCTGTGCTTCAGTGTCATCCCTGGATTGGTAATGCTGACACACACAGTACTCGAAGGATTTATAACACAGTAGCAATCACACACTATTACATCGAATGTCTCCAAAGAGGACTTATTACAATAATATGGCTTAAGGCCATCTAATGCGATAACAGCGGAAGGCTTGGAAGATAAGGTGAGTCCATCAACTCCAACGACATAGCTGAGCTGCACGGCAATAACCTAACGAACCTTACTCCTCGTCTGAAAAGTCTACAACATAATACGTTGCAGCCCGAAAACGGGTCAGCACATGGAATATGCTGGCAATATAACACAGTAGAGCAGAAACAAAATAATGCTATCACTACATGCATATTTGGCTGGTGGAAAGCTCTATGGTTATAGTTTTTGTGAAAAGCCAATTTTTCCCTACAACAAAGGAATAGATTTTTATTTAACTATCATGGTGGTTAAAACATCATTGAGAAGGTACCCCCAACTCAATCCCAATTAAAGTGGTTAACAACCCAACAGTATTAATTAAACATGGTGAGATACATGTGATAACCCAAGTACTAGATACTCAAGAATTGTCCATGACCGGGGACACGGCTAACCATGATTAGATTGTACACTCTGCAGAGGTTTGTGCACTTTTCCCCACAAGACTCGATCGCCTCCGTTGGAATTCTCGCACTACATGGTGTTTGAGAAACGGATGACCGAGACACAGTCTTTCAGAAACGTTAACTCTCTACTCCGGGTAGACCATAAAAAACCTACAAAACCCACTACCTGCTGATCTACCTCTTCAAGAGCTTCACGTAACTTACTCAACTATGCTAGAGCCCATAATAGCTTGTGGCTGCACACGGAAGTTTCTAGCATGAATCATCTCAGTTCCCTTTGAGCCTGGGTGGCGGTCCATAGGAAGATCACACGGGTACCCCGGGATTTCCTAAAAAAAATACAGACAACACTGGGTTCCCCAGGTGCCTCAATCCACCCAGTTGTTTGATTAAGTTGCCACCTTAAGTTGAACCATTAATTAACAATCTCACATCTGTCATGAATTTCACTCAAACCCAAACCACATCTACGAGCATAGCATAGCAATATAAGCAATACGTAGAAGTAACTCCCAAGGGTTTGAATATAACAGGGCAATAGGTTCTACCTCAGCAACTACTTCCCAACCCACAAGTTAATGACATCCTAATCATGCAATGTTTGAGGATTGGAACTAATGCATAAAAACTGGGTAATAATGGGATATGATCAAAGTGTTACTTGCCTTGCTGACGATCCGCGAATCCTAGAGACTCGTAGTAACACGCTTCGCACTCCGGGAATTCTATCGCAAGCAAACAATAACATACATAAGTAACAAGCAACGATGCACAAGCATAACTCAAATAAGAGAGGTTGACCAGAAAGTTCAACTTAAGAACTCCGGTACGCAAAAAGAATCAAATCAAACGAAGCAACGAAAGTCAAACGGTGAAAGAAAACCACTTCATTTACTAATCTGAAACTAGGTCAAATTTTACAGTAACAAAAACTTGTTTGAGTTAATTAACTGGAAAGAGGGTTTCGAGACAAAACTCCAGGCGCTTGAATCGCCTGATTCCGATAAACGAGCGAAAACATAAACAGAAACTAATATCGGATCAGAAGCGAAAACATAAACAGAAACTAAGATCGGATCAGAAATCGCGATCAGAAAAATCGCGGAATAAATCCGATAAAAAGAAAAACGACGAACAGATTAACGAACGAACGTTCATTATCTGGATCTAAACGAAGAACGCGTTCGTTAAAATGAACGAACGAGCGAACACTCGCTAAATAAACAAACCAGAGAAAAACTGATCTATTTATTTAAAAAAACGAAAACTAGGGTTTTGAAAAAAATAAAACCGAACGGCTTTTTTTAG
Organism: Triticum dicoccoides; assembly: GCF_002162155.2. NCBI lineage: Eukaryota > Viridiplantae > Streptophyta > Magnoliopsida > Poales > Poaceae > Triticum > Triticum dicoccoides. Next base: position 303,921,513 of record NC_041384.1, read on the forward strand.
AAAAACCGGCGGTTGGAACCGGCGGCTACCTCCGGCGAGGGGCTCCGGCGAGGTCTTGGCGGCGGGGCGGCGGTTCGCGGGCGGCAAGCGGCGGCGGCGAGGGCAGCAGGCGGCGGCGGCGCGGTGCGGCGGGCGGCGGCCGCGCGGGCGGAGGCCCAGCCGCA
>NC_041384.1:303922134-304072584 GCF_002162155.2 Triticum dicoccoides
AAGGCGCGGCGGCGGAGGCGGAGTCCGGCTCGGACTCTGTCCGAGTCGGCGGCGGCGGCGGCGGCGGCGGCGCTCGCGCGCGGGGAGGCGGCGGCACGGCCTGGCGCAGCGGCCTGGTGCGGCTGGGCCTTAGGCCCAGTCGGCGCGGGAACCCCTTTTTTTTAAACTTCGCCGACCGAAATAAAATCCTAAAAAAATAAATAAAAACCTAAAATGCCAAAACAAATTTTCACCGTCGAAATAAAATATTTAGGACGAGTTGAACATTTTCTTGGCCCTAAAATGCAAATTTTGAAAACGTGCAATTTTTCTAATGCAAATAAAATCCGAATAAAACCAAATAAAATCCAATAAATGATTTTAATATTCTTCCTCCAATGTTTCAATTATTTTGGAGAAGTCATATTATCTCCACTCATTTGATTTAATATGAAATATTTTTCGGAGAGAAAAATTATTGAAATCAAAATCCTCGTTTCATTATTTGATAAAAATCAAATATGAAAACCTGAAAACCCCCAACTCTTTCCGTTGGTCCTTGAGTTGCTTAGGATTTTGAGGATTACGGAACGGAAATGCAACAAATCATGATATGCATGGATGATCTATGTATAACATTCCAAATTGATAATTTGGGATGTTACAAACCTACCCCCCTTAAGATGAATCTCGCCCTCGAGATTCGGGTTGGCTAGAAAATAGGTATGGGTGGTCCTTGCGGAGATCGTCCTCTCGTTCCCAGGTGGCTTCATCCTCGGTATGGTGGCTCCACTGAACTTTGCAAAACTTGATAACCTTACTGCAGGTGACTCTGCTGGCAAACTCAAGAATCTTAACTGGCTTCTCCTCGTAAGTCAAATCACTGTCCAACTGAATCGCCTCCAAGGGTATTGTATCTCTTAATGGTATATCAGCCATCTCAGCATGACACTTCTTCAGCTGTGAAACGTGGAACACATCGTGGACTCCTGACAATCCCTCAGGTAACTCCAACTTGTAGACAACTTCTCCCATCCGTTCCAAAATGCGGTACGGTCCTACAAATATCGGGGCTAACTTTCCCTTAACTCCAAAAAGTTTCACTCCTCACAAGGGCGATACTCGCAGATATGCTCTATCTCCAATTTCGTAGGTTACCTCCTTGCATTTTGAGTCTGCATAACTCTTCTGCCTGGACTGAGCAATCTTCAGTCGGTCTCAGATCAATTTTACCTTCTCCTCAGATTCTTTAATCAAGTCTGGTCCAAACAACTGTCGGTCACCTACCTCATCCCACATCAACGGTGTTCTGCACCTGCGTCCATACAGGGCTTCAAATGGTGCCATCTTCAAAGTCGCTTGGTAGCTATTGTTATATGAGAACTCTGCATACGGCAAATTGTCATCCCAACTAGATCCATAATCTAGCGCCCAGGCTCTCAACATGTCCTCCAAGATTTGATTGACTCTCTTAGTCTGTCCATCTATCTGCGGGTGAAACGTTGTACTAAACTCCAATCTCGTTCCCAAAGTCTGGTGTAACTGATGCCAAAATTTTGAAGGAAACTGTGTTCCTCGATCCGATACGATGGTCCTCGGAACTCCATGCAGACATACGATCCTGGACATATAGATCTTGGCCAACTTTGCACTTGTATAGGTGGTTTTCACTAGGATGAAGTGAGCTACTTTGGTCAAACGATCAACTACTACCCATATGGAATCATATCCTGCTTTAGTCCTGGGTAATCCAGTGATAAAGTCCATGCCATGTTTATCCCACTTCCATTCGGGTATCGGCATAGGCTGTAACAGTCCTGCTGGCTTATGATGTTCTGCCTTAACTCTCTGACATACATCACATACGGCTACATACTCGGCAATATCCTTATTCATACCAGTCCACCAGAAACGTTCCTTCAAATCCAAATACATCTTGGTGTTTCCGGGGTGTATCGAGTATGGTGAGTCATGGACCTCTTGAAGTATTAACTTCCTGATCTCCGTGTTGCTGGGTACATAAACTTGGTCCTCAACCATAGGGTGTTGTGCTCATCCTCACGAAAACCTTTGGCCTTTCCTTTGCCCATCTTCTCCTTTATCTCGGCAATCTCTTTATCATCTTTCTGAGCTTCCTGAATCTTTACCAGCAATGTCGACTGAACCTCCATTGTGGCAATGAACCTTCTAGGTACAATCTCTAATCGAAGTTCCATGATGTCCTTCGCTAATTCCTTCAGCAGTCCATTACTTTCAAGGATATTAGCATAACTCTTCCGACTCAATGCGTCTGCTACGACATTGGCCTTTCCTGGATGATAGTGTAGCTTTATGTCATAATCCTTTATAAGCTCCAACCATCTCCTCTGCCTAAGGTTCAGCTCCTTCTGGGTGAAGATGTACTTCAAACTCTTGTGATCCGTGTACACATCACAACGGTTTCCAATAAGGTAATGTCTCCAAGTCTTCAACGCATGCACTACGGCTGCTAGCTCCAAATCATGCGTAGCATAATTCAACTCATGAGGTTTTAGTTGTCGTGAGGCATATGAAACAACTCTTCCGTCCTGCATAAGCACACATCCAAGTCCTAAGCGAGATGCGTCGCAATACACTTGGAACTCCTTATGTATATCTGGCAGTACTAGCACTGGGGCTGTAGTCAAACGTTTCTTCAACTCCTAGAAACTTCCTTCACAATCTTTTGTCCATTTAAACTTGGTATCCTTCTTCAACAGTTCAGTCATTGGTTTTGCAATCTTGGAAAACTTCTCAATGAATCTCCGGTAGTATCCTGAGAGTCCAAGAAAACTGCAGATCTCGCTAACTGAGGTGGGTGCCAACCATTCACTGACTGACTGAACCTTGCTGGGGTCTACTGCTATACCTTCTCCTGATATAACATGTCCAAGGAATCCGACTTCCTTTAGCCAAAACTCGCATTTGCTAAACTTAGCATACAACTGGTGTTACCTGAGCTTCTCGAGAACTAAACGCAAATGCTCTTTGTGCTCCTCCTCGTTCTTCGAGTATACCATGATATCATCAATAAACACCACAACAAACTTGTCCAAATACTCCATGAACACCTTGTTCATCATGCTCATGAAATAGGCAGGGGCGTTAGTCAGTCCAAACGACATGACCGTGTACTCATAATCCATATCGCGTTGTGAACGCCGTATTTGGTATGTCCTTCTCTCGTATCTTCAACTGATGATACCCTGATCGTAAATCGATCTTTGAGAACACTTTAGCTCCTTGCAACTAATCAAACAGATCGTTGATCATCGGCAGTGGGTACTTGTTCTTTATCATCACTTCATTCAAGGCTCGATAATCAACAACCATCCTTAGGGATTTATCTTTCTTCTCAACCAAAAGTACTGGGGCTCCCCAAGGTGATGAACTCCTTCGGATGTATCCTTTCTCCAATAACTCCTTGATCTGTTTCTTAATTTTCTCCAGATCATTCGCGGGCATCCGATAGGGTCTCTTGGATATTGGTCCTGTTCCTGGTAACAGCTCTATCAAAAACTCAATATCTCTGTCCAGTGGCATGCCTGGTAACTCCTCGGGGAAAACATCCGGGTAATCCTTTAGTACCGGCACTTCCTCCTGAACAACTCCCGTAAGGGCATTCACTTGGCTCCTTTTTGGCACATGCCTAGACACATACTTAATCCTTTTTCCCTCCGGGGTGGTGAGATAAATCGACTTACTCGCACAGTCAATGCTTCCTCCATACTTTGACATCCAGTCCATACCCAATATCACATCCAATCCTTGCGACTCCAAGATAATTAGGTCGGATAGAAACACATGTGTGCCAATGGTTAAGGGTATCTGGTCACACCATCGGCTAGCCATATATTCTGCTCCGAGTGAACTCACTAAAAGAGGGGTCCTAAGGGTTTGGGTTGGTAGTTTAAACTTATCCACGAATCCTCTTGATATGTATGAATGCGACGCACCAGTACCGAAAAGAACAAGAGCGGTAAATGACTTAACCAAAAACTTACCTATTACCACGTCCGGCTGCTCTTGAACCTCCTCCAGGTTAACGTGGTTCACTTGTCCTTTGTTGAATGGATTGGGCTTCTTCCCAGCGCTTCCATTTCCGTTTCCATTCCTTCCTTCGGGGCAATCATTGGCATAGTGCCCTGTCTTCCCGCACTTAAAACAGGTAACCTAACTTAAGTCTCTTTTGGCGGGAGTGGACGGGTTGGAGCGGTTCTAATTGTAGTTAGCTCCATTCCCATTCTTAGCACCACTGTGGTTATGTGATCCTCCTCCAGTGTTGTTGTGACCTCCATGGTTATGAACAAGTCCTCCCGAGTTCGGGGTTAGGCGAGGCTTCTGTTGAGCTCCTGAGTTATACTTCCCTTGTCCATACTTTCTCTTGCGGCTCTCAATCTGCTGATGTTTCCGTTCAATCATAAGAGCCTTATCTACCAAATCTTGGTAGTTGTTGAAGGTTGCTACCATCAATTGCATGCTCATCTCATCGTTCAGCCCTTCCATAAACTTCTCCTGCTTCGCGGCATCTACGGCCACATCATTTAGGGGCATAGCGTGATAACTTCCTAAACTCATCCATGTACTGAGCCACAGTATGGTTCCCCTGGCGTAGGTTGCGAAACTCCCGCTTCTTCATCTGCATAGCTCCAGTTGAGACATGGGTTGTGCGGAAAGCTTGCTGAAACTGGTCCCAAGTGACATTGGCTATAGGAAAAGTGGTTGTGTAATTCTCCCACCATGAGGCTGCTGGTCCATCCAATTGATGTGCGGCAAAGCGCACCTTCTCAGCATCTGTGCAACCTGCGGTATTCAACTCCCTTCCAATTCGGCGTAGCCAATCATCAGCAACTATAGGCTCGGTGCTACTGGAAAACACCAGCTGCTGTAACCTTAGAAAACGCGCTAGGTTGTCCACTGGCGGTGGGTTGTTGTTGTTGTTGTTGTTGCCCTGGTTCTGAACTAGTAATTGCATCAAGGCATTTTGCTGCTGGATCAACTGGGTGAGCTCCGGCGGAAAGGCAAAACCGGTGTCACGTCTCGGAGGCATCTGATGGGTTTAGATGGAAGAGATTAGAATAGAAAAGGGGTCTAATGATAAAGCACTACCCGTATGGACATGAGACAAACACAATCATTTCACTCAATCAATCAAGCAAGGGCATACATACAGTCTAGAACTATCGCAAAAGTGCTCACTACTACTATATACATGGGGGAAATACTACTAATATATGGTAGTCATCTAGAAATTTTGATCGGTGGAAGACTCCATCATGTCTGCTCCAGCTTCGTCTTCAAAGTCATCATCACTAGGGTCGGAGTCGGTGTCGTCGATGATGATGTAGTCCTCGGGGCGTATTTCCTTGGGTTCTTCTTATTCTTCTATTGGTGCTGGTCCTCCCATGAATACTCCGATCTTCTTGACTAAGTCGTCATTCTTCTCTAGTAGGGTCTTGATTTCCTCCTCATATCCATCGCGGGTAAACTTGAGTTCTTCCTCCAGCTCGATGATCCAAGTCTTCGCCTTCTACAAGTCCATCATGTCCACATACATTTGGTTCTCCTGACGTCGAAAGTGCTGGTTTAACTCCTGGATGAAAGCTGCAATGGATCTATCCTTCTTAGTGTTGATTACTTCCCATTGCTCATCTCGGTGCCCACATATTTGGTAGATAGTGTCCTTAAGCTCCCTGTTGTAAACTTCTTCAATGTGTCCCATGGTGATGTGAGCTGCCATGCTCTTTCCTAAACCCCTGGTTGGTGCGTCGAAGGAAAATTCTATGGGTTTAGAAGTTGGTGAGAACGTCCTTCCTAGAACTTGTACTTGAATCATCCAGCGCTCCTCTTCAGGTAAAGTGGCGTTGTACGTCCCGGTGAAACTTGGTATTCCAATGTTCAAGTACCTAGTGACTTCCTTCAAGTGGCGACCAAAAGGTGTGTCTTCATCTGGTTGTGCAAACTTGTTTTTCATCTCCGTCATCCTAAAGAGTAGAAAATGGAGAGGAGTCAGAAATGAGAAGAGAAGTGTGACATAGGGTTTATCTTAGTGGCCGTGTCCTACTCAGCGTGTGCTCTGATACCATCTTGCAGCGACCCGACCTCAGATGGTCAAGTCTCTGTGCTTTAGTGTCATCCCTGGATCGGTAATGCTGACACACACAGTACTCGAAGGATTTATAACAGAGTAGCAATCACACACTATTACGTCGAATGTCTCCAAAGAGAACTTATTACAATAATATGGCTTAAGGCCATCTAATGCGATAACAGCGGAAGGCTTGGAAGATAAGGTGAGTCCATCAACTCCAACGGCATAGCTGAGCTACACGGCAACGACCTAACGAATCTTACTCCTCGTCTGAAAAGTCTGCAACATAATATGTTGTAGCCCGAAAACGGGTCAGCACATGGAATATGCTGGCAATATAACACAGTAGAGCAGAAACGGAATAATGCTATCACTACATGCATATTTGGCTGGTAAAAAGCTCTATGGTTATAGTTTTTGCGAAAAGCCAATTTTTCCCTACAACAAAGGAATAGATTTTTATTTAACTATCATGGTGGTTGAAACATCATTGAGAAGGTACCCCCAACTCAATCCCAATTAAAGTGGTTAACAACCCAACAATATTAATTAAACATGGTGAGATACATGTGATAACCCAAGTACTAAATACTCAAGAATTGTCCATAACCGGGGACATGGCTAACCATGATTAGATTGTACACTCGGCAGAGGTTTGCGCACTTTTCCCCACAAGACTCGATCGCCCCCGTTAGAATTCTCGCACTACATGGTGTTTGAGAAACGGATGACCGAGACACAGTCTTTCAGAAACATTAACTCTCTCCTCCGGGTAGACCATACCAAACCTACAAAACCCACTACCTGTTGATCTACCTCTTCAAGAGCTTCACGTAACTTACTCAACTATGCTAGAGCCCATAATAGCTTGTGGCTGCACACGGAAGTTTCTAGCATGAATCATCTCAGTTCCCTTTGAGCCTGGGTGGCGGTCCATAGGAAGATCACACGGGTACCCCGGGATTTCCAAAAAAAATTACAGACGACACTGGGTTCCCCAGGTGCCTCAATCCACCCAGTTGTTTGATTAAGTTGCCACCTTAAGTTGAACCATCAATTAACAATCTCACATCTGTCATGAATTTCACTCAAACCCAAACCACGTCTACAAGCATAGCATAGCAATATAAGAAATACGTAGAAGTAATTTCCAAGGGTTTGAATATAATAGGGCAATAGGTTCTACCTCAGCAACTACTTCCCAACCCACAAGTTAATGACATCCTAATCATGCAATGTTTGAGGATTGAAACTAATGCATAAAAACTGGGTAATAATGGGATATGATCAAAGTGTTACTTGCCTTGCTGACGATCCGCGAATCCTAGAGACTCGTAGTAACACGCTTCGCACTCCGGGAATTCTATCGCAAGCAAACAATAACATAAATAAGTAACAAGCAACGATGCACAAGCAAAACTCAAATAAGAGAGGTTGACCAGAAAGTTCAACTTAAGAACTCCGGTACGCAAAAAGAATCAAATCAAACGAAGCAACGAAAGTCAAACGGCGAAAGAAAACCACTTCGTTTACTAATCTGAAACTAGGTCAAATTTTATAGTAACAAAAACTTGTTTGAGTTGATTAACCGGAAAGTGGGTTTTGAGACGAAACTCCAGGCGCTTGAATCGCCTGATTCCGATAAACGAGCGAAAAGATAAACAAAAACTAATATTGGATCAGAAATCACGATCAGAAAAATCACGGAATAAATCCGATAAAAAGAAAAATGACGAATAGATTAACGAACGAACGTTCGTTATCTGGATCTAAACGAAGAAGGCATTCGTTAAAACGAACGAACGAGCGAACACTCGCTAAATAAATAAATCGGAGAAAAATCGATCTATTTATTTAAAAAAACGAAAACTAGGGTTTTGAAAAAAAAACGGTTTTTTCTTTTTTAGAAAAACCGGCGGTTGGAACCGGCGGCTACCTCCGGCGAGGGGCTCCGGCGAGGGCTTGGTGGTGGGGCGGCGGCTCGCGGGCGGCAGGCGGCGGTGGCGCGGGCGGCAGGCGGTGGTGGTGTGCTGGTGGGGGGGCCGGGCGGCGCGTATATATAGGAGGGGGTGCGACTTGGAGTAGGGGGCAAGGCACGACGGCGGAGGCGGAGTTCGGCTCGGACTCTGTCCGAGTCGGCGGCGGCGCAGCCTGGCGCGGCTGGGCCTTAGGCCCAGTCGGCGCGGGAACCCTTTTTTTTAACTTCGCCGATCGAAATAAAATCCTAAAAACAATAAATAAAAACCTAAAAATGCCAAAACAAATTTTCACCGTCTAAATAAAATATTTAGGACGAGTTGAACATTTTCTTGGCTCTAAAATGCAAATTTTGAAAACCTGCAATTTTTCTAATGCAAATAAAATCCGAATAAAACCAAATAAAATCCAATAAATGATTTTAATATTCTTCCTCCGATATTTCAATTATTTTGGAGAAGTCATATTATCTCCACTCATTTGATTTAATATGAAATATTTTTCGGAGAGAAAAATTATTGAAATCAAAATCCTCGTTTCATTATTTGATAAAAATCAAATATGAAAACCTGAAAATCCCCAACTCTTTCCGTTGGTCCTTGAGTTGCTTAGGATTTCGAGGATTGCGGAACAGAAATGCAACAAATCATGACATGCATGGATGATCTATGTATAACATTCGAAATTGAAAATTTGGGATGTTACATACATCTATTGGATGGAGGACCGACATTGGAGATGGAACCCATGAACCTTCAAGTTGAGGAGCGCTCAGACTTATTGGATGCACCTTCGAACCTCCACTCATGCCACGACATTGAGCATTGGTATACCAACACCTCCATATTTGTTGATTGTGTTCACACATGTCATGCCCGATGGACATATCATACAGATGACAAATTTGCATCTTATGCATGGATTGACTCATATTACGATTGCCTTGTTGCATCTTGTCTTTCTATGTCATCCACGATATATGAGCTTGTGCATTTCATTAGCAAATTTGTTGTGATATACCTTGGTGGCATATTCATACATCATGATCTTATTTCCAACCATCAATTGCATGATAACTTCTCCATATTGAGCATACATTGCCATATTCATGCTATTGATAAACCGTCTCACTATGACATCATTTTGCACCGTGGGTGCATTGATCACATTCACAATACATTTGTGTGCTCAATGAATGTTTTTCCTTCCATGAATGCTTTACATGTCATTTTACATCATCTTGATAAGCTTCATGCGCTTTGTCACGAACAATCTTGCTGCACGGACATATGCTTCTTTGATGGACACCTTGTGTGTGCTAACCATTGTATTTCCGAGTGTCGCTTGTGTTTGCTCTTTTTGCATGTATACCACTCCGGAGACACCTTGGAGCACTTGGATTGCGCAATGTCTTCAACTCCGTCCAACTTCAAGTCCGTCCATGACAACCGTTTCCATGGTGATGAGGATCACGATCCGAGGTCGGATCTTTCCCAAGGGAGGGGAGATGATGCGGACCATCCTACGTTCATCTCCATGTACACCTTCATAGCACATCAAGCCCCAAGTGGACCTACCGGACTTAAGGTGAACCCGCTCCTCTTCAAGATTTACATGAATTTCTATGGGACTTGGTCGCTACCTCACGACGGAACATTGTGCATTATTAGGTACGAGGACGACCGCCACCCAGCAGCTATGGAGCATCCCGGAGTCCAAGGAGAAGGACCCCAAGGCCACGAGGAAGAACGGGAAGCACAACCGCAGCTGGACAGGAGGTCCCAGGCGACCCCGTGCGCACGGGCCCCGAGACCCTGTGCCCACGGGCTACATAGGGAGCTGGCGCTGGAGCACCCCGTGCGCACGGTCCTGTACCGTGCGCACGGGCCTGTACCGTGCGCACGGGCCTGTACCGTGCCCACGGGACCCCCATACGCACGGGCCCAACTTACCCCGTGCGCACGGGCCCATCAGGATGGACTGCTGTGAGCTGCTGTTGGGCCTCCACTTCGTCCCCTCCTTCCACCTACCTATATATTCCGTACCTAGACCATATGTTAGGGTTAGCAAAGGATATGATAGACATATGAGAGCTTTGATCCTTGTACCACTCCTCCTCTTGAGAGAGAGAGAGACCTCTCCCTTGGAGATCAAGACCTCCTATGGAGAAGATCCCTAGTGTATAGATTAAGACCTCCTATGGAGAAGATCCCTAGTGGATAGATCCCCATCATAGGATCACCAAGACCTCATTCCTCATAGGATTGGGATGAACTAGCACCTTGTATCTTTCCTTTGTTGTCTTTGAATCATTGTATCTCTCTTTGTGTGATTGGATCTAGCATATGTGTGATTGGATCTAGTCAATTGAGTGTTTTCCCTCTTGTGTTCATCTTGTTCTTGGGGATTCCCCCTCCAATTCGTGAAAGATCTCCACTTAGGGTTCCACCCTACACCATTTATTATGTAGTATGTCATTTTTATTCTTTGTCATCCAAATTTGTACAACTCTCAATTTTCTCTTACACCAAATGATCTCACACTTGTAGAAGCAATTTTTATTGCCTTTTTGCACCGATGACTACTTACTTGAGGGATCTTGATCAATCCCTAGGTAGGCATGGTGGACACTTGAAAAAGAATTGAGTTTAAGGGTTTTTGGATGCACAAGTAGTATCTCTACTTAGTGCAGATTTTTTTTGGCTAGCAAAGATAGGAGGCAAGCACCACATGTTAAAGGATCTATGACAATATGACTTCTATGTGAATATAAACAAACATAAATCATTAAGTTGTCTTCCTTGTCCAATGTCAACAATTTTGGCAGATAATATTTTGATGAGGGCTCACAATCACAAAAGATTATACGATAGTATATCTATATGTGAATCTTCTCTTCCCTTATTAATTCTTTCATGAGTTGCATCATTTACTAATGCTATGTTTGTCAATATCTAATAAAATTTTCTATTTATACTTTCCTTATGTGGTGCTATCACCTACCATAGGATTAGTATATAATCTTATTGATTTATTTCCTTTCTTTTGTTTGTTCCCTTTCTATTTTTCTTTCTTTCTTATTTCTTTTCTTTATTTCCAACATGAAAGTAAAGAAAACAAACAATCAAACTAAACTTTATTATATAACTTGCACACGATTACAAAGATAGATGTAGCGCCCAAGATGTGATTCTATCCCAATCACGTGATGAACTCATGATCGAGGCACAATCGCATAGCAAGGTGGATATCATTAGAACATACCAAGTACTGAATAGAGGAGAATACAAGATAAAGGCTTACACTCGCCACAACCTACATCATTCATACAACAATACATCAATACATGGCAACCATCATACAGAAGAGCAGGATCCGACTACGGATGAAATCAAACGAAAAAGAAGAACGACATCCACCCTGCTAATCCCAGGTTCCTCGACCCTGGACCTATCCCTTGATCGAAGAAGAAGAAGCAGAAGAACTCCAAACAAGCAAGCATCACACTCGTGTGAGATCATCGCATTACTTGTACCTGCAACTGTTGTTGTAGTAATCTGTGAGCGACGAGGACTCAGCAATCCCATTACCATGGGTATCAAGACTGGCAAAGCTTAATGGGTATGGAAAGGATAAGTGGTGAGGTTGCAGCAAGCGACTAAGCATTGTATGGTGGCTAACTTACGAGTATAAGAGTACGATGAGAAACTATGCAAACGGTCGCAAAGTAGTAATAATCAATAAGTGATCCTGAACTACTTACGTTCAAACATAACCCAACCATTTTCTCCTCTCGAACTTCCCTGAAAGGTGGCGGTCACGGTTACGCACGCAGTTGGTGTATTTTAATTGAGTTTACTTCAGGTTCACTACAACCGGATATTAACAAATTCCCATCTGCCACATAACCGCGGGCATGGCTCTCGAAAGTTTAAACCCTGCAGGGGTGTCCCAACTTAGCCCATGACAAGCTCACGATCAGTGGAGACAATCCTCCATCGCGGGACCCTCTGATCAGACTCGGAATCCCGATGTACAAGACATTTTGACAATGGTAAAACTAATCCAGCAAGACCTCCCAGCGTGTCGACACCTTGATAGTAGCCGCGCGTATCTCGCCTCAGGCCACGTCCGGATGGGACAAGCTACGAGTAAAACCAGACCTCTAGTTTCCCCGAGGTGGCCCCGCAGGCTGCCTATTTGGGACCAACACCATCAGCACTGCCCCCTGCTATGTAGAAAGAATCCTCGGGTTCATGACGTCCTATGCCAATTAATTATTTAGTTAAAGTATTATTATGGCAAATGTTAAAACCAATGTTGGGCCTTGCTAGAAGAGTTTTATTCAAAGCGAACTATCAAAAGGGCCCCATAACCCTCACCGTGTTAGGGACGCAAAATCAAGGAACATAACACCGGTATGACGGAAACTAGGGCGGCAAGAGTGGAACAAAACACGAGGCATAAGGCTGAGCCTTCCACCCTTTACCAAGTATATATGTGCATTAATTAATAAGAGATATTCTGATATCCCATGATATCCATGTCCCAACATGGAACAACCTGCAACTGCACCTGCAACTAGCAACGCTATAAGAGGGGCTGAGCAAAGCGATAACATAGCCAAACAACGGTTTGCTAGGAAGGGTAAAAAGGTTAGAGGCTATCATGGCAATTTGGGAGGCTTGATAAACAAGTGGTAGGTTGCGCGACATAGTGATAGCATCGAGACAACTAGCATAGCAAAGATAGTAGTGAGATCCAAGGTGACGGTCATTTGCCTGAAATCCCGCTAGGAAGAAGAACGAATCCATGAAGAAGACGAACGGGCATAGTTGAACGAATCCTCACAATCGCAATGTTACCGGCAACTATCAAGAAGAGGAACAACCGGAAAGAGGCAAACAACATGGTAAACAAGCATCACATAAACATGGCATATGCACAATCAAGTATGATGCATGTTCGGTTTAATGAGTCATGGCATGGCAAACTGCAGCAAACAACACTACAAATTAAGTGGAGCTCAATAAGCAACGAGTTGCATATTGACAAAACACCACATTCAATTATCTAGTTTGCTCTCGTTTGAGCTATTCAACAATATTAAATGTTGTTAAACATGGCAAGAGATGAAGCATAATAAAACTAACTATTTAGGCAAGTTTAAATGAGGCCGGAAATATCGAACAACAATTCCGGTAATTTCCACATGTCATTTACCAATTTGATGCAAACAACAATTTAAAGGTTTTTAGCATGCATGAGGATGACATAAACAAGTTGATGCAATTTTATGAAAAAGTTGACATAATATGATACGAGGCATTTGTCGCCATAGCGGAAGGAAAAGGGTGCCATAGCAGCGAAACAAAAATGGTGCCACGACAACATCTCGGTTCCGATAGCTCATGGAGATACCGGTGCAAAAGGAAGTGCGGATGTGTGAAACATGCAAGAGTGGCAGGGAGTGATCCCGGTTACCGGGTGTCCCAAGTGTCGAAGATAGTGCCAAATGAGGGAACAATTAACGTTCACGGGCGGATACAACATCTAAACATGCATCACATACAACATATGCTTTTGTTCACGGACGGTCATCTCGTCGGTTATACCTTCGAAGCGTGCAATTTCAGGGCGGTTCAGGTTCTTCGAGAGAAGTAGTCATTCTCGCGACGGTATTGGAAGTAGTGGTACACGTTTCATCGTCGAAATCACGGTGGCGGTAGTCGTACACGGGTCGACGGTAGTGGAACTTGGCGAAGTGCACATCGACGGTAGTCGAACTTGACGTTTTTGGTTCATGGGTCTTCGGCGTCAGTAGTCGTTCTAGGATTCGGGCCTCGAGGTACTTGGCGTTCTTGGGATTCTGAAGACGGCGGCAAAGGTACTTGACGCGTCACTGTGTAGTCATACTTGGCGGATCCAAAGTGCTCCTGCTCGGGAAGGGTGCAACGGAGGCAGCGTCTTGCGGATGTTGTGCTCGCAGCAGTGGTGAATGCATGGGGCAAGGCAATAGCAGCATGCGGACGGGGCCAAGGTGAAGGTGCAGGGGAGCGGCCGCAGCGGCCTGCCTGAGCGAGGCCAGCAGGGTCAGTGGCCTCAACGGCATGATAGCGAGGAGGCGGAGGGGCTCCACAGCAGCCTTGGCGCTAGTCCACGCCGGGAGGAAACAAAGGTGCAAGGAGGCAGCCGCACGGGGAAGAAGCTGAGGCAGCGAGGAGGCTGATGGGGCAGGAGGCACGGGCGAGGAGGAGGAGGCAAGATGGTGCTGCGGCGGTGCGGGAACGATAGCTCCAGCATGGGGCTGCCCGGATCTCACCGGAGTCATGACCAGAGGGGGTGGCGCGGCTTCCTGAGGAACTTGGGGCGGCCATGGTGGTCCAGGACGGCGGTGGCGGCTTGCTGGAGGGTCCTGGTGGCCGGAGGTCACAAGGACGGCCGCTGGGCTTGGGGAGGCGCCGGACTTGCTGGATCTCACGGGGTACGAGGAAGGCGTTGCAGCAACGACCTTGGCTCGAAGAAGGCCTCGTAGTGAAGACCCCAGGGAAGCAGGGAACGGTGCGACGATGGTGGTGCTCCACTCCTCCTGGTGCTCCTCCGGTGAGGAGTGTTGGTGGTGGGGACGAGGTTGCGCAGGGTCGGGCAAGATGCCCTGGCGGCGGCGCTAGGAAGAGGATTAGGGGATTGAAATGGAGTCGCTGCAGGTGTGCGCTGTGTGTGTGTGTGTCTTTGGCGGCACAGGAGGAGAACGAAGGGAGATATGGGGATCGATCGCAAGATGAGGAGGGGATCGGGGCTAGGGTTTAGGTGCGGCTGGGCCTAGGTGGACTGGCATTGGAGTTGAGCCTAGGGAGACCTGCTGGGCTATGCTCTCTCTCCCTCACTCCTCTTTTATTTCCGAAACAGAAAATAGCAAAAAAGAGCAGGAGAGAAGAAAGGGTTGGAAAACGAATTTGGGGAAGGTGTTAATTTTCTTGGACTCAAAAAAATGTGCACGGTCCATGAAAAATAGGAGTGGGCATGATTGAAGTTTAAATTCAAAATATTTGAATTTAATTCAAATGGTTTGAACTAGAACAAGGTTTTAGAAGTGTGCAAAAATGTTGAGAATTTAGGAAGAGCCTCGATAAAAGGGAAAAGAATTGTTGGCAAAGTTTGGAAGTGAAACTTGAAGCAGAAGAGGCATGGAATTAAATTGCAAGTGTGTTATCGTGATTCCAAAGTTAATGGAATATTTTAATATAGCTCCCTAATAATAGTAGGAGACTTTGAATATGTTTTAAACAGAAATCACCATGAGAATTTCCCCCAATTTAAATGGATCAGATATCCATGCAATTTATTTAGATGAGTTTTAAAAAGGGATGCATGATGACATGATGCAATGCGAATGATGCAAAGATGAATGCAACGAACAAAACAAGTCACACGGCGACTCTCGGAATCCATGGAAGGCTGGAGCGCCAGTATTGGGGCGTCACAACTCTCCTCCACTTACAAGAGATCTCGACCCGAGATCTAGGGATGGCATCAGGGAGAAACGGAAGAGGAAGAGGTAAAACAAGTTGCTTCTTTGACAAAAGAGTGAAACCAATGAACCTTGAGAGGTTGAAAACTTGAAAGAAAGAACAGAACATAGTTGAACGAAACTGAGAGCACTCCGGTAGAAAAGAGAAACAAGGAACACCATGTGAACCTTGGAGGCTGCAAAGCTATGAATGACGAGCACAATGGACAAGAAGGATTGAAACCACTCTAGAACAAGGAAGAAAAAATTCTAACAACACTTCGGTTGAAAAGAGATACAAGACTTGATAAGATAAAAGGAACTTCAATAGAGGACACAACACTCCGGTTAAATGGATAAGAAAAGAAAAGAAAAGAACATGATCTTGGCAAAACGAGACGATGAGTCGAATATAGCAACATCACAAAGCCTCCAGAAACAATGAATGATAGTTAGATAGTTGGAATGGATAGAACGAATAATGAAACCAACATCTCCTAGCATAAATGAATTTGAAAGAGCATCCTTACGAAGTAGGATTGAACGGAGTTGTTTGAAAAACAACAACGGTAAGAATAAGCTTCTTGTGGGCTTATGGAACTAGCTCAAAACTTAGAGGTGAATACATGACACTACGAAAAACAATTGATTGCTTGAGAGCAACACGATGATGAAAACTCTTTCACCGAGAAGAGAAGGGGAAACTTGGATCATTGATGAGCACCACAAATAGCAACGTTCCCAATGGAAGGCTTTAGGTGAAATATAACCCAAGATAACTCCAATGAAGAAATGATGGGTTTAAATATCTCATTCTTGATAACTTATGAATCATGAAACATGAAGGAAATTGTAAAAAATGGCATAACACCACCTCAAAAGATAATGTAGAAGAATTGCACTTTAGAATGCAAGATAAAGAATACTTGAGCTCCTCGAACAATAATCTTGACGCACACCTCAAAATATGAATTAAATATTTGATGAACCACCATGAAGAAACTCTCGAAAAACTCCGGATAGATAAAAAGATGGTCGTAAATAAAGGAAGCTTGAAAATAATAAGATGAATCCTTGCATTGATTATATGGAGCTTCGCGATGATATAACCAAGAAAACTTGGAACTCTATAAAAGAAAGATGAACAATTGAAACCTAGAATTTTGTTGAACCTCCGGAATAAGGAATTGAATTTACTCGATGAAACAAGAATAAGAATTACAATATGCTTATCCTTCATCAATTAAATTGATGACCCGCAATGGATTTGGCATACTACTTATTCCCATTGAAAAGGATTGATGAGAGATATAGCGCAAACTTGAATAAGGTCTTCAGCAAACCACCGGAAGGACTTCAGAAGGACGAATGAATTGATATGATGACCAAGGAAGAGAACTCTTGAACGAACCACCGATAGAATTGAAAACAAATGAAGTAAAGGAACGAAACACCGGGAAGAATGAGAAAGCAACGAAGATACTTGAAGAAATTAAGATGCAAGAGAATGAAGAGATCACAAGATGACTAATGAATACTTGAATGATGCACCGAAAGAATTGGAGAACGAGAGTTTAAAATTGAGAATGAAAAATCATTCTGAATGATGGCCTCCGGATAATCAAAACAAAAAAAATCCTGAAATGCTTCAGTTGGGTATTAAAAGAATTATCATAATCGAAAACAATTATGAGGATGGCGTAACGCTGGAACCATGAATCTTTGGAAGAACGGGTAAGGATTTAAAAGGAACTCTTCTTCGGTCTTCAAAACCTGAGAATGAGGATGAGAAACACCACCATGATTTGTTGAGGCACTCCGGAATGAAGAATGAAAAGAGAAAAGGTTGAGCCAATGATGAAAATAATTTGACACAATCTTGGAGAGGCCACCTGACTGATGAAATTCATTCTTACGTCAAACTTTGAAAATAATTTGAGAATAGCTCCAAAACAATTAGAAGAGCCAGATAAGATCCTGGGAAAAGACATGTGGGTTAGGTCCCACTCAAAAGAAACACCGTTGAAGTGATTTCAAAATGAGAGATTGCACTGGTTAAATTAAATGGCTAGAATGAGATAACAACCACGAAATGGAACGAGCGGATCACGAATCTTCTAAGATGTCTACAACACTCCAGAGAAGAAATAGAGGGAGATGAGTAAATAAGAGAGCCTAGGATAAGAAATTCCAACATGAAAAAAAATCGTGAAATAAGAGGAAGAGATATGATCAACACCGAAGGTTGAATTGAACCCACCAAAAAAGAAAATGAGAATGAAGAATGATGAACTTGAAGCTTCCTTGTATCTTCCTGAGAATCACTAGATAAGAACATTGATGGAAAATAATGGAGAGACTTCCCATCAATAAAAAGGATACTTGATTAAGAAATTTGAGTCCTTGAAGAAAAAGGGTGGGAGGGCGGGAAAAACAAAGACAAATTGGGACGGATGAAACAAACACCGTTGAGAAACTTAGAATTGATCTTGCGGATGTTGAAATGATCAGATCCACTTGAAGGGAAGCACGCTGGATGAAAAGAATTGGCATGACAATCTCGATGATCAAGAAGCATTATCACTCCCATAGAAATATGAGAACACCGCATAGGAAAAAGTATGGAATCAACACGTGCCTTCGAAGCAAATCGAATACCAGAACCAAAACAAAACAAAGGATTTGTCTTGCCGAAATAAGCTGGAACAAACATATGATAGACCCCATATCGTATCATGTGTCTGTTGGAAAGATATCTTACGAGATACTTGAATTCCCACCTAAAAACTCCCGAAACTTTCTAGTCATGCAATCTGGTGTTGGGGATACAGGGAGGCACAAATATATCACACAACTAGCAAGCCCTACGCTCCAACTGTATCCATCTATCAATACATAACCAAGAAACCATCGAAAATCGAGTACCTCAGACCTTTGAAAACATCAGATATACTAGATGTGGCCATACATTTGATCGCACTCCCCTGTACTGGGTGTCGTCAAACTACTCTCACCACAAAGAGTATAGAAGCGTTTTCAAAGTCGGTGTCCTCTGGTATTCCGGAACTGAAATGATAAGCACTGTGACAAAAATAGCTTGGAGCTCAACTACCCGGGACACTGCCACAACCCCTAAATGTCAGGAGGCACCAAGACAGAATCCCTGTCACGACGATATCGCAACGATCCAACAATACCCGCGTGATCCTAAAAAAAATTTCAGCGAAAATGAGGAGAGTGAAGTCAAAACATCTACATCGGGATTCCTCACCAGAGCGATGAATGGGATGAGGAGTAAAAAGAATTCCTACTATCCGATCTAACTAAGACTCAAAATAGTTTTCTGCTAGACTCAACAATGTCAACGGTTTGATCAATCAAGGGGGCTGCTAAGGTCGGTAAGGCTCTGATACCAACTTGTAGCTCCCAAGGTGCGATTCTATCCCAATCACGTGATGAACTCATGATCGGGGCACAATCGCATTTCAAGCACATCCCAAGGTGGATATCATTACAACATACCATGTACTGAATAGAGGAGAATACAAGATAAAGGCTTACACTCGCCACAAGCTACATCATTCATACAACAATACATCAATACATGGCAACCATCATACAGAAGAGCAGGATCCGACTACGGATGAAATCAAACGAAAAAGAAGAATGACATCCACCCTGCTAATCCCAGGTTCCTCGACCCGGAACCTATCCCTTGATCGAAGAAGAAGAAGCAGAAGAACTCCAAACAAGCAAGCATCACACTCGCGTCAGGTCATCGCATTACCTACACTTGCAACTATTGTTGTAGTAATCTGTGAGCCACGAGGACTTAGCAATCCCATTACCATGGGTATCAAGACTAGCAAATCTTAATGGGTATGGAAAGGATAAGTGGTGAGGTTGCAGCAAGCGACTAAGCATTGTATGGTGGCTAACTTGCAAGTACAAGAGTAAGATGAGAAACTACGCAAACGGTCACAAACTAGTAATGATCAATAAGAGATCCTGAACTACTTACGTTGAAACATAACCCAACCGTGTTCTCCTCTCGAACTTCCCTGAAAGGAGGCAGTCACGGTTACGCACGCGGTTGGTGTATTTTAATCGAGTTTACTTCAAGTTCACTACAACTGGATATTAACAAATTCTCATCTGCCACATAACCGTGGGCACGGATCTCAAAAGTTTAAACCCTGCAGGGGTGTCCCAACTTAGCCCATGACAAGCTCACGATCTGCGGAGACAATCTTGAATCACGGGACCCTCCGATCAGACTCGGAATCACGGTGCACAAGACATTTCGACAATGGTAAAACTAATCTAGTAAGACCTCCCGGCGTGCCGACACCCTGATAGTAGCAGCGTGTATCTCGTCTCAGGCCATGTCAGCATGGGACAAGCTACGTGTAAAACTAGCCCTCGAGTTTCCCCGAAGTGGCCCCGCAGGCTGCCCGTTTGGGACCAACACCATCAACACTGCCCCCCCCCCTGCTATGTAGAAAGAATCCTTGGGTTCATGACACCCTATGCCAATTAATTATTTAGTTCAAGTGTTATTATGGCAAATGTTAAATCCAATGTTGGGCCTTGCTGGAAGAGTTTTATTCAAAGCGAAATGTCAAGAGGGCCCCATAACCCTCACCGTGTTAGGGACGCAAAATCAAGGAACATAACAACGGTATGACGGAAACTAGGGCGGCAAGAGTGAAACAGAACACCAGGCATAAGGCCTAGCCTTCCACCCTTTACCAAGTATATATCCATGTCCCAACATGGAACAACCTGCAACTGCACCTGCAACTAGCAACGCTATAAGAGGGGCTGAGCAAAGCGATAACATAGCCAAACATCGGTTTGCTTGGAAGGGTAAAAAGGTTAGAGGCTATCATGGAAATTTGGGAGGCCCGATAAACAAGTGATAGGTAGCGCGACATGGCGATAGCATCAAGACAACTAGCATAGCAAAGATAGTAGTGAGATCCAAGGTGACGGTCATCTTGCCTGAAATCCCGCTAGGAAGAAGAACGAAGCCATGAAGAAGACGAATGGCCATAGCTGAATGAATCCTCACAATCGCAACATTACCGGCAACTATGAAGAAGAGGAACAACCAGAAAGAAGCAAACAACATGGTAAACAACCATCACATAAACATGGCATGACGCACAATCAACATTACAAGGTGCAACAGACAACATTACAAATTAAGTGGAGCTCAATATGCAACGAGTTGCATATTGACGAAACACCACATTCATTTATCTAGTCTGCTCTCGTTTGAGCTATTCAACAATATTAAATGTTGTTAAACATGGCAGGAGATGCAACATAATTAACCTAACTATTTAGGCAAGTTTAAATGAGGCCGGAAATATCAAACAACAATTCCAGTAATTCCCACATGTCATTTAGAAATTTGGTGCAAACAACAATTTAAAGGTTTTGAGCATGCATGAGGATGACATAAACAAGTTGATGCAATTTTATGAAAAAGTTGACATAATATGATACGAGGCATTTGTCCCATGGAAGAAGGAAAAGGGTTTGTAACATCCCAATTTTCCCAATTTGGATGTTAATAGATCATTCATATGCATCTCATGTTTTTCCATGCATTATTTGCTTTTCTGGAATATTCTCTTCATTATGCAACTAAAGGCAATTTATTGGAGTGCAGATAACATGACTTCTCCCCCTTTTAAAAATATTCATAATGTGCAGAATATTGTTTCTAGTTCATCTGATATGTTCTGGTAATTTTTGTGATCTTCAAAGTATTTTAATTGTGTGTTATTTTACTGTTTGTGTGGCCTTTTGCATCAAAATGAATTTCCAAACTTGCATTAGTATTGAACTAGTGTTCTTGTAGTTTATAGATGTAGGGCTATTTTTACTGTGTGTCTAGGTATTTTTATTTAGAATTTATACTGTGTATTTTATTTTATTTATTTTGTTCTGCTGCTGTAGTTTCTGTTTAAAAAAAAGGAACGCAGCGTAGCGCCACAGCGCACTGCACGGCCCAGACAGCCACGGCCCACCAAACCACACCGCCCGCAGCCCAGCACCCCACTCCGCCGAAGCGGTACGCAGCGCCGCACCCATCGCCTCTCTCTCTCTCTATGTCCAGCAGGCCCCGCGCCTATTCGTCCCCTTGTAACGCCCTCGATGCGGCTATATCTCCCACGTGTTGAAGCACGACTTAGAGGCATAACCGCATTGAAAACAATGTCGCAAGTGAGGTAATCTTCGCAAACAACCCATGTAATACAATAAGGGAAAAGATACATAGTTGGCTTGCAATCGCCACTTCACACAAATACATGAATAAAGCATTAGATCATCCAAATACAATCAGGGCCCGACTACGGAGCCAAAATAAAAGAAGACTACCCCAAATGCTACACAGATCCCCGATCGTCCCGACTGGGCTCCACTACTGATCAACTAGAACGAAACAACACAAAGGACAAGATCTTCATCGAGCTCCTCCTGAGCTTGGTTGCGTCATCTGCACGGACTCATCGGCACCTGCAAGCTGGTTTTGGAAGTATCTGTGAGCCACAGGGACTCAGCAATCTCGCACCCTCGCAATCAAGACTATTTAAGCTTATGGGTAAGGTAAAAGGTATGAGGTGGAGCTGCAGCAAGCGACTAGCATATATGTTGGCTAACATACGCAAATGAGAGCGAGAAGAGGAGGCAAAGCACGATCGAAAAACTATGATCAAGAAGTGATCCTAGAACAACCTACGTCAAGCATAACTCCAACACCGTGTTCACTTCCCGGACTCCGCCGAGAAGAGACCATCACGGTTACACACGCGGTTGATGTATCTTAATTAAGGTCAACTTCAGGTTTTCTACAACCGGACGTTAACAAATTCCCATCTGCCCATAACCGCGGGCATGGCTTTCGAAAGTTCAAATCCCTGCAGGTGAGTCCCAACTTAGCCCATCACAAGCTCTCATGGTCAACGAAGGATATTCCTTCTAGCGGGAAGACCCGATCAGACTCGGAATCCCGGTTACAAGACATTTCGACAATGGTAAAACAAGACCAGCAAAGCCACCCGAATGTGCCGACAAATCCCGATAGGAGCTGCACATATCTTGTTCTTAGGGCACACCAGATTGTCCAAACTTCCGGTAGGCCAGCCCAGAGTTGCCCCTGGTGGCCAGCGGCGGCTGACAAGTTGGACCAACACTCAGAGGAGCACTGGCCCGGGGGTTTAAATAAAGATGACCCTTGGGCAGGCCTACCCAAGGGAAATAAAAGGCTAGGTGGCAAATGGTAAAACCAATGTTGGGCCTTGCTGGAGGAGTTTTATTCAAGGCGAACTATCAAGGGGTTCCCATTATTACCCAACCGCGTAAGGAACGCAAAATCCGGGAACATAACACCGATATGACGGAAACTAGGGCGGCAAGAGTGGAACAAAACACCAGGCATAAGGCCGAGCCTTCCACCCTTGACCAAGTATGGATGCATTAATTAAATAAGATATATTGTGATATCCCAACAAGTAAACAATGTTCCAACAAGGAAAGATCTCCATGTTCCAACAAGGAACAAACTTCAATGTTCACCTACAACTAACAACGCTATAAGAGGGGCTGAGCAAAGCGGTAACATAGCCAAACAACGGTTTGCTAGGACAAGGTGGGTTAGAGGCTTGGCTTAACAATATGGGAGGCATGATAAGCAAGTGGTAGGTACCGCAGCATAGGCATAGCAAAAGAGCGAGCATCTAGCAAGCAAAGATAGAAGTGATTTTGAGGGCATGATCATCTTGCCTGAAATCCCGCAAGGAAGAAGAACGAGTCCAAGAAGAAGATAAACGGACATAGTTGAACGGTTCCTCACAAACGCGACGTTATCGGAACCAACCCGAAGAAGCAACACCGGAAAGAAGCACACAACATAATAAACAACCACCACATAAGCATGGCATGATGCACAAACAATTATGATGCATGTTCGGTTTAAAAATGCATGGCATGGCAAAGGGCACAAACAAAACTACAAGTTAAGTGGAGCTCAATATGCAACGAGTTGCATATTGACGTAACACCACATCAATTATTTAGTTCTCTCTCGGTTAGGTACTCAACAATATTAAATGTTGGTTAACATGGCAAGAGGTGAAGCATGAGTAAACTAAACATTTAGGCAAGTTTAAATGAGGCCGGAACAACAAACAACAATTCCGGTAAATCCTCATATGCATTTAGCAATATAAAGCAAACAATAGTCTTAACATTTTAAATGTTATTATCATGATGCGAATGACATATGCAAGTTTTTAGCAATTTTTATGAAAATGTTGATAAGAGCACTTTATGAAGTATTTGTCATCGTGGCGGAAACAAAAAGGGTGCCACGGCAACGATAACGGAAAACGGTGCCACGACAACATTCCAGTTCCGGTAACTCGATTGAGATACCGATGCAAAGGAGAAGTGTGTGGATGCGTGCAAAAGATGGTGGGGCGCTCCCGGATTCCGGGTGTCCCACGAGTTGGCGACAAGGAAACGAGTGACAATTTGAATAGGGTGCAAAACACGAGCATCTCAAACATCGCAAACATACGCTCATGGACGTCGCCTGGTGGTTATACCTTTCGAAGCGTGCCTTATCGGAACGGATCAAGTTCGTAGAGGGAAGTAGGCGTTCTCGCGACGGCGGTAGTGGAAGTAGTTCTTCACGCGACGGTAGTCAGACTTGACGATACCGTTACACGGGTCTTCGGCAACGGTAGTGGTACCCATTTTGTAGTCGTGCACATTCCGGAGATGTTCGAGGTCACGGCGAGGACCTTGACATCCACGGAGTCTTCGAGGGTCGACGGTAGTGGTACTCGGGTCGTCGGCGACGTAGTCGTTCTATGCATCGGGCGTCAAGGTACTTGCCGAGGTACTTGCCGTTCTTAGCGGTTCCGAAAACGGCGGTAGATGAACAAGATGCCTCGTCGTGGTACTTGGCAAAAAATCACAGAGAAGATGCTTGGCGGTCCTTGTTGACCGGGTACTTGGTGTTATTTCCTGTTCTGGTCTACCTTGGCGTCAACCGCAACAGCAAGTGGAGGTACACAAACAACAACAAGAGGTTGCAGAGGTGGTCGAACTCAGGCGGTTCACGGTGCGGTCACACGAGCAGCGCTCGCGTACTGAAACTGATGAAGCGGGCGGCGACAGCTTCGTGCATTTGATCGAAGCAAAGACGAGACCCTGCGGCAGGAAGTGAGTGCGGACAGTCGAGGTGAGAGGAGCCGGGTGGAGCAGGCCTGATCCAGCGGCAGGGATGGCAGGGACGGGAAGGACACACCGGATGCTCTGGTCACCGGCGACCAAGGCAGCAGAGAAGGACGGCGGGCGGAGCTCGAGGTAGTGGAAACAGGGTCCATGGCATGCTCGACGACGGCGGATAGGCGGCTGCGCTAAGCAGAGGCAGGGCCGAGGACGGATGGGTCGAGGGGCTCCTCCCCTGGCGACGAAGCTGGGATGCAGTGGCGCCGGGTAGACGAGGAGGCGGCGGGGGAGGTCCTGGACCCGCTGTGGGAGGCGAGGCACTGAGGGCGCGGCGAGGCTGTCGTGGAAGACCGGTGCAGAGGTGGAGGAAGGGCTCCGGCGAGGGGACGTCGAGGGCGAGCCGGGTCAAGGGCGACGAGCTCACGGGACCGCGGGAGGGTAGGTTTGAGGGGTCTCACTCCTCTCCTCTCCTGCGGGTGGCTACACGAGCGATGGAGAGGGAGAGAATGAGAGGAGGGAGTGGCGGTGCAAGGGGATCGCGATGGAGAGGACGAGGGGATCGAGCAGAGCTGAGCAAGGGGGAAGATGGGATCGAGCACGGGCGCTCTCCTGGCGCCGTGAGGGGAAAACGAGAGGGAGAAGGGAATCGGGCTCGCTGGTGTCTAGGGTTAGCAGAGTTAGGTGGGCTTGGGGCCGGCCCAGTAGAAAGGAGGGGTCAGCTGGGCTTGCTGGATTGGGCTCTCCCTCTCCTCTCTTGCTTCTTTAAATGAAAAAATAGAGAGAGAGGAAAAAGAAGGGGGGTTAGGAAAAAGAGTTTGAGCAGGAGGACAATTTTCCTAGACTCATAAAAATAAACATGACCACAGAAAAATATAAGTGGCAAGATTGCAGGAATTAAATTCAAATTCATTTGAATATAATTCAAATGGTTTTGAATTGGTACTAGGTTCGGTGTAGCCAAAAATGTTCGGGTCTTTGGTGGAGCTCCGGAATATGATGAAAGAATATATGGCTAAGTTGGAGACCAAGAATTAAGATAACAGCAGCATTGGGATATTCTGCAAGTGTGTTTATGGGTGAATCCAAATTATTGGAATATTTAATATAGCTCCCTAAATATTAGGAGGATATGTTATAAAGAGAAGTCACCACGTGAATTCCCTCGGTTTAAATGGATCGAAGATCCACACACTTTATTTAGTTGAGATGCAAAAGATTTATGAGATGATGGCATGATGACATGATGCAATGCAAAAATAAAAGGGCAAGCACAAATGAAACAAACGGCGAAACCCGGAATATATGGAAGTCTTCTCGAGCATCAGTCTCGGGGCGTCACAACACTCCACCACTACGAGAGGATCTCGTCCCGAGATCTAGAATGGCACCGGAGGGAAAAACGGAAGAGAAAGAGAAGAGGTAAAACTAAGTTGCTTCTCTGACAAACGAGTGAAACCAAAGGACCTTGAAAAGTTGAACAACTTGAAAGAAAAAAAGCAACAACGATGAACAAAGTTGAAAGCACTCCGGTAGAAAAGAGATGCAAGACTTGATAGGATGAAAAAGGACTTGAGCAAAGGACACAACACTCCGGTTAAATGGATAAACCAAAAAAAGAACATGATCCTGACAAAACAAGAAGATGGGTTGAAGAGAGCAACATCACAATGCCTTCAGAACAAAAGTAAGAATGGAATGGAATGAACGAAGTGAAACAAGATCTTGAGAGAGCACGATAACAACAAATGCTAGAACGGAGTTGTTGGAAAACCAACAACTAAAAGAATAATCTTGATATGGTCTTATGGAATACATCTCAAATTATGAGGTGACAACCTGCCACTCATGAAAAACAAGATTGGATTGATATGAACAAGAAGACGAGAAACTTATCTCACCGAGAGGATAAATGAAGACTAGGGTCATTTATAAGCACCATAATTAGCAAAATCCTTAGGGAAAGCTTTAGGTGAAAAATAACCCAAGTTAACTCGAATGAAGAGATTGATGGATTTAATATATCTCATTCTTAACAACATGTGAATCATGGAACATGAACTCAAATTATCAAGAATGACATAATACCACCTCCAATGATATGATAGAAGGAATTGCACTCCAGATTGCACGAAGAAGAATACTTGAGCTCCTTTAGAAAAGAATCTCAATGAACACTTCGAAAACTAATTAAATCCTTGATGAACCAACATTTAGAGCCTCCATGAAGAACTCCGGTAAACAAAAGGATAACGAAAAGAAAGAGAAGTTGAAAACACAAGGTGAAACCTTGTAATGATTAGATGGATCTTCATGACGATATAATTGAGAGATCTTGGAACTCCGGTAAAAGAAAAGATAAAGCATCTCGAACTGAGAATTTGATATGATGAACCACTCCGAAAAAAGGTATTAATCACTTGGATGGAACAAGAATAAGAATTACGATATGGGTATCCTTCCCCAATTTAAATTGATGACAAGCAGCGGATTTGGCATACTACTTATTCTCGTAGAAAAAGATTAATAGAGATATCGATAACTTGATAAGGACTTGATGGAACCGCCGGTTGAATTTGGAACAACGAATGAATTGATATGATAAACAAGGAAGAGAAATCTTGAACAAACCACTATAAGGATTAAAATGAACGAAAATACATGAGAGAGTTTAGATACAAGAGAACAAAGAGATCATGACTGATTAGGGAATATACTTGAATGATGCACCGGTTAGATTTAGAGTATGAGAGCTAGAAGCTGGAATGAATAAATCTTAGATGGTGGGCTCCGAATAATCAAACTGAGAAGACTCCTGAATTCCTCCGGATAGGTGAAAAGAATTCCCACAATCGAAAATAATAATGAGAGGATGGCAACAAGCTAGAATCACGAATCTATGAGAGAACAGATAAGATATGGAGGTAAAACTCTTCTTCGGTCTTCAAATGACGACGAGAAATACCACCAAGAATTATTGGCACACCGGAAGAATCAAAACGAGGAGGTTGAGCCAACAATGAAAAGAATTCGACAGATCTTGGAGAAAAGCATTTGACTGATGATAAATCATTCTTACATCAAACTTCAAAAAGAAATTTGAGGATAGCTCCGGGAAAATAAGAAGAGTCAGGTAAGATCCTGGGAAAAGACCTTTGGGTTAGGGCCCACTCAAAAGAAAACGTCGTTGAATGATTTGAAAGAGAGGTTGCACCGTTTGAATTAAATGACTTGAATGAGATAACAACCTCGAGATATCTTCAGCACTCCGGGAACAATTGAATAGCGAGAAGTGGAATGATAATAAGGTGCACCGGCATGGAAAACATTTGAAACGAGTTAAAGGATATGATCAACAACAAAAGCTTGAATTGAATCCACCGGAGAAGAAAATGAGTGACGAGAGACGAACTTGAAGCTTTGTTAGCATCTTCCTGAGAATCAACGGATAAGGACATTGACGGAAAAGAATGGAGAGACTTCCCATCAATAAAAGGATACTTGAATAAGAAATTTGGTTCCTTGAAGAAAAGGGTGGGAGGGAGAGAAAACAAAGGCAACTTGGAGACGGATGAAACAAACACTGTTGAGAAAGCTGAGATTGAATCTTGCGAATGTTGAAGTGATCGGATCCACTTGAAGAGAAGCACACCGGTTGAACAAGATTGGCATAACAATCTCGATTATCAAGGAGTATTAGTATTCGCATAGGAGTATGAGAACACCACTTAGGAAAGGGATGGAATCAACATTTTACTTCGAAGCAACTCGAATACCACAACTGAAAACAAGAGCAAAGGATTGACTTGCGGAATAAGCCGGAACAAACATATGATAGAGATTTCGTCCGAAGTTTTCGTGGTGGGGCCTACACGGGCTCGATCGTACAACACCATCATGTACAAGGCAGTGCACATGACATACGAAGCGTCCCAGAGTCGGCATAGCCAAGGACTCTTTAAGACACAACGAGACCATTGTAAAACCAACCGTGAATAGGCGGACCACTAGACGTCGAACCCCAATTTCATATCATACATCTGTCGGAAAGATATCCTAAGAGCTACTTGAATTCCCACTTATAAACTCCCGAAATTTTCCGGTTATGCAATCAGGTGTTGGGGATACAGGGGAAGCATAATATCTCACCCAAAACTAGCAAATCCTACATCCAGCTGTATCCATCCTTCAACACATAACCAAGAAACCTTCGGAAATCGTTTACCTCAACCTTCGAAAAGCATCCGTTATACGAGTTATGGCAATACTCCAGAACTCCCGCCCTAGTACTGGGTGGCGTCGAGGTTATCTCACCAATGAACTGCATAAAAGAGATTTTCGATGTCAGCGAAACTAAACTCGGGTATTCCAGAACTGCAACGATAAAATTGTGACGACAACACCTCGGAGCTCAACTCCCCGGGACACTGCCACAACCCCTAAATGACAGGAGGCACCAAGAACAATGTTCTTGTCACAAAACCATCGGAACGATTCCAAGATACCCGCGTGATCCTAAATTTTTTTAGTGAAATTTGAGAAGAGAAGAGTCAAAACTCTACGTCAGGATGCCTTACCAGAGCGATGAGGAGACTGTGGAGTAAAAAGAATTCCTAAACTCTCCGATATATAATCCCTAAATGACTCAAAACATTTTTCTAGACTCAACAACGGCTGCTAAAAACAATCAAGCAGTGGGGTCTCCTAAGGTCGGGGAAGGCTCTGATTACCAACTTGTAACGCCCTCGATGCGGCTATATCTCCCACGTGTCGAAGCACGACTTAGAGGCATAACCGCATTGAAAACAATGTCGCAAGTGAGGTAATCTTCGCAAACAACCCATGTAATACAATAAGGGAAAAGATACATAGTTGGCTTGCAATCGCCACTTCACACAAATACATGAATAAAGCATTACATCATCCAAATACAGTAAGGGCCCGACTACGGAGCCAAAATAAAAGAAGACTACCCCAAATGCTACACAGATCCCCGATCGTCCCGACTGGGCTCCACTACTGATCAACTAGAACGAAACAACACAAAGGACAAGATCTTCATCGAGCTCCTCCCGAGCTTGGTTGCGTCATCTGCACGGACTCATCGGCACCTGCAAGCTGGTTTTGGAAGTATCTGTGAGCCACAGGGACTCAGCAATCTCGCACCCTCGCGATCAAGACTATTTAAGCTTATGGGTAAGGTAAAAGGTATGAGGTGGAGCTACAGCAAGCGACTAGCATATATGGTGGCTAACATACACAAATGAGAGCGAGAAGAGGAGGCAAAGCACAATCGAAAAACTATGATCAAGAAGTGATCCTAGAACAACCTACGTCAAGCATAACTCCAACACCGTGTTCACTTCCCGGACTCCGCCGAGAAGAGACCATCACGGTTACGCACGCGGTTGATGTATCTTAATTAAGGTCAACTTCAGGTTTTCTACAACCGGACGTTAACAAATTCCCATCTGCCCATAACCGCGGGCACAACTTTCGAAAGTTCAAATCCCTGCAGGGAGTCCCAACTTAGCCCATCACAAGCTCTCACGGTCAACGAAGGATATTCCTTCTAGCGGGAAGACCCGATCAGACTCGGAATCCCGGTTACAAGACATTTCGACAATGTAAAACAAGACCAGCAAAGCCACCGGAATGTGCCGACAAATCCCGATAGGAGCTGCACCTATCTCGTTCTCAGGGCACACTGGATTGTCCAAACTTTCGGTAGGCCGGCCCAGAGTTGCCCCTGGTGGCCACCAGCGGCTGACAAGTTGGACCAACACTCAGAGGAGCACCACAAATACCCTTGAGATGTATGAATGCGATGCACCAGTATCAAAAAGAACGAGTGTAGTAAATGACTTAACCAAAAACTTACCGATTACGGCATCAGGCTGAGCTTCAACCTCCTCCATGCTAACGTGGTTCACCTGTCCCCTATTGAAAGGGTTCGGCTTCTTCGCAGAACTTCCATTGGTATTTCCATTTTGTAATTTAGGACATTGATTGGCATAATGTCCGGCCTTCGAACACTTAAAGCAAGTGACTTGGCTCAGGTCTTTCTTGGCTGGGGTTGATGGGTTGGTGCAATTCTGGCCGTTGCTTCCTCCATTCCCATTACCGTTCCTGGGGCCATTGTGATTGTGCGAGCTACCTCCTCCATGAGTATGTTGAAAATGTCCTCCCGGTCTAGGGGTAAAACGGGGCTTCTGCTGAGCTCCTGAATTGTACTTTCCTTGTCCATACTTCCTCTTGCGGTTCTCAATTTGCTTCTACTTGCCTTCAATCATAAGAGCACAGTCTACCAACTCCTGGTAGTTGTTGAAGGTTGCTACCATCAACTGCATGCTCAACTCATCATTCAGTCCTTCCGAAACTTCTCCTGCTTAGCTGCATCCGTAGCAACGTCATCTGGGGCATAACGTGCTAACTTACTAAAGTCCTCCACATACTGGCCAACCGTCCGGCCTCCTTGGTGCAAGTTGCAAAACTCATGCTTCTTCATGGCCATAGCTCCTGCTGAAACATGGGCAGTGCGAAAAGCCTACTGAAACTGGTCCCATGTGACAGTGTCGACTGGGAAAGTGGCTGTGAAATTCTCCCACTAGGATGCTGCGGGTCCTTCAAGCTGATGTGCGGCAAACTTCACCTTTTCCGCATCTGTGCATCCTGCTGTGGTCAACTCTCTAGCTGTCTTGCGGAGCCAATCATCTGCTACTATTGGCTTGGTGCTATTGGAAAACACCAGCGGGTTCATCCTAAGAAAACGGGCTAAGTGATCAACGGGTGGTGGTGGTGGTGGTGGTGGTGGCGGGTTGTTGTTGTTGTTGTTCCCCTGATTCTGATTCTGGACTAGCAACTGCATCAATGTGTTCTGTTGCTGGATCAACTGGGTGAGCTCCGGTGGAAAGGTAAATCCGGGGTCACGTCTCGGAGGCATCTGAGGGTTTAGAAAAGATGAGATGTAAGAATAGAGGGGGTCTAAAGAGAAAACACTACCCATATGCACATGAGGCAAAATCAAACAATTCACTTCATTCAATCAAACAAGGGCAGACAATCGATCTAACTATCGCAAAAGTGCTCGGTCTACTATATTTACATGGTGGGCTACTACTACTGATGAGGTGGTCTACTAGAAATATTCTTCGGTTGCAGACTCCATGATATCTGCTCCGGCTTCATCAACATAGTCATCATTGCTATCATCTAGGTCCGAGTCGGTGCCGTCGATGATGATGTAGTCTTCCGGGCTAATCTCCTTGGGTTCTTCGTCTTCATCTACTGGAGTAGGGCCTCCCATAAATATCCCAATCTTCATTGTTAGGTCGGCATTCTTGTCCACCAATACTTCAATTTCTTCTTCATAATCTTCACGTGTAGCCTTGAGTTCTTCCTCCAGTTCCTTGATTCTTGTCTTTGCCTTCTTCAGGTCTATCATGTCGGCGCACATCTGGTTCTCTTGTCGTCGAATGTGCTGGTTTAACTCCTGGATAAAAGCTGCAATTGTTCTATCCTTCCGGGTGCTGATCATCTCCCAGTGCTCATCTCGGCGACCACAAATCTGGTAGATAGTATCCTTAAGATCATTGCAGTAGACTTCTCCAATGCGTCCCATGGCGATGTGAGCTGCCATGCTCTTTCCTAGATTCCAAGTTGGTGCATCAAAAGAAAACTCTATGGGCTCAGTGACTGGCATGAACGTCCTTCCTGGAACTTGAACTTGAATCATCCAGCGCTCTTCTTCAGGTAATGTGGTGTTGTAGGTTCCGGTGAAGCTTGGTACTCCTATGTTCAGGTATCTAGTGACTTCCTTCAAGTGACGTCTGAAGGGTGTATCGTCATCCGGTTGCGTGAACTTGTTCCTTGCATCCCCCATCCTAAAAGAGTAGAAAAGAGGAGAGGTCAGAAAAGAAGAGAATGAATAGTGATCTAGGTCTTTAGCTTAGTGGTCGTGTCCTACAGTCAGCGTGTGCTCTGATACCATCTCTGTAGCGACCAGACCTCAAACAGTCTGATATCTGTGCTCTGGTGTCATCCCTGGATCAGTAATGCTGACACCACACAGTACTCGGAGGATTTATAATAGAGTTGCAATCACACACTTATTGAGTGTCTCAAGAGAGAACTTATTACAATAAATATGGCTTAAAGCCATCTAATAACGATAACAGCTGAAGGCTTGGAAGATAAGTGAGTCCATCAACTCCAACGGCATCACTGAGTATAGAACCACGACCTAAAACTCCTTAATCATCGTCTGAAAAGTCTGCAACATTAACATTGCAGCCCGAAACGGGTCAGCACATGGAATATGCTGGCAATGTAACACATAGAGAGTAATGGAATGAAACAGCTATACTATATGCATATTTGGCTGGTGGAAAGCTCTATGGTTACAGTTTTGCGTAAAGCCAATTTTTCCCTACTGCAAAGGAATAAATTTATTTAACTATCATGGTAGTTGTTAAACATTGATAATGGTTGACAGCATTCTCAATCCCAATTAAGCATCATCATTAACAAAGCCCAACAAAATTAATTTAGGGTAACATGTTGAGATTCACATGATAATCCAAGTACTAGATACTCAAGATGTCCATAACCGGGGACACGGCTAATCATGATTAGTTTAATACACTCTGCAGAGGTTTGCGCACTTTTCCCCACAAGACTCGATCGCCTCCGAGATATAGTCTTTCAGAAGCGCTCGCACCTTACGATCGGGTAGACCGTACCACCTACATCCCCTACATCTGCTAGTCTACCACTATAAGAGTTCACACGGCTTAGTCAACTATGCTAGAGCCCATAATAGCTTGTGGCTGCACACGGTAGTTTCTAGTATGAATAGTCTCATGATCCCCTTTGAGCCTGGGTGGCGGTCCAAAAGAAAACAGGCAAATCCTGGATTACCCAGGTGCCTCGATCCACCAAATGTGTGTTTAAGTTGCCACCTTAGATAAACCATTAATTAACAATACTCACATCTGTCATGGATATCACTCACCCAACCCACGTCTACTAGCATAGCATGGCACAATAAGCAAACGTAGAAGTAACTCCTAAAGGTTTGATATATAATAGGTGATAGGTACTACCTCAACTACTTCCCATCCCACAATTTAATTAGATCCTAATCATGCAATGTTTGAGGATTGATCTAATGCAATAAAACTGGGTAGTAGAAAAGGTATGATCAAAGTGTTACTTGCCTTGCTGATGATCCGTGAAACCTAGCGATTCGAAGTAACAGGCGGCGCACTCCGGGTATTCTATCGCAGGCAAACAAATAAGAATACAACAAGTACTCATCTAATGCACAGGTAAAAGTTAAATAAGAGATCTAACCAGAAAATTCAACTTAAGAACTCCGGTTTGCGAAAAGAATCAAATCAAACGAAGCAACGAAAGTCAAACAACGAAAGAAAACAACTTCGTTCCACTAATCTGGATCTAGGGCAATTTTTACAGTGGAAAAAGCTTGTTTAAGTTGGTTAAACAGATAGACGGTTTCGAGACGAAACTCCAGGCGCTTGAATCGCCTGATTCCGATAAACGAGCGAAAAGTTATACTAAAACGAAAATCGGATCAGGAATCGCGATGAGAAAAATAGCGGATTTAATCCGAGAAAGAGAAAAACGACGAACGTTCGTTAGAACGAACGAACGAACGGACGAACACTCGCTAATTAAACAAATTGGAAAAACCGATCTATTTAAAAAAACCGAAACAAACAAAAAACCGAACGGTTTTTCGAAAAAAAAATAAAAAAACGGCGCGGATTTCGAGGCGACCTCGGGCGGCGTGCGGCGGCGGCGGCGGGCGGCGGCGGCGGGCGGCTCGGGGCTGGGGCTAGGGTTTGGCTTCGGCTGGGCCTCCCCCCCGACTTATAAAGGCGACCGGGCCAGGAGTCCGGGTCAGACACGGCC
This sequence comes from Triticum dicoccoides, assembly GCF_002162155.2. Lineage (NCBI taxonomy): Eukaryota > Viridiplantae > Streptophyta > Magnoliopsida > Poales > Poaceae > Triticum > Triticum dicoccoides. The sequence continues at coordinate 303,956,895 of NC_041384.1, forward strand.
CGTTAGGTCGGTTTGTTTTTTTTAAATAATTACGCGCGGACGAAAAAAAAAGAAATACTAAACGGACTCCAAAAATCCCGAAATAAATTTTCTCGGGCTTCTAAAATCAAGCCGCACAAGGTGAACATTTATTTGGGGCCTAAATGCAATTTTGAAAAACACACATTTTTCCTAAATTCAAATAAAATAATGAAAAACTCCGAAATAAAAACTTATTTGATTTTATATTAAATCCTCAATATTTCTTTATTTTGGGAAAGTCATTTTATTCCCTCTCTCATATTTTTGTAATAGAAATAATTGATGATAAAATAATAAAAATCAAATGATCCTATTCTCAAAATTTGAGAAAACTCAAATATGAAAATAATGAATTCCCCAACTCTCTCCGCGGGTCCTTGAGTTGCATAGAAATTTCTAGGATCAACCAAAATGCAAAATAAAATATGGTATGCATGATGATCTAATGTATAACATTCGAAATTAAAAATTTGGGATGTTACAAAGTTCTTGATTAACTCAGTACCCGCACTTTTTCTTTTTTGATATTGGTGCATCGCATTCATTTATTTCGAGGGTATTTGTTGATAAACATGGATTGCCAACCAAAACACTTAGTATGCCTATTAGAGTGAGTTCCCCAGGAGCTGAGATGATAGCAGGTGTTGGTTGCCATCAATTGACTTTGTCTATTGGAAAGCATGATTTTCCTACGGATTTGATTATATTAAAGTCACAAGGTCTTGATATTATTTTGGGTATGGATTGGTTGCAGTTATATAAATGTCATATTGGTTGTGCCAGTCGATCTATTACTCTCAGTGCACTAGGAGGGAAGAGGATCAAACATGTGTGTAAGTATAAGCGTAATCACGTGCAGGTGAACTCTCTTAAGGGGGGTAGCCTGGAAGAGGTGCCAGTTGTGAGAGATTATCCAAATGTGTTTCCAAAGGAGTTGCCAGGTATGCCACCAGATAGAGATATTGAGTTTCTGATTTTTTAATACCAGGCACTGGACCTATTGCAAAGAGACCATATAGAATGCCTCCTCAGGAGTTGGAGGAATTGAAGAACCAGATAAGAGAATTGCAGGCACAATGATTTATTCGCCCAAGTTCATCACCTTGGGGAGCCCGAGTTTTGTTTGTGGGGAAGAAGGATGGTACCTTGAGGATGTGTGTTGATTATCGTTCTCTGAATGAGGTAACCATTAAGAATAAGTATCCTTTGCCTATGATAAATGATCTGTTTGACCAGTTGGAGGGAGCTACTGTGTTTTATAAGATTGATCTTCGTTCTGATTATCATCAATTAAAGATTCGTGAGCAAGATATTCCCAAGACTGATTTTACCACGAGGTATGGGTTGTATGAATATACTTTTATGTCATTTGGATTGACTAATGCCCCTGCATACTTCATGAATATGATGAACAAGGTGTTTATGGAGTTCTTGGGTAAATTTGTGTTTGTTTTCATTGATGATATATTGGTGTTCTCCAAGAATAAGCAAGAGCATGAGGTGCATCTGCGTTTGGTAATGGAGAAACTAAGGGAACATCAGTTGTATGCCAAGTTCAGCAAATGTGAGTTTTGGCCGGATGAGGTAGCATTCCTTGGACATGTTGTGTCAGGTAATGGAGTTGCAGTTGATCCATCTAAGGTTGCTGCAGTTACAGAGTGGGAGACACCCACGACAGTTGGAGAGATTCGCAGCTTTTTGGGCCTTGCAGGTTATTACAGGAGGTTTATTGAGAACTTTTCCAAGATTGCAAAGCCTATGACTGAATTGTTAAAGGAGAAGAAGTTTGTTTGGACTGATGAATGTGAAGCCATCTTTCAGGAATTGAAGTAGCGTTTGGTTACAGCACCAGTTTTAACTCTGCCAGATATACATAAGGACTTCCAGGTATATTGTGATGCTTCTCGTCAAGGACTTGGCAGTGTGTTGATGCAGGAAGGTAAAGTTGTTTCATATGCTTCACGCCATCTTAAGAATCATGAGCATAATTATCCTACACATGATTTGGAGTTAGCCTCAGTTGTGCATGCATTGAAAACTTGGAGGCCATATCTTATTGGTAATCATTGTGATATATTTACTGATCATAAGAGCTTGAAGTATATTTTTACTCAGAAGGATTTGAACCTCAGGCAGAGGAGATGGTTGGATCTTATTAAGGATTATGATTTGAATGTGCAGTATCATCCTGGTAAGGCTAATGTTGTTACTGATGCATTGAGTCGTAGGAGCCATGCTAATGCAGTTAATATTGATGATATGCCACCAGAGTTATGTGAGTAGTTCAGGAATCTCCGGTTGGAGATGGTTCCTAAGGGTTATTTAGCAACACTTGAGGTAAAGCCTACTTTGCTTGACAGGATCAAAGAAGCTCAAAAGGGTGATAAGGAGATCGCTGAGATAAAAGAGAATATGATTAACGGTAAGGCAGAAGGTTTCCATGAGGATGAACATGGGGCCATATGGTTTGAGAAGCGTATTTGTGTACCTCAGGATGCAGATATCAGGAAGTTGATTCTTCAGGAGGCACATGATTCACCTTGTTCTATTCACCCAGGTAATACTAAGATGTATTTGGATTTGAGGGAAAGATTTTGGTGGCCTCGCCTGAAGAGGGAAATTGCTGGGTATATTGCAACATGTGATGTGTGCCAGCGAGTTAAAGCAGAACATCAGAGGCCAGCAGGTTTGTTACAGCCATTGCCTATACCTGATTGTAAGTGGGATGAGATTGGTATGGATTTCATTATAGGTCCCAGGACTCGGTCAGGTTATGATTCTATTTGGGTAGTTGTTGATCGTCTGACTAAAGTTGCTGCTCACTTCATCCCGGTAAAGACTACTTATATCAGTGCTCAGCTAGCAAAAATTTATATGTCTAAAATTGTTTGTATGCATGGAGTTCCAAGGAAGGTAGTGTCTGATAGAGGTACTCAGTTCACATCCAAATTTTGGCGTCAGTTGCATGAATCCTTGGGCACCAGGCTGGAGTTCAGTACAACTTTCCATCCACAGACAGATGGGCAGACAGAGAGGGTAAATCAGATTTTGGAGGATATGTTGAGAGCTTGTGCTTTGGACTATGGGTCCAGTTGGGATGATAATTTACCTTATGCAGAGTTCTCATATAGTAACAGTTACCAGGCTAGTCTAAAGATGGCACCATTTGAGGTATTGTATGGTAGGAAGTGCAGGACACCATTGATGTGGGATGAGGTTGGAGAACGTCAGTTCTTTGGACCAGACTTGATCAGAGATGCTGAGGAGAAGGTCAAGTTGATTCGTGACAGGCTGAAGATAGCACAGTCCAGGCAGAAGAGTTATGCTGATGCAAAACGTAAGGAGGTGACATATGAGGTAGGAGACCGTGCATATCATAGAGTTTCACCACTTCGTGGAATTAAGAGGTTTGGAATCAAGGGTAAGTTAGCACCACGTTTTGTGGGGCCTTACAAGATCTTGGAGCGTAGAGGAGAGGTAGCTTATAAGCTGGAGTTGCCAGAATCCTTGTCAGGAGTTCATAATGTGTTTCATGTATCTCAGTTGAAGAAGTGCCATGTAGAGATGATGGATGTTCCATTGAGGGACACAGTGCCACTTGAGGCAATTCAGTTGGAGAGTGATTTGACATATGAGGAGAAGCCTGTTAAGATTCTGGAGACTGCATAGAGAGTTACTCGCACCAAGACAATCAAGTTATGCAAGGTTCAGTGCGATCATCACACAGAGGAGGAAGCTACCTGGGAACGAGAGGAGGATCTCAGGCAGGATCACCCACACCTATTTGCTAGCCAGCCCGAATCTCGAGGGTGAGATTCGTCTTAAGGGGGGTAGGTTTGTAACATCCCAATTTTCCCGGGACTAGGGGACTGCTTCTGAAAGACTTCGTCTCAATCTTTGGGTTGGGCCCAGTGGGTAAAGCGTACTAAACTCTGCAGAGTATTAAAAACTAATCATGATTAGCCGTGCCCCGGTTATGGGTAAATTTGAGCGGCTAGGCCATTACAGTTGTTGGATGATCTTGACAGATGTGACACGTAATAAATTTGTTGGGAAACTTAATAAAGGGTAGGTTGGAGTTGATTTTGCCAACTCAACCTTGTGTATTTAATTGTAGTAATAAAAGAACTAAATAAAAATTTGACTATTAGGTAGTTATGAGGACAAAATCATTTTTCTGCAAAAAAATAAACCCTCAAGCCTTCATTTTTTTATACTATGCATATACATGTAGGTCTGCTATATTATTACTCCTGTGTAACTTGCCAATGCATTCCAAGTATTGACCTATTTGGCTACAACGTCTCATGTTGCAGGATATTCAGACGAAGAGTAAGGTACCGTTAGGGTCGCGAGTCTGCACTCAGCATCGCTAGTGGGCTATGATGGGACTCATCGTTATTTTCTGCTACTCTCCGCTGTTTGATTGAATAAAGCTATCCAAGTGCTATGCAGATTGTTTTATTTTATATATTCTGGATCATACGTTGTAGTAAATGATGCAATTGCTATTCTGGTATTCATCTATACTGTGTGTGCTAGCGAGTTCGATCCAGGGACTAGCACGGTAAGCACAGAGACTCAAATCCTTCGAGGTTTGGTCGTTACAGGGTGCCACAGCGGTGAAATGGAATTGGTGCCACGGCGACATCCCGGTTCCAGTAGCTCATGGAGATACAGGTGCAAAAGGAAGTGTGGATGTGCGAAACATGCAAGAGTGGCGAGGAGTGATCCCGGTTACCGAGTTTCCCACGTGTCAAAGACGGTGCCAAACGAGGGAACAACTAATGTTCATGGGTGGATACAATATCTAAACATGCATGTCATACAACATATGCTTTCGTTCACGGACGGTCGTCTCGGTGGTTATACCTTCGAAGCATGCGATTCTGGGGCGGTTCGAGTTCGTCGAGGGAAGTAGTCATTCTCGCAACGGTATTGGAAGTAGTGGTACACATTTCGTAGTCGAAATCACGACGGCAGTAGTCATACACGGGTCGACGGTAGTGGAACTTGGCGATGTGCATGTCGACGGTAGTCGAACTTGACGTTTTTGGTTCATGGGTCTTCGGCGTCGGTAGTCGCTGTAGGCATCGGGCGTCGAGGTACTTGGCATTCTTGGGATGCCGAAGATGGTGGTAGAGGTACTTGATGCTTCACCATGTAGTCGTACTTGGAGAATCCAAAGTGCTCCTGCTCAAGAAGGGTGCAACGGAGGCAGCGTCTTGCGGATGTCGTGCTCGCATCAGTGGAGGATGCATGGTGCAAGGCAACAGCCGCACGCACACAGGGCCAAGGTGAAGGTGTAGGGGAGCGGCAGCAGCGGCCTGCCTGAGCGAGGCCAGCAGGGTCAGTGGCCTCAACGGCATGACAGTGAGGAGGCGGAGGGGCGCCGCAGCAGCCATAGCGCTGGTCCGCGTTAGGAGGAAACAGAGGTGAAAGGAGGGAGCCGCACGGAGAAGAAGCCAAGGCAGCGAGGAGGCTGTTGGGGCAGGAGGCAAGACGGCGCTGCGGCGGTGCGGGAACAACAGCTCCAGTGCGGGGCTGCCCGGAACTCACTGGAGTCATGACCAGAGGGGGGCGGCGCGGCTTCCTGAGGAACTCGGGGTGGCCATGGTGGTCCTGGACAGTGGCGGCGGCTTGCTGGAGGGTCCTGGCGGCCAGAGGTGACATGGACGACCACTGGGCTTGGGGAGGCGCCAGACTTGCTGGATCTCGCGGGGTACAGGCAAGGCGCTGCGGCAACGATCTTGGCTCGAAGAAGGCCTCGCAGTAAAGACCCTAGGGAAGCAGGGAACTGAACCCGAGCGATTGCACTGCAGGCTACGCGTTACTGATCCCAAGGGATTGATTGATCCCTTGTTGTTAACTAAACCCGAGTTATTCCTTTGCTACTACTGCTAACTGAAGCCGATCGATGCTTCCTCTGGATGAGCAGTGAGCGTTGTTGGGGGGGTTTGGATGAACAGTTCCCGGTGGGGGTTGGATGAACAGGACCCCGTGGTAGTAGAGGCCGTTGCCGCTGGATGAACGGGACCCCGATCGATCAAGCCGGTGTGAGGGAGTCCTATATTAGGGGGTATCCGGACAGCCAGACTATATCCTTTGGCCGGACTGTTGGACTATGAAGACACAAGATTGAAGACTTTGTCCCGTGTTCGGGTGGGACTCTCCTTGGCGTGGAAGGCAAGCTTGGCAGTACGGATATGTAGATCTCCTTCCTTGTAACCGACTCTTTGTAACCCTAGCCCCCTCCGGTGTCTATATAAACCGGAGGGTTTAGTCCATAGGACCAACAACACACAATCGTACCATAAGCTAGCTTCTAGGGTTTAGCCTCTCTGATCTCGTGGTAGATCAACTCTTGTACTACTCATATTATCAAGAACAATCAAGTAGGACGTAAGGTATTACCTCCATCAAGAGGGCCCGAACCTGGGTAAACATCGTGTCCCCTGCCTCATGTTACCATCCGCCTAGACGCACAATTCGGGACCCCCTACCCGAGATCCGCCGGTTTTGACACCGACATTGGTGCTTTCATTGAGTGTTCCTCTGTGTCATCATCGATAGCGATGTAGTCCGGGGTGAGACTTTTCTCCTCGGACGGATCTTTGTATCTGGCGGCTCCGCACTGCGGGCCAACTCGCTTGGCCATCTGGAGCAGATCGAGAGTTACACCCCTGGCCACCAGGTCAGGTTTGGAAGCTTAAACTACACGGCCGACATCCGCGGAGACTTGATCTTCGACGGATTCGAGCCCCTGCCGAGTGCGCCGTACGGTCACGATGAGCATGATTTAGCTCTACCATCGTACAGTGTTCAGGAGACCGCACTGGCAACCGCTCCGACCCTAAATTCGGAGCCAATTGTGCCATCCATGGATGGGTGGATAGACCCCGCCACGGAGGCTGCATTCTCAGCGGCGATCGAGTCGAGTATCGACCTTACCCTTCACGGGAGTCGTGACGCCGAATTGCCGGATTCTTCCCCGGCCACGGACTCCGAACCGCTTGCGCCCATGCCTATCGAATCCAATTGGGCGCCGATCATGGAGTTCACCTTCGAGGATATCCATCAGCACTCGCCCTTTGGCGACATACTGAACTCATTAAGGTCTCTCTCCTTGTCAGGAGAGTCCTGGCCGAACTATGGCCGGCCAGATCGGGATGCAGACGACGAAGAAATTCGCCGCCCACCCACCACCCACTTAGTAGCCACTGTCGACGATTTGACCGACATGCTCGCCTTCGACTCCGAAGACATCGACTATATGGACGACGATGCAGGAGACGAACATGAGCCACTGCCCATAGGGCACTGGACGCCCACTTCATCATATGATGTATACATGGTGGACACACCCAAAGAAAACGAAGGCGAGGAACGGAAGGACGCAGCGAAGGATCGTTCCCTCGAGAAGCAGTTAAAGCGGCGGCGTAAGCGCCGCTCCCAATCCCGCCTCGGCAGAAACATCAATCATATAGACCCAGTGATAGAGCAGGGTGAGCCAGCGGACGACAAACACGGCATTGAACCACCGTCCGACCACGGCAACACTAAGAATCAAACCGAACAACCCGACTCCGGCGAAGATAACAGTCCGGATGACATCACACCGGACAGGCACACGGAGCAACAGAATACCCATCAAAGGCTTGTTGCCACTGCGAGGAGTCTGAAAAAGCAGAAGCAAAGGCTCAGGGCTGCACAAGACACACTCAGAATTAGATGGAGTGAAGTACTCAACACTGAAGGAAAGTACGGCGGTAGTCGCCACACAAAGAGCTACCCGAAGCGAAAGCTGCTACCTGAATTCGATGAGGAGGCCTTAGATCCCCCGCAATCAAAAAACAAAACAGTCATCCGGTCGGATAGACGACCTCGTGGCCAACATAGAGCGGCAAATGACGCCGCACACAAGCCAGTAAGCGATCCACGTGAGGACGTGCATCAAAAGGACGACGCAACCAGATCCATCTACGGGCCAAGCAAGTGCGCTCCAGCAAGCAATGCAACACAACAAAAATCCGAACACCACGGTACACCCAAATACAGGGGTGCCACACACTCCCTATGTTTCACCGATGAGGTGTTGTACCATGAATTTCCAGAGGGATTCAAACCCGTAAACATAGAGGCGTACGATGGAACGACAGACCCTGGGGTTTGGATTGAGGACTACATCCTCCATATCCACATGGCTGGAGGAGACGATCTCCACGCCATCAAGTACTTACCCGTCAAGCTCAAAGGGCCAGCTTGGCACTGGTAAAAGCCTCCCCGAAAACTCCATTGGAAGCTGGGAAGAGCTCGAAGACGCTTTTCAGGCAAATTTTTAAGGGACCTATGTCCGACCACCGGATGCAGACGATTTAAGTCATATAACTCAACAGCCCGGAGAGTCAGCCCGAAAGCTTTGGAACAGGTTTCTCACTAAAAAGAACCAAATAGTCGACTGTCCGGACGCCGAAGCCTTAGCAGCTTTCAAGCACAACGTTCGAGGTAAATGGCTTGCCAGACACCTCGGCCAAGAAAAGCCGAGAACAATGGCAGCATTAACAAGCCTCATGACCCGCTTTTGTGCGGGCGAGGACAGCTGGTTAGCCCAATGCAACACCAGCGAACCAAGTACATCCGAAGTCAGGGACGGAAACGGGAAGCCACGACGCAGCAAAAACAAGCGCCAGAATAAAGAAGACATCCTAAAGAGCACGACGGTAAAAGCCGGATTCAGAAGCTCTCGGCCAGATAAGCAAAAGCTGCACTCCGAAGGCAACAGAGACGAACTATCCAGCCTGAACAAGATTCTGGACAAACTATGTCAGATCCACAGCACCCCCGATAAACCTGCAAATCATACCCATAGGGAATGTTGGGTCTTCAAGCAGTCCGGTAAACTCAACGCCGAACATAAGGGGCAGGATACACCAAGCGAAGACGAGGACGATCCTCGCAAGCAAAGTAGTGGGGAACAGAAGAAATTCCCACGAAAAGTGAAAACAGTAAACGTGTTACACGTGATGAAGGGGAGAAACAAAGCGGCACTCCTAGAGACACATGCCCCAGGGCCTATCACCGCAGAATTCTTCCACTGGTCATCCCAACCGATCACCTTTGACCATCGGGATTACTTGACAAGTATCGAGCATGCAGGATGGGCTGCCTTGGTGTTGGACCCGATAATTGACGGATACCACTTCACACGAGTCCTGATGGATGGCGGCAGTAGTTTAAACCTGATATATCAGGACACAATCCGCAAAATGGGGATAGACCCAACAAAAATCAGCCATAGCAATAATACCTTTAAAGGAGTAACGCCAGGCCCAGAAGCCCATTGTATAGGCTCCCTGCTACTAGAGGTTATATTCGGCTTTCCCGATAACTTCCGCAGCAAAAAGTTAACCTTCCACATCGCGCCATTCCAAAGTGGCTATCAAGCACTACTCGGACGCGAAGCTTTCGCGCGCGCTTTAACGCAATGCCGCATTACGCTTCTCTCATGCTTAAGATGCCCGGTCCATGTGGCATCATTACAGTAAATGGAAATATTGAGCGCTCCTTGCGCGCGGAAGACCGTGCATCTCTAGACAGCCTCACCAACTAGAGCATCTGACAGGTTGTTAAGACCACGGACACGGTTAGACGAGTCTGGTGTAGCTATATAATTGATATAGGTTTGATGGCTATACCCCTACAACAATACAAGGCGCTCAATGCATGTGAACAACTGACAATTAGGCTCACCTTTACTCATCCGGAACTATACATGGTTTATTTAGTATAACCTACCTTTTGCACGACAACTTTTCAACTAAATTCCTCTCTTTTTCAGATGACCATCGTGCTACACCCGTCCAGGATATGGCACAACGAAGACACAGGCGCAGACATGCAGCAGGGACCCGTTCCAAGGATTCTTTTCAGATTAAGACCATGCGTAAACTTTTTTTACTGTCTCTTGTTGATACACATCCCCCGGATTCTCAGTACAATTGAGAAGGATGCTGACGTATTGGCATGTGGCCACGTCAGAATATTTCACGTACCTGGACACCAGGGGCTTATTACAAAGGGCACTGTTTAGCCCGGTTTACATCATAAAGACCGAATACCTTAGGGAGTGTTCGGCGTCGCGAGTTTGGCCTTATATGCATCAGCTCTGAATCATGTCTTTGGTCAAATGTTGGGTTTGCCCGGCTCCTGTGTTTTGCTGCCTTATGTTCCGCTCTATCGGCTAAGGCGGCACCAGGAGAACTACTGTGATTGTGCCCTGGTTCATCCGGACGAGCACCTCAGTAGAGAAAGCCGAAAACTGACTATCATGATATAGCGTGAGACTGGTCAACCACTCGGTGACCTAGCGGAATCTTCAGGATTCCTCCGCCTTAACGAAGGGCCGTTTCCCGGCCAGGCATATACGCGCCCCGAATTCGGATGAGCGTGGAGCCACCAGGGGCTATATAGTAGCCCCACTGTCAAAGTCCTCTGGCTAAGTGAAAGTGTTAAAGTATTATAGTCTGATTGCCTAGTTCGCTGCGCTATCACCTCCTTAATGGACCAAGACGTTGGATCAAGTGTGAACATGCGTCTTCTGCGAACACCCCCGCATTATATGCGTGGGGGCTGAAGCCGACGACTGCCATCTTTCAGGTTATATACATATATACATAAAGGGCCGCACAGGAGGCATCATAGTACTTTCGGGCAAAAGTATAAATACAGCCTTGATAAACTCAATAAAACATTGTTTTAACAATGGGAATACATGTCACTCAAACATAATATTCTTCGAGCACTGAGCCTCTATCGAACGAGCGCCTTCAAGAACTTCTTCAAAGTAGTGCTCGGCAGCCACTCGGCCTATGGCCGAACCCTGTGCCACAACGGTGGTGGCATCCATCTCCGCCCAGTATGTTTTGACACGGGCAAGGGCCATCCGTGAGCCTTCTATGCACGCCGACCTCTTTACAGCATCGATGTGTGGCACAACACCAAGGAATTGTTGCACAAAGCTAAAGTAGCTATTTGGCCTTGGCCCTCGTGTCCACAGATGATCCACAACGGACATCATGGCAAGTCCGGATAATCTATGGAGCTCGGCCCACTCGGCCATTTGCTCATTCAACAGCAGCGGACGGGCTGGAGCATGAAACTGTGACCAAAACAGTTTTTCCACTTTGTGATCTTTCCGATCCTTGAAGTACTCGGCCGCATCAGCAGCACTTGCAACCAAATCCACGTAGGCGTCCGCAGAACTCCATAGCCAGTCCAGAGGTGCGTACTTAGGATCCCCGAACTTAGTCCGCAACAAGAAGGGCTTCCCAGATACAATATCCGCAGCTTGATGCAGCTCCTCCTTCGTCGCTCTAATTTTGGAGCGGGCTTCCTTGGCAGCCACCCAGGCCTTTTCCAGGCCCGTCGCCTTCTCCCGGTTTTCTTCTTCAAGAAGCTGGTAACGGTCAGGAACATCTTTTAACTCTACAGCCATCTTGGCTATTTTTTCTTTGCTCTCGCAATGCACGGCCTGTTCGGCCCTTAACTCTTCGGCCGCCTTTAAAGCGGCTGCATTGCTACTCCTTGCCTGATCCTTGGCTCGGGCAAGCTCCGCCCAAAGGGTCTCCATGGTGGCAGCTCCATCTGCAGTCACAACATATTAAAGATACTGGCATCATGCTGCTCTTATTATGTGACAATCACCAGAAAAATCACGTACCTTGTGCCTCGTCAAGCCGCTTGTTAAGAAGCATGATGTCGGCATCTGCCGCATCTAGTTGCCGCCTTAGTTCGACAAACCCATCAGTCCGGCTAGCCACCGGCGCTTCAATCACCTGCACATAAAGGCGGTCTAGTTATTACCTGGGACTATGATCCTCTGTTTGCCGCCGTTTTCAATGACAACCAGTCTCAAGGGCTACTATCTACACAGGGCACATCTAAAAATGTGTGGTACTGTCAACAATGTACATCATTTCGCGTACCTCAAAACCCGTTAGTAGACTCATAAAGGCTTCATGCAACCCGCTTTCGGCGGACGAAATCCTTTCAATCACCGTACCCATCAATGTGCGGTGCTCTTCTGAGATAGCCGCTTGCTCTAGCAGATCCCTCAGTACATCCGACCGCACACCAGACGGTGTCAGACTCTTTTGATTGCTCTCTTTAAGAGCCGGATACTGAGCACTTCAGGTGGCCATAGTATTACCTTCTGGCCTTGCCGGATCAGGAGAAACCCTCCGCGACGACACCTCGGGGTCGCCCGCCTCATGAGGCGGTGTGGCAGGGGGAGGCGTTTCGCTCTCCATCATCTCTGGAAGAAGATCCCCTGAAGACGTTCTCTGCTGAGAAGGGCTAAGATCCGAACTACAAGATAAATGCTTCGATTATTTTCCTTTGAGGTAAAGCGAGATATTTTCATTATTAAGTACCCTTTTACTTACAGCTCGGTGGAGGGCTGATCCCCTTGAGGGCATAGTGCGGCCAGGGTATCCCCCAGGGCAGGACCCACCGGCGGAGATTTCTTCCCCCGTTTCGAGACTATTATCTCTGGGTCCTCAAAGGCGGTTCTCTTCCTTCCCTGGGGAGAGGAAGTTTCAGTTCCTCCTCCCCGGCTAACCTCCTTCGCGGAGGCGCTAGCCTCCTTGTTCCCTCCTTTATCTTCTCCTGAGGGCGCTTGATAAGGCGCGATCTCCAACATCCTGGTTAGCACAGGATTTGGTGAGGTCTCAGGGAGGGGGGCCGGACACTTGATCAACTTTGCCTTCGCTATCCAATCCTGGTCAAAGAGTGGCTTTTTTAGGGCAACGTTGCGATAAATAAACAGACAGTGTGTTCGGATGCGGGGCTACTTGGTATCCGGGCGATTGCAGCTCAGACCTGCATCCTCAGTGATGTCCGAACACATTATTTGAGGTCCGAAGAACAATTTGTACATCTCTTTGTGCGTCATGCCAAGGAAATGTTGAATAGCTCTCGGTCCTTCTGGGTTGAATTCCCACATGCGAAGGGGCCGGCGTTTGCAAGGCTGGACTTGACGAACTAGCATAACTTGTACTACCATAACCAGACTGAAATCTCTCTTAAAGAGATATCAAATACGGCTTTGCAGTATTGGCAGGTCCTTGGCTGGAACCCAGCTCAGCCCCCTGCTGATCCATGACATCAGTTGTGGTGGGGGGCCTGAGCGAAAGGTGGGGGCAGCTACCCACTTGGCACTTCGGGGAGCTGTGATGTAGAACCACTCCCGCTGCCACAATCCGGACACCTCTGGGAAGCAACCCTCAGGCCATGGAGCGTCAGCGATTTTGCTTATTAAAGCGCCTTTGCACGCTGCGTGCTGCCCCTCGATCATCTTCGGCTTCACATCGAAGGTCTTGAGCCACATGCCAAAGTGAGGGGTAATGCGGTGGAACGCCTCACATACGACAATAAATGTCGAGATGTGAAGAAGGGAATCTGGGGCCAGATCGTGAAAATCTAGCCCATAATAGAACATAAGACCCCTAACAAAGGGATCCAGAGCGAGGCCTAGTCCTTGAAGGAAGTGGAAGACGAACACGACGCTCTCGTTGGATTCGGGAGTAGGGACGACATGCCCTCGGGCGGGCAGCCGATGCGAAATTTCGGCGGTCAGATATCTGGCCTCTCTCAACCTCTTGATGTCCTCCTGACGGAGGAAGGCATCCACCGACCTTGAGGGTTGGATCCGGACATAGTTGAAGGTCTGAAGCACCTGACCTGAGTTTTGGGTGTTAGAACTCGAGGAGGGGGAAGGATTTGATTGAGAACGAAAGGAAAAAAATAAAAAGCCTTGTCCCCTTTATAAAGAGGGTGAATATCAAGCGTCCTCCTCGTGGCCGTTTGGGACTTGCCTAAGATCTAGGAGTCCTACCCATAGGCACGGTTGTGTTACCCATGTCCGTATTGATGAGAATCCCGTGATAAAGGGGACACGATCTCTGCTTTGACAAGACGTGCTAAGGAAACCGCCTCGCGAAACACGTTGAGACTGGTTATGAAAAATGATTCGAGTAAAGACCTGACTGTGGTGTGATGTCACACTACGGGGTACGTCAGCAGATTAGATTTATGGAAATATTATTCTCTCTATGATGGTATGTGGAACTTGTTTTGCAGAGCGGGACACGATCCTCGTGTTCAAAATCTTCTATGAAGTATTCGGAGGAGGAACCCACCTTGCAATGCCGAAGACAATCTGCGCGCCGGACTCATCGTCATTGAAGCCTGGTTCAGGGGCTACTGAGGGAGTCCTGGATTAGGGGGTATCCAGACAGCCGGACTATATCCTTTGGCCGGACTGTTGGACTATGAAGATATAAGATTGAAGACTTCGACCCGTGTCCGGATGAGACTCTCCTTGGTGTGGAAGGTAATCTTGGCAGTACGGATATGTAGATCTCCTTCCTTGTAACCGACTCTGTGTAACCCTAGCCCCCTCTGGTGTCTATATAAACCGGAGGGTTTAGTCCATAGGACCAACAACACACAATCATACCATATGCTAGCTTCTAGGGTTTAGCCTCTCTGATCTCGTGGTAGATCAACTCTTATACTACTCATATTATCAAGAACAATCAAGCAGGACGTAGGGTATTACCTCCATCAAGAGGGCCCAAACCTGGGTAAACATCGTGTCCCCTGCCTCCTTTTACCATCCGCCTAGAGGCACAGTTCGGGAACCCCTACCCGAGATCCGCCGGTTTTGACACTGACACGGTGGATGAACAGGACCCCATGGAGGGGCTGGATGAACAGGACCCCATGGAGGGCTGCATGACCAGGACGACCCTGTGGAGGGCTGGTTGAACAGTAGCCCGTGGAGGGGTGGTGAACAGGACCCCATGGAGAGGGCTGGTTGAACAGTAGCCGGTGGAGGAGCACGCAGTGGAGGCTGGATGAACAGGAGCCCGTAGATGAACAGTCGCAAGTGGAGGCTGGAGGACGTCGAAGGTGGATGAACAGTAGCCCGTGGACACAATCGACGATGGAGATGAACAATATCCCATGGAGTCCCGTTTTGCGGTACACCACACCCCTCCTGATGAACAGGACCCTCGTTTCGACCGTAGTGCTCCAACACAAGTCCGTTTCCTCTGTTTGGTGGTACGCCACACCCCTCTCGATCAACAGGACCCCGTTTCGACCGTAGGAGGTCCAAGAGAAGTCCGTTTCCTCCGTTTTGTGGTACAACAAACCCCTCCCGATGAACATGATACGTTTTCAACCATGGCCGGACGAACACAAGGCCGTTTCCTCTGTTCTGCGGTACGCCAGGCCTCATTTCCATTGGCTGTTCCATCCAAGCCGGTTGGATCCTGATGAACAACACGTGTTCCGTTGCCTCCGGATGAACATGACGCATTCCGTTGCCTCCCCATGAACATGACAACGACGCAGTTTCTCCGTTCTGACCCAGCCATGTACATGAGCTCTGGCCGTACGTATGCGCGAGTAGGCATTCGAAACCCCGCCCGTATGTACGTACGTGGCCGTATTTACTTTCTTGCACATTGGCCGTTGTACGTACATGTACATGCTACATGCGCGCCTCTACTACGACACGTGCGCGCCTCTACTACGACACGTGCATGCCTCTACTATGACACGTGCCCTTCCTTAGACGGCCATGGTTCATCGCTGCAGCCTGTAGACAGACCGATCGTATGTACATACACATTCGCAACCAGAATGACAACGCTACGTATGCTTTGACCAGGTGGGTCTCGACTGTCAGGCACTTCCTTGCGTGCGAAGATGTAGCTGGTGGGTCGGAGCAGTCAGGGGGGGATATTTTTTTTGCCCATAATATGGACTCACTTCCTTGCGTGCGAAGATGTAGCTGGTGGGTCTGAGTAGTCAGGGGAGAAACATTTTTTTCGCGAAATACGGTGGCCCGTCCGGTGGGTCCCTGGTGACAGGTGGAGGAATCATTATTTTGCACGAAATAAGGAGGCATTTCCTTGTGTGCGGTTGTGGACCCAGCTGTCAGCCTCTCCACGTACAGTACTCTTCCGATGGAAGTCAGTAGTTGGCCTCATTGACCACGCCGCGCCGAGAGCACCAAGGCGGTGGACGACAGCGAGGTCTAGGAAGGGGACGACGCAGAGCCGGGAAGACGCGACAGTGGATGCCTACACCATGAGGAGTATGAGGGATCACTGGTTCGGCTGTGGTGTGAGGCTGCCGTCGCCGCAGGGCCTGGCCAACGGTGGGAGTAGTAGGGGGCGGTGAGGCCTCCGCGGTAGCACAACAGGCCACGGGAGGCAGGAGCAGGCAGCATGGGCGGCGCTACTTTGGGCGGCTGGAGCAAGAAGACCAGAGGTTGAAGAAGCACTACGGCCATTGGATGGACATCGTACGGTCACTGGAGCTAGAATCGTTCATATTGGCTAAGTTGACAAAGCCCTTCATCCCCGTCAAACTTACTAGGCCCACATGTCAGCCTCCCACTATGCTAGGTCCCAGCTAGTAGGGGTAGTATTCATTTTTTGTGCGTAATAAGGAGGCACTTCCTTGCGTGCGAATATATAGTTGGTGGGTCCGACCTGTCAGCGGGGGGAATGTTTTTTCGTGAAATACAGAGGCCCTTCCGGTGGGTCCCAGATGTCAAGTGGAGGAATCATTATTTTGCACGTAATAAGGAAGCATTTCCTTGTCTGTGGTTGTAACACCCACGATGCGGCTATATCTCCCACGTGTCGAAGCACGACTTAGAGGCATAACCGCATTGTAAGCAATGTCGCAAATGAGGTAATCTTCACACAGCCCATGTAATGAATAAGGGACAAAGTACATAGTTGGATTACACTCGCCAGGTCACAGAATAGCATAAATATCATTACATTCATCCAGATACAATCAAGGTCCGACTACGGAACCAAAATAAAGAACAACCCCAAATGCGACAAAGTCCCCGATCGCCCCAACTGGGCACCACTACTGATCGTCTAGAAAGGAAACATATTATCATCCTAAGTCCTCATCGAACTCCCACTTGAGCTCAGTCGAATCTCCTGGAGCGGTGTCATCGGTCCCTGCATCTAGTTTTGAAGGAATCTGTGAGTCACGGGGACTCAGCAATCTCACACCCTCGCGATCAAGACTATTTAAGCTTATAGGAAGGGTAAAAGGTATGAAGGTGGAGCTGCAACAAGTGACTAGCATATATGGTGGCTAACATGCGCAAATGAGAGCGAGAAGAGAAGGCAAAGGCACGGTCGAGAAACTATGATCAAGAAGTGATCCTAGAACAACCT
Source organism: Triticum dicoccoides (assembly GCF_002162155.2). Taxonomy (NCBI): domain Eukaryota; kingdom Viridiplantae; phylum Streptophyta; class Magnoliopsida; order Poales; family Poaceae; genus Triticum; species Triticum dicoccoides. The sequence continues at coordinate 303,974,195 of NC_041384.1, forward strand.
ACATTCAAGCATAACACGAGACTGTGTTCTCTTCCCAGACTCCGCCGAAAAGAGACCATCACAGCCACACACTCTGTTGATTCATTTTAATTAAGTTAAGATTAAGGTTTTCTAGAACCGGACATTAACAAATTCCCATCTGCCCATAACCGCGGGCACGGCTTTCGAAAGTTCAAATCCCTGCAGGGGTGTCCCAACTTAGCCCATCACAAGCTCTCGCGGTCAACGAAGGATATTCCTTCTCCCAAGACAATCCGATCAGACTCGGAATCCCGGTTACAAGACATCTCGACAATGGTAAAACTAAACCAGCAAAGCCGCTCGACTGTGCCGACAAATCCCGATAGGAGCTGCACATATCTCATTCTTAGGGCACACTCGGATAGGTCAAGCTACGAGTAAAACCAACCCTCGAGTTACCCCGAGGTGGCCTCACAGGCTGCCCATTTCGGACCAACACTCAAAGGAGCACTGGCCCGGGGGGTTTAAATAAAGATGACCCTCGGGCTCCGGATACCCAACGGAAAAGAGGCTAGGTGGCAAATGGTAAAACCAAGGTTGGGCATTGCTGGAGGAGTTTTATTCAAGGCGAACTGTCAAGGGGTTCCCATTATAACCCAACCGTGTAAGGAACGCAAAATCAAGGAACATAACACCGGTATGACGGAAACTAGGGCGGCAAGACTGGAACAAAACACCAGGCATACGGCCGAGCCTTCCACCCTTTACCAAGTATATAGATGCATTAAGATAGACAAGATATAATAATGATATCCCAACAATAAACATGTTCCAACAAGGAACAAACTCCAATCTTCACCTGCAACTAGCAACACTATAAGAGGGGCTGAGCAAAGCGGTAACATAGCCAAACAATGGTTTGCTAGGACAAGGTGGGTTAGAGGTTTGACATGGAAATATGGGAGGCATGATAAACAAGTGGTAGGTATCATAGCATAGGCATAGCAAAAGAGCGAGCATCTAGCAAGCAAAGATAGAAGTGATTTCGAGGGTATGGTCATCTTGCCTGCAAAGTTCTCCGAGTTGAGGTTAGCTTGATCCTCGTAAACATACTCAACGGGCTCCTCGATCACGTACTCGTCTCCCGGCTCTACCCAATCAAGAACAACAAGCAAAGGGAGACACAATCAACCACGTGCAATGCACAAACAACATGATGCGAAACATGTCATGAGATGCGGGATGTGATATGCGATGCATATGCATGTTTCGGAAAGGAAAGATTGAACCTGGCCTCAACTTGGAAAACCAAGAGTTCCACTGGAAAGGGGAGTTGATTTCGGTTGAAATCAATATAAAGATCACCGGAATCGGATGCACGGTTTGGAAATGACAAGCAAAACAAATATGGCACCGATCTGCGATTAACAGCACAAGACCATCTAAATGCATCAAGAACAACATGCTACAGCACTCTAACGTAGCAACAAAATACATGGCAGGGATCCACTCAAGATGCTTGACAAAAGATGAACACTGAGCTATGGCTAATTCACTCAATAGCAGGTTCAAACAAGCATGGCAAAAGTGCAAAAGATATCAGGTTACTGACTTGGTGAAAATAACATGTCAGGAATTTAACATCAGGAAGCAATGTTTAGAGCAAGGTAACAACATGCTACAGGAACATATCATGGCAAAGCAAGGCATTTCATGAAGCTACTCAAAGCATACAACAAAAGTCCCTTACTGACCATAAGCCAAAAGGGATCAGAAAATACAATGGCAACCATGTGAACATAGCAATTATCGTTAACAGATTCAGACTTGGAAGAAAACTGGAACATGGCAAAACAAATATCAAGTAGGCATGTTTACGAGCTCGATGCACTAACCACAAGGCATTGCATGACAAACTAAGCATACACCAAGCAAGTAGACATGGCATAGAAACTAAACATGGCAAGAACAACAACATAGCATGCATGGATCAACTACAACAAGCTCGGCAAAAATGCTTAACACGTAAACAATCTGCGAGGAACATTTTATAGCAAAAGTAGAGCTCGATTGAATCAAGCTAGGATGCTCCATAATTGCAAACAAAGACATGGATGGATAGAGCACCACAATATCTACAAAACATCCTTACTAATCATGCTCAAAAGAGGCATGGATCACTCGGTAGCAACATGAATACATGGCATAAAAATATTGACAAGACAAAGACTTAGAATATTTCTAAGTCCCTAAAATCAGCAACATTACAAGAGCTACTTTGCAAGCTTGTGCTAGTCACCATAGAGATCACAAAAATACATGGCATACACCCCTGTAAAGATGGCATGGCATACTTCAAAACACATGTAGAGCTGAAGTTCATAGGAAGCACACATTAATCATGGCAAAAATGACAAATGTCCAATTACTGATATGAATCCGAAACTAACAGAAACTAGCACTCTTCGAACAACATTTAGGGCATCTAGATTAGCTCAAATGACCATGATGCAATGATATGAAATTAAGTACTCGTCGAGACGAACAATTTGATATGCTACACGCCCAAAACGGAGCCACGGTTGCAGAGTTATGATGCGATGAACATATGCAAAAAATACTGAAGCGGAGGCAAAAGTCAACCGAGGTTAGGGTTCACTGTAGATCTGGATCGGGATCATGCCAGAGCATGGACTTCGAGGTCGCCGGAAATGGAGCCGCGGTGGCCGGAGCGAGGAGGGACTTGCCGGAGCTGGGGAAGGGGCCGGAGTCATCGCCGGACTCGGGCGGCGCGGCGAGGCGCTCGGCTTAGGGCGGCGTTGGGTGGCTCCGGCGGCGTGGACGCGTGGTGGCGCTGTGGAGGCGAGGGCAGCCGGCGGGGCGGAGCTCTCCGGCGAAGGGCGGCGCGGCGTCCGGGCGGAATGGCGGCAAGGTGACCGGGCGGGGGGTCGGGGCGTTGACCCGCGGGCGGCGGCGGGAGTAGATGGGCTCGGGGGGCCCGATCCAGGCTCGCCCGGGCCGGTGGCGGGAGGAGGCAGTGGCGACAGGTGGCGGCTCCCGGTTGGCGGCGGCGGTTGTGTCCCTGTAAGTGCATCTAGTGCCGCCCTAGTTGGTTTTGGAGTATTGACGACAAACCTAGTTGAGGGACTAATGTGTTTTTGAGAATTGCAGGATAACACAGGTAGAAGTCCCTCATTGATTCGGTTTTCCTACCAGAGATGACCCCTAAAAATGTATGAAGACATTGATGTCAAAGGTGGTATATGAAGATATTCCCATTGAAGACTATGACAAGAGAAGACACCGCATGAAGCCTATGGAGCTCGAAGACTTAGATCTTTCGTAGTTCTTTTTCTTCTATGTTGAGTCATAGGAACCACCGTACTGCTAAGTGGGGTCCAAGAGAACCAGTCAGAATGACTGAAGTGATGCTTAAACAAAACCTATGTCTTCGAGTGAAGACTATGAGAGCGAATCTTGTCCAAAGTCGAACAAGTCAGCTTTGCTTGTAGCCCAAGTAAAGTTGCCGTGTGAGTTTGAAATCTGACCATTGGAACACGTGTCAGTTCCTTAGTGACCCAGGGTCATTTCGGACAAATCAGGTCAGGTTGCCTAGTGGCTATAAATAGCCAACCCCCTACAACCATAAATGGTTGGCTGCTCAGATTCAGCGTATGACTTTTGTCGTTTGAGAGCAACCCACCTCGAAGCCTTTGAGAGAGAGAATTCCTTGCGAGGATAAAGCCCTAACCACCCAGAGCCAAAGAGAATGAGGCATCACTTAAGTCGTCTTGTCTGTGTGATCTGAAGACTTATTACACTTGAGGATTGTGCATCCTCCAGCCGGTTAGGCGTCGCGTTCTGAGCATCCAAGAGACATTGTGGATCGCCGGTGAACGAAGTCTGTGAAGGTTTGGGAGTCTACCTTGAAGACTTACCAGAGTGATTGGGCGAGGTCTATGTGACCTTAGCTCAAGGGGAATACGCTAAGGACTGGGTGTCCTGAGCTGCGTGTTTAGGACTGGGTGTCCGGGACTGTGTGTCCTCGGGTTTAAATACCTAGGCGCCCTAACCAGACGTACAGTTGTCACAGCAACTGGAACTGGTCCAACACATCATTGTCTTCAACGAGTCACTGGTTTCTTCCTTCCCTTCTCTTTATGTACTATTACTCCTTGTGAAGTCATTGTATGATTGCACTATCTTTTATCTTCACTGAGTGACTGCTTGTTCTGTTTGGCTTCATAATATCTTCCTACCTAATCCTTACTACATTGCAGCTATTAGTCATTGTGCTTTCACTCTATTGAATACTTGACTATGGCTTGCCTAGTGTAGTCTACCTTCCGCTGCAGGGTAATAGGTTTATTTCTACTGTTTGTCTTCATAACTTCCACGTTTTGAAGACTTTCATAAAAATCGCCTAATCACCCCCCCTCTAGTCGATATAACGCACTTTCAATTGGTATCAGAGCAAGGTGCTCCCTTGTTCTGTGTGATTCAGTTTAACCACCTGGAGTTTGACAGTTCGTTTGACACCCTAGCCCTGATGATTCAAGAACGACCTGATTTCAAGACACTCGATCCGTCCGACATACTTGAGAGGCTCAACACACATGAGTTTCAGCTTTCTGAGAAAAGAGATATCTACGGTCCAAACTATGGGCGAACTCGTGCCTTGAAGGCAAAAGCTGTCTCCTCATCTGAAGAAGAATCTGACAGCAGTTCTGATGATCCTAGAGACATTGGAAAGGAACTTGCTATGCTTGTGAAGAAGTTCCAAAAATTCACCAAGAAGAAAGGCTTCAGAAAGTCTTCACGATCAAGCTCAAGGAATGATGAAGCTTCTCCTCATGACTACAAGAAGAAAACATGCCACAAGTGCAAGAAAACTGGACACTTCATCTCTGAGTGTCCGCAGTGGGACAATGAGAACAGAAAGAAGAAGAAGAGCAAGGAATATGACTCTGACGACAAGAAGAAGAAGAAATACTCAAAGTCTTCTTCCAAGTCTTCCTCAAAGTCTTCATCACACAAGAAGAGCTCATCTGGCAAGGCACGTGCGTTTGTTGGCAAGGAAATGGATTCAGAGGAGGAGTCTGCTTCTGAGGAGGCGGAGGTGGAGTCTGAGGAGGAGTCTGATTCTGGCGTTGCAAGTCTGGCTACAGCATACGTTGCCAAGTCCATCTTCAACACTGAAGACAATGACTTCACCACCGACACCGATGGAAATGACAAGGACTACTTTGCTCCTACCTACTGCTTCATGGCACGCGGTGCCAAGGTAAACACACACACTACTCACTATCAAACATCTAGTGACGATGACTCTGATTGTGGTTCAAGACCCAGCTACAAAACACTTGCTAAAATTGCAACTGAACAACAGAAAGCCATGGAACATATTCAAAAACTGTTAGACAAAAGCGATGATCTGTTGGGCGCTGAAATGACTCGATCTGAGTCCTTAATTGAAGACATAAAAAATCTTCACGTTAAGTATGAGGAACTTGAAAGTCGTCATGAAACGCTCTCAACAACTCATGAAAAGCTTTCCTATGATTATCTTCAAAGGAAGCAAGATCTTGAGAAATTGAGAGCGGCTCATGAAGATCTTCAAAAGGAAAATGAGTCACTTCGCGCCAAACAGATCAGTTCCGCTCAGGAAGGATTTGAACCACCATGTCTTAAATGCATTGAGCATGATAATGCTACTTCTGTTGCTGAATATTCTACTACTGCTACTGTTGCAATATCTTCAACTGTTGATGTGGTAACTAACCCCTCTGCTGAGGATACCACTGGTATTGCTGATGAGAATGCTAGATTGAAGACATTGCTTGAAACAGGGATGTACAAAAGCCTTAAAGGGCATCAGACACTATGTGATGTACTCAAAAGGCAGATTCTGAACCGAAACCCGAGGAAAGAGGGTGTTGGGTTCGTAAGGAAAATGAATGCTGATGGCTCTTACTGGAAACCTGAACAGTACCCCAAAACCACATGGGTTGCTGCAAAGGAACCTTCAGCAGATCCATCCAATCTATCTGGCTTCACTTGTGCTAACCCCATTGTCATTGATGAATCCTTTGATGCAAACTATAAACTGTTTAAGAATCAGAATGGTGAAGTGTTTGCCAGGTACATTGGTACTAACTGCAGGAATGGACCGCCAATGAAGAAGATCTGGGTGCCCAAAAGGTGTTTGGAAAATCTTCCTATGAATGTCGTCATGATACCACAGATGAAGAAGACTAACCCCAGACCACAGGCTTCATACAACCCAAAGGCTTCATACAGACAGAGGACTCACCTGAGTCGCACTAACGCAAATGTTTTGTAGGGAAACCATACTCAGGCCTATGAATATGAGCGCGGTTCATCAAACCGCCATGTTCATAAGACCAAGAACTATTCTGCTTATTCTTATGAGTACTATTATCCGCCTGCAAGACTTTTTGCTAGAGCTCCAAGGCCAAAGTCCTCAGACGCTGCACTTAGACTTATTGCTTCCAAGCCACTCTTGAAGATGTGGGTGGCTAAGAAGGCTTAACTCTCTTTTGCAGGGAAAGGTCTCCAGTAGAAAACCAAAATCGTCTGATGCTATTGCTGGGGACCTTAAACATCTTGTGGGGCGCAAGATCAAATGCCCGAATGGTCTTACTATGTACTTCGTTCCTGAATCGCTTGCTACTCTCCCTATCAGTCCTAATCTGGATCTAAGCTTTCATAACCCACTGGTTCGTCAAATGTTTTTGCTTCACAATTCTCTTCGTGAAGCCTATCCCCCTAACTGCACTGTAGGGTACGACACCAGCGTCTTCAGAATGGATTATTGATAGTGGGTGTACCAACCACATGACTGGCAAAAGAAGCCTTCTTATGGACTCAACCTTACGTCCATCCGACAAGAGCCACATCACATTTGCTGACACTAGTAAAAGTAAGGTATTGGGTCTAGGTAGAGTTGCAATCTCAAAGGATCAACACATGGATAAAGTCATGCTTGTTGAATCCCTTGGCTTCAACTTAATGTCTGTCTCAATGCTTTGCGATTTGAACATGATCGTAATATTTGGAAAATATCGTTGCCTTGTTTTAATGGAATCTGACAAGTCTCTAGTGTTTGAAGGGTATCGGAAAGATGATTTGTACGTGGTAGATTTCTCAGCAGGACCACAGCTTGCCGTATGTCTTCTAGCAAAAGCTTCATAATGCTGGCATGAGGAACCTCCACACCCTTGCAAAGAAGAAGCATGTCATAGGCATCGAGGGCGTCAAGTTCAAGAAAGATCACTTATGCGGTGCCTGTGAAGCAGGGAAGATGACGAGGGCCAAACATCCCTCGAAGACAATCATGATAACTACTTGACCTTCGAATTACTCCACATGGATCTTTTCGGTCCCACTCATTACTCAACTCTCACTACTACTACTTGTCTCTATGGCTTTGTCATTGTTGATGATTATTCTAGATATACTTGGGTGCACATAATCCTCTACAAGACTGAAGTGCAGGATGTCTTCAGACACTTCGCCAATCGAGCAATGAACAACTATGGCGCCAAGATAAAGCACATCAGAAGTGACAATGGCACTAAATTCAAGAACACTGGCCTTGATACATATCTTGATACCTTGGGCATCACACATGAATTCTCAGCCCCATACACGCCATAGCAGAATGGCGTCGTCGAACGCAAGAACAGAACACTCATTGAGATGGTCCGAACGATGCTAGATGAATACAAGACTCCAAGAAAATTCTGGCCTGAAGCCATTGATACTACATGCCATACAATCAATCGTGTTTATCTTCACAAGCTTCTGAACAAGACATCATATGAGCTCCTTACTGGAAAGAAGCCAAATGTCAGTTACTTCAGAGTATTTGGCGCCAGGTGCTGGATCAAGGATCCACATCACACTTCAAAATTTGCACCAAAATCACATGAAGGTTTTATGCTTGGATGTGGAAAGGATTCGCGCTCCTACAGAGTCTTCAATCTCTTTCATTATAAAGTGGTTAAAATAGTGGATGTGCGATTTGATGAGACTAACGGTTCACAAAGAGAGCACCTGCCGAATGTGCTAGATGAAGTTCCATCCAGTGAATCAATCAAGCTAATGGGAACTGGAGAAATCATACCCTCTGAAGCTCAACCTGATGAGGAACTTATCATCTCTGCACCTGATCAACCTGAAGACAATGCTCAGCCTGAAGACAATCCCACTAACAATGACAATGATCAACAAGAGCAAAACCTTCGCCCTATACATCCTCGTGTTGCCAATGAAGTGCAGATTGAGAGAATAATTGACAGCATCAATGCACCCGGTCCGCTCACTCGATCAAGGGAAACTCAGCTGGCAAATTTCTATGGGCACTTCGCATTCGTCTCAATAACAGAACCCAAGAAAGTTGAAGAAGCCTTCATGGAACCTGAATGGATTCAAGCTATGCAAGAGGAGTTTCAACAGTTTGAGCTGAATAATGTATGGGAACTGGTTAAGCATCCTGATCCTCGGAAGCACAACATAATAGGCACCAAATGGATATACCGCAACAGACAAGATGAGCACGGTCAAGTTGTCAGAAACAAAGCTCGTCTCGTTGCTCAAGGATATACTCAAGTGGAAGGCATTGACTTCGATGAAACATTTGCTCCTGTGGCTAGACTTGAAGCCATACGCATACTGCTGGCCTATGCAAATCATCATAACATACTTCTATATCAAATGGATGTGAAGAGCGCCTTTCTCAATGGCAAGATTGAAGAAGAAGTGTATGTTGCACAACCGCCTGGCTTTGAAGATCCAAAACATCCTGACATGGTATACAAGCTCAACAAGGCACTGTATGGCCTCAAACAAGTCCCTCGGGCCTGGTATGACACACTCAAATACTTCCTGAAGAGCAAAGGCTTCATACCTGGTTCCCTGGACCCCACTCTCTTCACGAAGACATATGATGGTGAACTGTTTGTGTGCCAAATATATGTGGATGACATTATCTTCGGCTGCACCAATCAGAAGTACAGTGAAGAGTTTGGATATATGATGCAAGAGCAATATCAGCTGTCCATGATGGGAGAGCTGAAGTTCTTCCTCGGTCTTCAAATACGACAGCAACGCAACGGCATCTTCACATCTCAAGAGAAGTATCTCAAAGATTGCCTGAAGAAGTTCGGTATGCAAGACTGCAAAGGCTTCACGGCACCAATGCCAGCCAAGCATCATCTGGGTCCTGACGACAATGGTAAAGAGTTCGAGCAAAAGGTATACCGCTCCATGATTGGTTCTTTGCTTTATCTATGTGCATCTAGGCCAGATATTATGCTTAGTGTTTGCATGTGTGCTCGATTTCAAGCGGCACCAAAGGAGTCGCATCACTTAGCTATGAAGCGAATTCTTCGATATTTGGCTCACACCCCAACTCTAGGATTATGGTATCCAAAGGGCTCAGAGTTTGATCTGGTTGGATTCTCGGATGCTGATTATGCTGGTGACAAGGTGGATCGCAAGTCTACATCAGGCACATGTCACTTTCTAGGACGATCACTTGTATGTTGGTCTTCAAAGAAGCAGAAATGTGTATCTCTCTCCACTACTGAATCTGAATACATTGCTGCTGGATCTTGCTGCGCTCAGCTTCTGTGGATGAAGCAAACACTCAAGGACTATGGCATTCATCTGAAGCAAGTGCCACTCTACTGCGACAATGAAAGCGCCATCAAGATTGCCAACAACCCAGTTCAACACTCGAAGACAAAGCACATTGAAATTCGTCATCACTTTCTCAGAGATCATGTTGTGAAGGAAGATATTGATATCATACACGTCAACACTAAAGAGCAATTGGCAGATATCTTCACCAAGCCCTTGGATGAGAAGAGATTTTGCAAGTTACGGTGTGAGCTAAATATCTTAGAATCCTCAAATGTCCCGTGATCAGGCACACATCCTAACACTTATGCATATTGATGACTTAGATGTGCAACACACGAAGTAAAGTATATCTTCAATCAATGAAGACATACATTCTAAGTGTGAATACATTAATGTGGAATTTGACTTCGGAGTGCCACGATAATTGTGCGTCGTGTCTGGGTCTAACACTTCCTATACAATGGGTAATGCCACCACCAAATGTTCTGTTTGAAGTGTTTCACTCATGGCGTTACATTTGCTATGTCTTCACATTTGGTTTGGCTTCAATCTCAACATGTCTTCATGATTATCTTCACTATGTTGATTATATATATATATACTAGTGTTCTGTCCTCTGCAGCATTCACTTATAGCTATCTCTTCTTGTTGAATCTTTTGAACTAAGTGAATGTGATCGGACCCTAACCTCTCTATGCTTTCTATCTCAAACTCTATATCTCCAAATCATATGCATTCTATTGAAACTGTCGAATGTCTTCTCTGCGTCCTTGTCAGCAAAAGATACAGAGACAAACATTAAGTCTGTTTTCAATGCTCATTCCTTCACCTGAAACCCGGAGAAGTGGGAACGACCACCCGACAATCCAGGCGTGCGTGGGATGTGGAACAACCCCCGATATGCTGCATGACGGCCACGTACCCCTCAGATGCGAATCGCCAGGGGCACCTGTGTAATAACACAGTGCCACCCCTGTACCTATAAATACACGCCTCACCACACTCATTATCTCTTCTTCCACTCTCGCACGAACCCTAGCGCCACCGCTAGCCCTCGACGACACCGGCGATGAAGCGCTTCGCTGCCGCAACCTCTCCAACGCCGTCTTCATGCCGACCGCAGACATCATCCTCTCCGCCGTCGTCGTAGGTGTCCTCCGTCGCCAAGTTAGGGCACGGAAGATCGAACTTCTCGGCCTCCTCTTCCAGTCCGTCTAGCAGTTCTTCGTGTGGTAAATAAAACTTCCTTTTTACGGCCCCTTTGATCCTATAGCTTTATCACTTTCTACCACAAGCAGTTTCCATTCACACAAGTTGGATCTCTTTCATACTGCATCTCATAACATGCCTAGTATATTCACTTATGCTTCACAAAGTAGTTAGATTCCTCACTTGTACTAATCCGTGGATTCGTACAAATCTGGAACCAACTCCTTATCTATGAGTGAATGTCTTCGCACGATGAGGTCAATGTCTTCTAAACTAATTTATCTTCAAAATCTTCTGAGAATGCATATGACCTCTTCCTGGCATCGACCCCAGGATGGCTGCAAAGAAGAAGAAGAAGCCCGCTACGGCTGAACCCGACGCACCAAGGCAGGAAGCAGATCCCATTGTCTTCCCAACTAGCATGACTGGCCCGAAGCGAAAGGCCAGGTCAACCACTTCAGAACTGAAGAAGACCAGGACTGCTGAGGCTGAAGCAAGGAAGAGGAAACATCCTGAAGCCTCTACTACTGCCCCCTCCAAGAAGAAAAGAAAGACCAAGAAGGAACGGGCTGCTCCCACAGAGCCCTTGATTGTTGAACCTATTTCCATGGTTCACCCTGACGCTGAACCACAAGAACGTCAATTGACTGTCCATGAGCCTGCTTTCACAGAGGCTCATGAAGCTGAAGACTTTCCAGCAGCTGATCCCATCGCTGCTGAAGACTTTGGTCACCATGACCGTGTTGAAGATGATGCAGTCCTTCCTCAGCTAGAGCACCAACAGGTATCATCGCCAGTGCTAACGCACAACAAACTCATCAGCATTGGTCGTCCACTGACGCCAATTGCACAGGATGCTTCATGGGCTGATCGCCCACAAGAGGAAGAAGACTCTGAGGCCCAGCCAACACCAACTCCACAGGCGCCGCCCGTGTTGCGCAGGCTTCGCAAAGGTCCAAGGCCTCAAGTCTCTGCGTCTGAAGCTAAAACTGCTGAAGATATTCTGGCTGCATCAACCGATGAAGAACAAGTCCCACAAGCTGCTACTCCCATGTCCCACCAAGAAGCGGTTCTCGAGGAGAACGTGATTGTGACCGACCCTCCAGCTCGTCAAGTGGAGGTTGAAAATCTTGAGGCTGCCACCACCAACACCACTGGAGCCACTGACGCTGTCATGGCTGAAGCAAATGTGGAGCCCTCACCAACAAAAGCACTAGAAGTCAGCGAAGCCACTGATCCCGGTGCTTCTGTTCCTGCGTCTGCTGCCGGTCCCCAGTTCGACTATCATGTTGAGCACAGGCCTCAGGTACAGAAGCCAATCCCAAGATTGCCCAGGTTCCCAGGTCCTGCATCAGCACCTGGATCCTTCAATATCAATGGTTTCAGAGCAGACAACACATTCTTCAATAGCTCCAGGAACCCCTACTCAAGGGAAAGAATATCATCTGATCTGTTCTGGAGCTATCCGCAGCGAAGCTATTACTCCTGCATTCTATACAATTAAGGTCGCATCTTCCCACACAAGCGTCTTGACATTGAAGCAATAGCTGGTCTGCCCTGTCTGGAAGAAGCTCTGGATTGCTTCAAAGAGGTTGGATTGCTGTCGTTCGTCACTGACCAAGAACATTGGAATGGAGAGTTGCTGCTCCAATTCTATGCCATACTTCACATCCGCGGGTATAACAGAGATCCGAAGACTTGGGTCCTGGAGTGGATGACAGGAAACGTTCATCACGAAGCCAAAGCCTTTGACATCATTGAGCTCACTGGTCTACCCACTCCTGGCGATCTCTATGAATCTGGCTGTCAACTTCACAGTGAAGCTGTAGAGAGCATCTTTCAGAAGCCTGAACCTAATATGAGTCAGATGCTTAGTATGATGAAGCCATTGCCCCGAGATGTTGCATATCCCAAGGAGTTCTTAGTTGAAGACCTTGAGTATCTGCCAAGGACTATCTATCACATCATAAGGCGAACTCTCTGGCCCATCAAAGGGCACTCTCCACATGCCAAGCTGGAAGGTGCAATGAAGACTTTGGTCTTCTATATTCTTCATGGAAAATGCTTCAATGCACTGGACTTCTTCATTCGCCAACTTGCTGCATCAGGATCTGATCTCTTTGGCTTGAATTTCTATGCCCCTTGGGTGATGCGGCTGATCAAACTTCACTCCGCAATCTCATATCAGCCATCTGCCCGCAATCATCGGATCTTTTTGCCTGATGTGGATATGTCTATTGAAGCCATCTATCCTGAGCCTGCCAAGGAACCTCTAAGTCTTCAGAATGCAGAGCATCAAAGTTTTTCTCAAAATGTTGAAGGCGTTGAAGCAGTAACTCGTGTGTATCCTTTGGTTGGCACTACACGTGCACCACATCCTACTCTCACTGAAGCCACTGATAGCACCATTGCCCAACGACCCAAGAAGCGCACTCGTGTTCTCAATGACGAGAGCTTCTGGTGGCTCTTCATCAGAAACAGGATAGGCATCATGACTGGCTGAAGCATCAAATGCAAAGCCTCTTGGTGGATGTTAATCTCATTCGCAATCTTGCCACCAAGAATGCCTCTGTTGCTCATGAAACCTCTCGACGCACATGGAAAGGGCTGATGCTGATGTGTTCTGAAGATGATCTTCAAGAGGATGGCTTCTCTGAGCGCTTCAAGTTTGACTCCACACCTCCTCGAAGGAGTGTGCTGCGACAAACTCCATCTCTTGAAGACTTTGAGTTCTCTTCCTCTGCTGCAACTGTAAATGCCAGAGTCATCGAGGATGAAGACGATGCTACTTCACCGCCACCTCCTTCAGCACGCGTCGACACTGCTCCAAGTTCTTCTGCACCGCTGAACACCACTAACGACCATGCGGCTCACCTATTCTTCATGGGAACGAGTAGATGCTCTATGTCTTCGAACCTTTTTTGTCCTAACTGACAAAAGGGGAATAAGCATATGAGTATGATAGTCTTCAAGCGGGTCCATATGGGCGGGTGCTTTATATTTTGCTTCGTGTTTACAACTCTCGTTTTGATACATTTGGTTCTTTGAGTTGTAACACCTAAACTCGATGGTCTTCTGCTACTTATTTGCCACCTTGTGATGCGATGATAAATTCCGCATGTGCGACGATAAATTCCGCACTTAGATCATTTTGCAGACGTCCATTTTCCATTATGCATGTCATTATCCTCACATACCTTCACATGCATAGTGGATTGTCATCATAAGTTGAAGTGGATCTCCACAAGCACAACCTGCCATGTGCATTTGCATTCCAAAAGCAAATTACTTATATGCACATCTTCAGGGGGAGCCCTTGCAACTTATGAAGATAATTCCTTATCCTTTACAATTTCACATATTATATTCCCCGTTGAAAACTTCAACTAGTTTGTCATCAATCACCAAAAAGGGGGAGATTGTAAGTGCATCTAGTGCCGCCCCTAGTTGGTTTTGGAGTATTGACGACAAACCTAGTTGAGGGACTAATGTGTTTGTGAGAATTGCAGGATAACATAGGTAGAAGTCCCTCATCGATTCGGTTTTCCTACCAGAGATGACCCCTAAAAATGTATGAAGACATTGATGTCAAAGGTGGTATATGAAGATATTCACATTGAAGACTATGACAAGAGAAGACACCGCATGAAGCCTATGGAGCTCGAAGACTTAGATCTTTTGTAGGTCTTTTTCTTCTATGTTGAGTCATAGGAACCACCGTACTGTTAAGTGGGGTCCAAGAGAACCAGTCAGAATGACTGAAGTGATGCTTAAACAAAACATATGTCTTCGAGTGCAGACTATGAGAGCGAATCTTGTCCAGAGTCGGACAAGTCAGCTTTGCTTGTAGCCCAAGTAAAGTTGCCGTGTGAGTTTGAAATCTAACCGTTGGAACACGTGTCAGTTCCTTAGTGACCCAGGGTCATTTTAGACAAATCAGGTCGGGTTTCCTAGTGGCTATAAATAGCCCACCCCCTACAACCATAAATGGTTGGCTGCTCAGATTTAGAGTACGGCTTTTGTCGTTTGAGAGCAACCCACCTCGGAGCCTTTGAGAGAGAGAATTCCTTGCGAGGATAAAGCCCTAACCACCCAGAGCCAAAGAGAATTAGGCATCACTTAAGTTGTCTTGTCTGTGTGATCTGAAGACTTATTACACTTGAGGACTGTGCATCCTCCAGCCGGTTAGGCGTCGCGTTCTGAGCATCCAAGAGACATTGTGGATCGCCGGTGAACAAAGTCTGTGAAGGTTTGGGAGTCTACCTTGAAGACCTACTAGAGTGATTGGGCGAGGTCTGTGTGACCTTAGCTCAAGGGGAATACGGTGAGGACTGGGTGTCCTGAGCTGCGTGTTCAGGACTGGGTGTCCGGGACTGTGTGTCCTCAGGTTTAAATACCTAGCCGCCCTAACGAGACGTACAGTTGTCATAGCAACTGGAACTGGTCCAACACATCATTGTCTTCAATGAGTCACTGGTTTCATCCTTCCCTTCCCTTTACATACAGTTACTCCTTGTGAAGTCATTGTATGATTGCACTATCATCTTCACTGAGTGACTGCTTGTTCTGTTTGGCTTCATAATATCTTCCTACCTGATCCTTACTACATTGCAGCTATTAGTCATTGTGCTTTCACTCTATTGAATACTTGACTATGGCTTGCCTAGTGTAGTCTACCTTTCGTTGCAGGGTAATAGGTTTATTTCTACTGTTTGTCTTCATAACTTCCACATTTTGAAGACTTTCATAAAAATCGCCTAATCACCCCCCTCTAGTCGATATAACGCACTTTAAGTCCGGCCGGACCGGACGTGTCCGGCCGCGCGGAGGTGCGGGGAGCTAGGGTTTGGGGGTGGATTGGTCCAAAAATTTCGGAGGGGGCTATATTTATAGGTAGAGGGAGCTAGGAGGCTCCAAATTGAGCATGGTTTTCGGCCATGCGATCGTGATCGAACGATCTAGATGATGGAAGGGGTTTTTGTGTGTTTTGGGCCACTTTGGAGAGCTGTTGGGCTACAACACACACAAGTCCTTTTCGGTTCCTCGGTTAACCATTGGAGTATCAAATGAAGTCTTTGGGGCTGCTAAGGTCGGTAAGGCTCTGATACCAACTTGTAGCTCCCAAGGTGCGATTCTATCCCAATCACGTGATGAACTCATGATCGGGGCACAATCGCATTTCAAGCACATCCCAAGGTGGATATCATTACAACATACCATGTACTGAATAGAGGAGAATACAAGATAAAGGCTTACACTCGCCACAAGCTACATCATTCATACAACAATGCATCAATACATGGCAACCATCATACAGAAGAGCAGGATCCGACTACGGATGAAATCAAACGAAAAAGAAGAATGACATTCACCCTGCTAATCCCAGGTTCCTCGACCCGGAACCT
This sequence comes from Triticum dicoccoides, assembly GCF_002162155.2. Lineage (NCBI taxonomy): Eukaryota > Viridiplantae > Streptophyta > Magnoliopsida > Poales > Poaceae > Triticum > Triticum dicoccoides. The sequence continues at coordinate 303,990,439 of NC_041384.1, forward strand.
ATCCCTTGATCGAAGAAGAAGAAGCAGAAGAACTCCAAACAAGCAAGCATCACACTCGCGTCAGGTCATCGCATTACCTATACTTGCAACTACTGTTGTAGTAATCTGTGAGCCACGAGGACTTAGAAATCCCATTACCATGGGTATCAAGACTAGCAAAGCTTAATGGGTATGGAAAGGATAAGTGGTGAGGTTGCAGCAAGCGACTAAGCATTGTATGGTGGCTAACTTGCAAGTACAAGAGTAAGATGAGAAACTACGCAAACGGTCACAAACTAGTAATGATCAATAAGAGATCCTGAACTACTTACGTTGAAACATAACCCAACCATGTTCTCCTCTCGAACTTCCCTGAAAGGAGGCAGTCACGGTTACGCACGCGGTTGGTGTATTTTAGTTGAGTTTACTTCAAGTTCACTACAACTGGATATTAACAAATTCTCATCTGCCACATAACCGTGGGCACGGATCTCAAAAGTTTAAACCCTGCAGGGGTGTCCCAACTTAGCCCATGACAAGCTCACGATCTGCGGAGACAATCTTGAATCACGGGACCCTCCGATCAGACTCGGAATCACGGTGCACAAGACATTTCGACAATGGTAAAACTAATCCAGCAAGACCTCCCGGCGTGCCGACACCCTGATAGTAGCGGCGTGTATCTTGTCTCAGGCCATGTCAGGATGGGACAAGCTACGTGTAAAACCAGCCCTCGAGTTTCCCCGAAGTGGCCCCGCAGGCTGCCCGTTTGGGACCAACACCATCAACACTGGCCCCCCTGCTATGTAGAAAGAATCCTTGGGTTCATGACACCCTATGCCAATTAATTATTTAGTTCAAGTGTTATTATGGTAAATGTTAAATCCAATGTTGGGCCTTGCTGGAAGAGTTTTATTCAAAGCGAAATGTCAAGAGGGCCCCATAACCCTCACCGTGTTAGGGACGCAAAATCAAGGAACATAACAACGGTATGACGGAAACTAGGGCGGCAAGAGTGAAACAAAACACCAGGCATAAGGCCTAGCCTTCCACCCTTTACCAAGTATATATCCATGTCCCAACATGGAACAACCTGCAACTGCACCTGCAACTAGCAACGCTATAAGAGGGGCTGAGCAAAGCGATAACATAGCCAAACATCGGTTTGCTTGGAAGGGTAAAAAGGTTAGAGGCTATCATGGAAATTTGGGAGGCCCGATAAACAAGTGATAGGTAGCGCGACATGGCGATAGCATCAAGACAACTAGCATAGCAAAGATAGTAGTGAGATCCAAGGTGACGGTCATCTTGCCTGAAATCCCGCTAGGAAGAAGAACGAAGCCATGAAGAAGACGAATGGCCATAGCTGAATGAATCCTCACAATCGCAACATTACCGGCAACTATGAAGAAGAGGAACAACCAGAAAGAAGCAAACAACATGGTAAACAACCATCACATAAACATGGCATGACGCACAATCAACATTACAAGGTGCAACAAACAACATTACAAATTAAGTGGAGCTCAATATGCAACGAGTTGCATATTGACAAAACACCACATTCATTTATCTAGTCTGCTCTCGTTTGAGCTATTCAACAATATTAAATGTTGTTAAACATGGCAGGAGATGCAACATAATTAAACTAACTATTTAGGCAAGTTTAAATGAGGCTAGAAATATCAAACAACAATTCCAGTAATTCCCACATGTCATTTAGAAATTTGGTGCAAACAACAATTTAAAGGTTTTGAGCATGCATGAGGATGACATAAACAAGTTGATGCAATTTTATGAAAAATTTGACATAATATGATACGAGGCATTTGTCCCATGGCAGAAGGAAAAGGGTTTGTAACATCCCAATTTTCCCAATTTGGATGTTAATAGATCATTCATATGTATCTCATGTTTTTCCATGCATTATTTGCTTTTCTGGAATATTCTCTTCATTATGCAACTAAAGGCAATTTATTGGAGTGCAGATAACATGACTTCTCCCCCTTTTAAAAATATTCATAATGTGCAGCATATTGTTTCCAGTTCATCTGATATGTTCTGGTAATTTTTGTGATCTTCAAAGTATTTTAATTGTGTGTTATTTTACTGTTTGTGTGGCCTTTTGCATCAAAATGAATTTCCAAAATTGCATTAGTATTGGAACTAGTGTTCTTGTAGTTTATAGCTATAGGGCTATTTTTACTGTGTGTCTAGGTATTTTTATTTAGAATTTATACTGTGTATTTTATTTTATTTATTTTGTTCTGCTGCTGTAGTTTCTGTTTAAAAAAAAGGAACGCAGCGTAGCGCCGAAGCGCACTGCACGGCCCAGACAGCCACGGCCCACCAAACCACACCGCCCGCAGCCCAGCACCCACTCCGCCGAAGCGGTACGCAGCGCCGCACCCATCGCCTCTCTCTCTCTCTCTCTCTCTCTGTCCAGCAGGCCCCACGCCTATTCGTCCCCTTGTAACGCCCTCGATGCGGCTATATCTCCCACGTGTCGAAGCACGACTTAGAGGCATAACCGCATTGAAAACAATGTCGCAAGTGAGGTAATCTTCGCAAACAACCCATGTAATACAATAAGGGAAAAGATACATAGTTGGCTTGCAATCGCCACTTCACACAAATACATGAATAAAGCATTACATCATCCAAATACAATCAGGGCCCGACTACGGAGCCAAAATAAAAGAAGACTACCCCAAATGCTACACAGATCCCCGATCGTCCCGACTGGGCTCCACTACTGATCAACTAGAACGAAACAACACAAAGGACAAGATCTTCATCGAGCTCCTCCTGAGCTTGGTTGCGTCATCTGCACGGACTCATCGGCACCTGCAAGCTGGTTTTGGAAGTATCTGTGAGCCACAGGGACTCAGCAATCTCGCACCCTCGCGATCAAGACTATTTAAGCTTATGGGTAAGGTAAAAGGTATGAGGTGGAGCTGCAGCAAGCGACTAGCATATATGTTGGCTAACATACGCAAATGAGAGCGAGAAGAGGAGGCAAAGCACGATCGAAAAACTATGATCAAGAAGTGATCCTACAACAACCTACGTCAAGCATAACTCCAACACCGTGTTCACTTCCCGGACTCCGCCGAGAAGAGACCATCACGGTTACGCACGCGGTTGATGTATCTTAATTAAGGTCAACTTCAGGTTTTCTACAACCGGACGTTAACAAATTCCCATCTGCCCATAACCGTGGGCACGACTTTCGAAAGTTCAAATCCCTGCAGGGGAGTCCCAACTTAGCCCATCACAAGCTTTCACGGTCAACGAAGGATATTCCTTCTAGCGGGAAGACCCGATCAGACTCGGAATCCCGGTTACAAGACATTTCGACAATGGTAAAACAAGACCAGCAAAGCCACCCGAATGTGCCGACAAATCCCGATAGGAGCTGCACATATCTCGTTCTCAGGGCACACCAGATTGTCCAAACTTCCGGTAGGCCAGCCCAGAGTTGCCCCTGGTGGCCAGCGGCGGCTGACAAGTTGGACCAACACTCAGAGGAGCACTGGCCTGGGGGTTTAAATAAAGATGACCCTTGGGCAGGCCTACCCAAGGGAAATAAAAGGCTAGGTGGCAAATGGTAAAACCAATGTTGGGCCTTGCTGGAGGAGTTTTATTCAAGGCGAACTATCAAGGGGTTCCCATTATTACCCAACCGCGTAAGGAACGCAAAATCCGGGAACATAACACTGATATGACGGAAACTAGGGCGGCAAGAGTGGAAAAAAGCACCAGGCATAAGGCCGAGCCTTCCACCCTTGACCAAGTATGGATGCATTAATTAAATAAGATATATTGTGATATCCCAACAAGTAAACAATGTTCCAACAAGGAAAGATCTCCATGTTCCAACAAGGAACAAACTTCAATCTTCACCTACAACTAACAACGCTATAAGAGGGGCTGAGCAAAGCGGTAACATAGCCAAACAACGGTTTGCTAGGACAAGGTGGGTTAGAGGCTTGGCTTAACAATATGGGAGGCATGATAAGCAAGTGGTAGGTACCGCAGCATAGGCATAGCAAAAGAGCGAGCATCTAGCAAGCAAAGATAGAACTGATTTTGAGGGTATGATCATCTTGCCTGAAATCCCGCAAGGAAGAAGAACGAGTCCAAGAAGAAGACAAACGGACATAGTTGAATGGTTCCTCACAAACGCGACGTTATCGGAACCAACCCGAAGAAGCAACACCGGAAAGAAGCACACAACATAATAAACAACCACCACATAAGCATGGCATGATGCACAAACAATTATGATGCATGTTCGGTTTAAAAATGCATGGCATGGCAAAGGGCACAAACAAAACTACAAGTTAAGTGGAGCTCAATATGCAACGAGTTGCACATTGACGGAACACCACATCAATTATTTAGTTCTCTCTCAGTTAGGTACTCAACAATATTAAATGTTGGTTAACATGGCAAGAGGTGAAGCATGAGTAAACTAAACATTTAGGCAAGTTTAAATGAGGCCGGAACAACAAACAACAATTCCGGTAAATCCTCATATGCATTTAGCAATATAAAGCAAACAATAGTCTTAACATTTTAAATGTTATTATCATGATGCGAATGACATATGCAAGTTTTTAGCAATTTTTATGAAAATGTTGATAAGAGCATTTTATGAAGTATTTGTCATCGTGGCGGAAACAAAAAGGGTGCCACGGCAACGATAACGGAAAACGGTGCCACGGCAACGATAACGGAAAACGGTGCCACGACAACATTCCAGTTCCGGTAACTCGATTGAGATACCGATGCAAAGGAGAAGTGTGTGGATGCGTGCAAAAGATGGTGGGGCGCTCCCGGATTCCGGGTGTCCCACGAGTTGGCGACAAGGAAACGAGTGACAATTTGAATAGGGTGCAAAACACGAGCATCTCAAACATCGCAAACATACGCTCATGGACGTCGCCTCGTGGTTATACCTTTCGAAGCGTGCCTTATCGGAACGGATCAAGTTCGTAGAGGGAAGTAGGCGTTCTCGCGACGGCGGTAGTGGAAGTAGTTCTTCACGCGACGGTAGTCGGACTTGACGATACCGTTACACGGGTCTTCGGCAACGGTAGTGGTACCCATTTTGTAGTCGTGCACATTCCGTAGATGTTCGAGGTCACGGCGAGGATCTTGACGTCCACGGAGTCTTCGAGGGTCGACGGTAGTGGTACTCGGGTCGTCAGCGACGGTAGTCGTTCTATGCATCGGGCGTCAAGGTACTTGCCGAGGTACTTGCCGTTCTTAGCGGTTCCGAAAACGGCGGTACATGAACAAGATGCGTCGTCGTGGTACTTGGCAAAAAATCACAGAGAAGATGCTTGGCGGTCCTTGTTGACCGGGTACTTGGTGTTATTTCCTGTTCTGGTCTACCTTGGCGTCAACCGCAACAGCAAGTGGAGGTACACAAACAACAACAAGAGGTTGCAGAGGTGGTCGAACTCAGGCGGTTCACGGTGCGGTCACGCGAGCAGCGCTCGCGTACTGAAACTGACGAAGCGGGCGGCGACAGCTTCGTGCATTTGATCGAAGCAGAGACGAGACCCTGTGGCAGGAAGTGAGTGCGGACAGTCGAGGTGAGAGGAGCCGGGTGGAGCAGACCCGATCCAGCGGCAGGGACGGCAGGGACGGGAAGGACACACCGGATGCTCTGGTCACTGGCGACCAAGGCAGCAGAGAAGGACGGCGGGCGGAGCTCGAGGTAGTGGAAACAGGGTCCATGGCGTGCTCGACGACGGCGGATAGGCGGCTGCGCTAAGCAGAGGCAGGGCCGAGGACGGATGGGTCGAGGGGCTCCTCCCCTGGCGACGAAGCTGGCGATGCAGTGGCGCCGGGTAGACGAGGAGGCGGCGAGGGAGGTCCTGGACCCGCTGCGGGAGGCGAGGCGCTGAGGGCGCGGCGAGGCTGTCGTGGAAGACCGGTGCAGAGGTGGAGGAAGGGCTCCGGCGAGGGGACGTCGAGGGCGAGCCGGGTCAAGGGCGACGAGCTCATGGGACCGCGGGAGGGTAGGTTTGAGGGGTCTCACTCCTCTCCTCTCCTGCGGGTGGCTACACGAGCGATGGAGAGGGAGAGAATGAGAGGAGGGAGTGGCGGTGCAAGGGGATCGCGATGGAGAGGACGAGGGGATCGAGCAGAGCTGAGCAAGGGGGAAGATGGGATCGAGCGCGGGCGCTCTCCTGGCGCCGTGAGGGGAAAACGAGAGGGAGAAGGGAATCGGGCTCGCTGGTGTCTAGGGTTAGCAGAGTTAGGTGGGCTTGGGGCCGGCCCAGTAGAAAGGAGGGGTTAGCTGGGCTTGCTGGATTGGGCTCTCCCTCTCCTCTCTTGCTTCTTTAAACGAAAAATAGAGAGAGAGGAAAAAGAAGGGGGGTTAGGAAAAAGAGTTTGAGCAGGAGGACAATTTTCCTAGACTCATAAAAATAAACATGACCACAGAAAAATATAAGTGGCAAGATTGCAGGAATTAAATTCAAATTCATTTGAATATAATTCAAATGGTTTTGAATTGGGACTAGGTTCGGTGTAGCCAAAAATGTTCGGGTCTTTGGTGGAGCTCCGGAATATGATGAAAGAATATATGGCTAAGTTGGAGACCAAGAATTAAGATAACAGCAGCATTGGGATATTCTGCAAGTATGTTTATGGGTGAATCCAAATTATTGGAATATTTAATATAGCTCCCTAAATATTAGGAGGATATGTTATAAAGAGAAGTCACCACGTGAATTCCCTCGGTTTAAATGGATTGAAGATCCACACACTTTATTTAGTTGAGATGCAAAAGATTTATGAGATGATGGCATGATGACATGATGCAATGCAAAAATAAAAGGGCAAGCACAAATGAAACAAACGGCGAAACCCGGAATATATGGAAGTCTTCTCGAGCATCAGTCTCGGGGCGTCACAACACTCCACCACTACGAGAGGATCTCGTCCCGAGATCTAGAATGGCACCGGAGGGAAAAACGGAAGAGAAAGAGAAGAGGTAAAACTAAGTTGCTTCTCTGACAAATGAGTGAAACCAAAGAACCTTGAAAAGTTGAACAACTTGAAAGAAAAAAAGCAACAACGATGAAAAAAGTTGAAAGCACTCCGGTAGAAAAGAGATGCAAGACTTGATAGGATGAAAAAGGACTTGAGCAAAGGACACAACACTCCGGTTAAATGGATAAACCAAAAAAAGAACATGATCCTGACAAAACAAGAAGATGGGTTGAAGAGAGCAACATCACAATGCCTCCAGAACAAAAGTAAGAATGGAATGGAATGAACGAAGTGAAACAAGATCTTGAGAGAGCACGATAACAACAAATGCTAGAACGGAGTTGTTGGAAAACCAACAACGAAAAGAATAATCTTGATATGGTCTTATGGAATACATCTCAAATTATGAGGTGACAACCTGCCACTCACGAAAAACAAGATTGGATTGATATGAACAAGAAGACGAGAAACTTATCTCACCGAGAGGATAAATGAAGACTAGGGTCGTTTATAAGCACCATAATTAGCAAAATCCTTAGGGAAAGCTTTAGGTGAAAAATAACCCAAGTTAACTCGAATGAAGAGATTAATGGATTTAATATATCTCATTCTTAACAACATGTGAATCATGGAACATGAACTCAAATTATCAAGAATGTCATAATACCACCTCCAATGATATGGTAGAAGGAATTGCACTCCAGATTGCACGAAGAAGAATACTTGAGCTCCTTTAGAAAAGAATCTCAATGAACACTTCGAAAAGTAATTAAATCCTTGATGAACCAACATTTAGAGCCTCCATGAAGAACTCCGGTAAACAAAAGGATAACGAAAAGAAAGAAAAGTTGAAAACACAAGGTGAAACCTTGTAATGATTAGATGGATCTTCATGACGATATAATTGAGAGATCTTGGAACTCCGGGAGAAGAAAAGATAAAGCATCTCGAACTGAGAATTTGATATGATGAACCACTCCGGAAAAAGGAATTAATCACTTGGATGGAACAAGAATAAGAATTACGATATGGGTATCCTTCCCCAATTTAAATTGATGACAAGCAGCGGATTTGGCATACTACTTATTCTCGTAGAAAAAGATTAATAGAGATATCGATAACTTGATAAGGACTTGATGGAACCGCCGGTTGAATTTGGAACAACGAATGAATTGATATGATAAACAAGGAAGAGAAATCTTGAACAAACCACCGTAAGGATTAAAATGAACGAAAATACATGAGAGAGTTTAGATACAAGAGAACAAAGAGATCATGACTGATTAGGGAATATACTTGAATGATGCACCGGTTAAATTTAGAGTATGAGAGCTGGAAGCTGGAATGAATAAATCTTAGATGGTGGGCTCCGAATAATCAAACTGAGAAGACTCCTGAATTGCTCCGGATAGGTGAAAAGAATTCCCACAATCGAAAATAATAATGTGAGGATGGCAACAAGCTAGAATCATGAATCTATGAGAGAACGGATAAGATATGGAGGTAAAACTCTTCTTCGGTCTTCAAATGACGACGAGAAATACCACCAAGAATTATTGGCACACCGGAAGAATCAAAACGAGGAGGTTGAGCCAACAATGAAAAGAGTTCGACAGATCTTGGAGAAAAGCATTTGACTGATGATAAATCATTGTTACATCAAACTTCAAAAAGAAATTTGAGGATAGCTCCGGGAAAATAAGAAGAGTCAGGTAAGATCCTGGGAAAAGACCTTTGGGTTAGGGCCCACTCAAAAGAAAACGCCGTTGAATGATTTGAAAGAGAGCTTGCACCGTTTGAATTAAATGACTTGAATGAGATAACAACCTCGAGATATCTTCAGCACTCCGGGAACAATTGAATAGCGAGAAGTGGAATGATAATAAGGTGCACCGGCATGGAAAACATTTGAAACGAGTTAAAGGATATGATCAACAACAAAAGCTTGAATTGAATCCACCGGAGAAGAAAATGAGTGACGAGAGACGAACTTGAAGCTTTGTTAGCATCTTCCTGAGAATCAACGGATAAGGACATTGACAGAAAAGAATGGAGAGACTTCCCATCAATAAAAGGATACTTGAATAAGAAATTTGGTTCCTTGAAGAAAAGGGTGGGAGGGAGGGAAAACAAAGGCAACTTGGAGACGGATGAAACAAACACTGTTGAGAAAGCTGAGATTGAATCTTGCGAATGTTGAAGTGATCAGATCCACTTGAAGAGAAGCACACCGGTTGAACAAGATTGGCATAACAATCTCGATTATCAAGGAGGATTAGTATTCGCATAGGAGTATGAGAACACCACTTAGGAAAGGGATGGAATCAACATTTTACTTCGAAGCAACTCGAATACCACAACTGAAAACAAGAGCAAAGGATTGACTTGCGGAATAAGCCGGAACAAACATATGATAGAGATTTCGTCCGAAGTTTTCGTGGTGGGGCCTACACGGGCTCGATCGTACAACACCATCATGTACAAGGCAGTGCACATGACATACGAAGCGTCCCCGAGTCGGCATAGCCAAGGACTCTTTAAGACACAACGAGACCATTGTAAAACCAACCGTGAATAGGCGGACCACTAGACGTCGAACCCCAATTTCATATCATACATCTGTCGGAAAGATATCCTAAGAGCTACTTGAATTCCCACTTATAAACTCCCGAAATTTTCCAGTTATGTAATCAGGTGTTGGGGATACAGGGGAAGCATAATATCTCACCCAAAACTAGCAAATCCTACATCCAGCTGTATCCATCCTTCAACACATAACCAAGAAACCTTCGGAAATCGTTTACCTCAACCTTCGAAAAGCATCCGTTATACGAGTTATGGCAATACTCCTGAACTCCCGCCCAAGTACTGGGTGGCGTCGAGGTTATCTCACCAATGAACTGCATAAAAGAGATTTTCGATGTCGGCGAAACTAAACTCGGGTATTCCAGAACTGCAACGATAAAATTGTGACGACAACACCTCGGAGCTCAACTCCCCGGGACACTGCCACAACCCCTAAATGACAGGAGGCACCAAGAACAATGTTCTTGTCACAAAACCATCGGAACGATTCCAAGATACCCGCGTGATCCTAAATTTTTTTTAGTGAAATTTGAGAAGAGAAGAGTCAAAACTCTACGTCAGGATGCCTTACCAGAGCGATGAGGAGACTGTGGAGTAAAAAGAATTCCTAAACTCTCCGATATATAATCCCTAAATGACTCAAAACATTTTTCTAGACTCAACAACGGCTGCTAAAAACAATCAAGCAGTGGGGTCTCCTAAGGTCGGGGAAGGCTCTGATTACCAACTTGTAACGCCCTCGATGCGGCTATATCTCCCACGTGTCGAAGCACGACTTAGAGGCATAACCGCATTGAAAACAATGTCGCAAGTGAGGTAATCTTCGCAAACAACCCATGTAATACAATAAGGGAAAAGATACATAGTTGGCTTGCAATCGCCACTTCACACAAATACATGAATAAAGCATTACATCATCCAAATACAATCAGGGCCCGACTATGGAGCCAAAATAAAAGAAGACTACCCCAAATGCTACACAGATCCCCGATCGTCCCGACTGGGCTCCAACTGATCAACTAGAACGAAACAACACAAAGGACAAGATCTTCATCGAGCTCCTCCTGAGCTTGGTTGCGTCATCTGCACGGACTCATCGGCACCTGCAAGCTGGTTTTGGAAGTATCTGTGAGCCACAGGGACTCAGCAATCTCGCACCCTCGCGATCAAGACTATTTAAGCTTATGGGTAAGGTAAAAGGTATGAGGTGGAGCTGCAACAAGTGACTAGCATATATGGTGGCTAACATACACAAATGAGAGCGAGAAGAGGAGGCAAAGCACAATCGAAAAACTATGTTCAAGAAGTGATCCTAGAACAACCTACATCAAGCATAACTCCAACACCGTGTTCACTTCCCGGACTCCGCCGAGAAGAGACCATCACGGTTACGCACGCGGTTGATGTATCTTAATTAAGGTCAACTTCAGGTTTTCTACAACCGGATGTTAACAAATTCCCATCTGCCCATAACCGCGGGCACGACTTTCGAAAGTTCAAATCCCTGCAGGGGAGTCCCAACTTAGCCCATCACAAGCTCTCACGGTCAATGAAGGATATTCCTTCTAGCGGGAAGACCCGATCAGACTCGGAAACCCGGTTACAAGACATTTCGACAATGGTAAAACAAGACCAGCAAAGCCACCCGAATGTGCCGACAAATCCCGATAGGAGCTGCACATATCTCGTTCTCAGGGCACACCGGATTGTCCAAACTTCCGGTAGGCCAGCCCAGAGTTGCCCCTGGTGGCCACCAGCGGCTGACAAGTTGGACCAACACTCAGAGGAGCACCACAAATACCCTTGAGATGTATGAATGCGATGCACCAGTATAAAAAAGAACGAGTGCAGTAAATGACTTAACCAAAAACTTACCGATTACGGCATCAGGCTGAGCTTCAACCTCCTCCATGCTAACGTAGTTCACCTGTCCCCTATTGAAAGGGTTCGGCTTCTTCGCAGAACTTCCATTGGTATTTCCGTTTTGTAATTCAGGACATTGATTGGCATAATGTCCGGCCTTCGAACACTTAAAGCAAGTGACTTGGCTCAGGTCTTTCTTGGCTGGGGTTGATGGGTTGGTGCAATTCTGGCCGTTGCTTCCTCCATTCCCATTACCGTTCCTGGGGCCATTGTGATTGTGCGAGCTACCTCCTCCATGAGTATGTTGAAAATGTCCTCCCGGTCTAGGGGTAAAACGGGGCTTCTGCTGAGCTCCTGAATTGTACTTTCCTTGTCCATACTTCCTCTTGCGGTTCTCAATTTGCTTCTACTTGCCTTCAATCATAAGAGCACGGTCTACCAACTCCTGGTAGTTGTTGAAGGTTGCTACCATCAACTGCATGCTCAACTCATCATTCAGTCCTTCCGAAACTTCTCCTGCTTAGCTGCATCCGTAGCAACGTCATCTGGGGCATAACGTGCTAACTTACTAAAGTCCTCCACATACTGGCCAACCGTCCGACCTCCTTGGTGCAAGTTGCAAAACTCATGCTTCTTCATGGCCATAGCTCCTGCTGAAACATGGGCAGTGCGAAAAGCCTACTGAAACTGGTCCCATGTGACAGTGTCGACTGGGAAAGTGGCTGTGAAATTCTCCCACTAGGATGCTGCGGGTCCTTCAAGCTGATGTGCGGCAAACTTCACCTTCTCCGCATCTGTGCATCCTGCTGTGGTCAACTCTCTAGCTGTCTTGCGGAGCCAATCATCTGCTACTATTGGCTTGGTGCTACTGGAAAACACCAGCGGGTTCATCCTAAGAAAACGGGCTAAGTGATCAACGGGTGGTGGTGGTGGTGGTGGTGGTGGGTTGTTGTTGTTGTTGTTCCCCTGATTCTGATTCTGGACTAGCAACTGCATCAATGTGTTCTGTTGCTGGATCAACTGGGTGAGCTCCGGTGGAAAGGTAAATCCGGGGTCACGTCTCGGAGGCATCTGAGGGTTTAGAAAAGATGAGATGTAAGAATAGAGGGGGTCTAAAGAGAAAACACTACCCATATGCACATGAGGCAAAATCAAACAATTCACTTCATTCAATCAAACAAGGGCAGACAAGCGATCTAACTATCGCAAAAGTGCTCGGTCTACTATATTTACATGGTGGGCTACTACTACTGATGAGGTGGTCTACTAGAAATATTCTTCGGTTGCAGACTCCATGATATCTGCTCCGGCTTCATCAACATAGTCATCATCGCTATCATCTAGGTCCGAGTCGGTGTCGTCGATGATGATGTAGTCTTCTGGGCTAATCTCCTTGGGTTCTTCGTCTTCATCTACTGGAGTAGGGCCTCCCATAAATATCCCGATCTTCATTGTTAGGTCGGCATTCTTGTCCACCAATACTTCAATTTCTTCTTCATAATCTTCACGTGTAGCCTTGAGTTCTTCCTCCAGTTCCTTGATTCTTGTCTTTGCCTTCTTCAGGTCTATCATGTTGGCGCACATCTGGTTCTCCTGTCGTCGAATGTGTTGGTTTAACTCCTGGATAAAAGCTGCAATTGTTCTATCCTTCCGGGTGCTGATCATCTCCCAGTGCTCATCTCGGCGTCCACAAATCTGGTAGATAGTATCCTTAAGATCATTGCAGTAGACTTCTCCAATGCGTCCCATGGCGATGTGAGCTGCCATGCTCTTTCCTAGATTCCAAGTTGGTGCATCAAAAGAAAACTCTATGGGCTCAGTGATTGGCATGAACGTCCTTCCTGGAACTTGAACTTGAATGATCCAGCGCTCTTCTTCAGGTAATGTGGTGTTGTAGGTTCCGGTGAAGCTTGGTACTCCTATGTTCAGGTATCTAGTGACTTCCTTCAAGTGACGTCCGAAGGGTGTATCGTCATCCGGTTGCGTGAACTTGTTCCTTGCATCCGCCATCCTAAAAGAGTATAAAAGAGGAGAGGTCAGAAAAGAAGAGAATGAATAGTGATCTAGGTCTTTAGCTTAGTGGTCGTGTCCTACAGTCAGCGTGTGCTCTGATACCATCTCTGTAGCGACCAGACCTCAAACAGTCTGATCTCTGTGCTCTAGTGTCATCCCTGGATCAGTAATGCTGACACCACACAGTACTCGGAGGATTTATAATAGATTTGCAATCACACACTTATTGAGTGTCTCAAGAGAGAACTTATTACAATAAATATGGCTTAAAGCCATCTAATAACGATAACAGCGGAAGGCTTGGAAGATAAGTGAGTCCATCAACTCCAACAGCATCACTGAGTATAGAACCACGACCTAAAACTCCTTAATCGTCGTCTGAAAAGTCTGCAACATTAACATTGCAGCCCGAAACGGGTCAGCACATGGAATATGCTGGCAATGTAACACATAGAGAGTAATGGAATGAAACAGCTATACTATATGCATATTTGGCTGGTGGAAAGCTCTATGGTTACAGTTTTGCGTAAAGCCAATTTTTCCCTACTGCAAAGGAATAAATTTATTTAACTATCATGGTAGTTGTTAAACATTGATAATGGTTGACAGCATTCTCAATCCCAATTAAGCATCATCATTAACAAAGCCCAACAAAATTAATTTAGGGTAACATGTTGAGATTCACATGATAATCCAAGTACTAGATACTCAAGATGTCCATAACCGGGGACACGGCTAATCATGATTAGTTTAATACACTCTGCAGAGGTTTGCGCACTTTTCCCCACAAGACTCGATCGCCTCTGAGATATAGTCTTTCAGAAGCGCTCGCACCTTATGATCGGGTAGACCGTACCACCTACATCCCCTACATCTGCTAGTCTACCACTATAAGAGTTCACACGGCTTAGTCAACTATGCTAGAGCCCATAATAGCTTGTGGCTGCACACGGAAGTTTCTAGTATGAATAGTCTCATGATCCCCTTTGAGCCTGGGTGGCGGTCCAAAAGAAAACAGGCAAATCCTGGATTACCCAGGTGCCTCGATCCACCAGATGTGTGTTTAAGTTGCCACCTTAGATAAACCATTAATTAACAATACTCACATCTGTCATGGATATCACTCACCCAACCCACGTCTACTAGCATAGCATGGCACAATAAGCAAACGTAGAAGTAACTCCTAAAGGTTTGATATATAACAGGTGATAGGTACTACCTCAACTACTTCCCATCCCACAATTTAATTAGATCCTAATCATGCAATGTTTGAGGATTGATCTAATGCAATAAAACTGGGTAGTAGAAAAGGTATGATCAAAGTGTTACTTGCCTTGCTGATGATCCGTGAAACCTAGCGATTCGAAATAACAGGCGGCGCACTCCGGGTATTCTATCGCAGGCAAACAAATAAGCATACAACAAGTACTCATCTAATGCACAGGTAAAAGTCAAATAAGAGATCTAACCAGAAAATTCAACTTAAGAACTCCGGTTTGCGAAAAGAATCAAATCAAACGAAGCAACGAAAGTCAAACGGCGAAAGAAAACAACTTCGTTCTACTAATCTGGATCTAGGGCAATTTTTACAGTGGCAAATGCTTGTTTAAGTTGGTTAAATAGATAGACGGTTTCGAGACGAAACTCCAGGCGCTTGAATCGCCTGATTCCGATAAACGAGCGAAAAGTTATACTAAAACGAAAATCGGATCAGGAATCGCGATGAGAAAAATCGCGGATTTAATCCGAGAAAAAGGAAAACGACGAACGTTCATTAGAACGAACGAACGAACGGACGAACACTCGCTAATTAAACAAATTGGAAAAACCGATCTATTTAAAAAACCGAAACAAACAAAAAACCGACAGAAAACCGATCGGTTTTTCGAAAAAAATAAAAAAAACGGCGCGGATTGCGAGGCGACCTCGGGCGGCGTGCGGCGGCGGCGGCGGGCGGCGGTGGCGGGCGGCTCGGGGCTGGGGCTAGGGTTTGGCTTCGGCTGGGCCTCCCCCCCGACTTATAAAGGCGACCGGGCGAGGAGTCCGGGTCAGACACGGCCCGTTAGGTCGGTTTGTTTTTTTTAAATAATTACGCGCGGACGAAAAAAAAAGAAATACTAAACGGCCTCCAAAAATCCCGAAATAAATTTTCTCGGGCTTCTAAAATCAAGCCGCACAAGGTGAACATTTATTTGGGGCCTAAATGCAATTTTGAAAAACGCACATTTTTCCTAAATTCAAATAAAATAATGAAAAACTCCGAAATAAAAACTTATTTGATTTTATTATTAAATCCTCAATATTTCTTTATTTTAGGAAAGACATTTTATTCCCTCTCTCATATTTTTTAATAGAAATAATTGATGATAAAATAATAAAAATCAAATGATCCTATTCTCAAAATTTGAGAAAACTCAAATATGAAAATAATGAATTCCCCAACTCTCTCCGCGGGTCCTTGAGTTGCGTAGAAATTTCTAGGATCAACCAAAATGCAAAATAAAATATGGTATGCATGATGATCTAATGTATAACATTCCAAATTGAAAATTTGGGATGTTACAAAGTTCTTGATTAACTCAGTACCCGCACTTTTTCTTTTTTGATATTGGTGCATCGCATTCATTTATTTCGAGGGTATTTGTTGATAAACATGGATTGCCAACCAAAACACTTAGTATGCCTATTAGAGTGAGTTCCCCAGGAGCTGAGATGATAGCAGGTGTTGGTTGCCATCAATTGACTTCGTCTATTGGAAAGCATGATTTTCCTACGGATTTGATTATATTAAAGTCACAAGGTCTGGATATTATTTTGGGTATGGATTGGTTGCAGTTATATAAATGTCATATTGGTTGTGCCAGTCGATCTATTACTCTCAGTGCACTAGGAGGGAAGAGGATCAAATATGTGTGTAAGTATAAGCGTAATCATGTGCAGGTGAACTCTGTTAAGGGGGGTAGCCTGGAAGAGGTGCCAGTTGTGAGAGATTATCCAAATGTGTTTCCAGAGGAGTTGCCAGGTATGCCACCAGATAGAGATATTGAGTTTCTGATTTTTTAATACCAGGCACTGGACCTATTGCAAAGAGACCATATAGAATGCCTCCTCAGGAGTTGGAGGAATTGAAGAACCAGATAGGAGAATTGCAGGCACAAGGATTTATTCGCCCAAGTTCATCACATTGGGGAGCCCGAGTTTTGTTTGTGGGGAAGAAGGATGGTACCTTGAGGATGTGTGTTGATTATCGTTCTCTGAATGAGGTAACCATTAAGAATAAGTATCCTTTGCCTATGATAAATGATCTATTTGACCAGTTGGAGGGAGCTACTGTGTTTTCTAAGATTGATCTTCGTTCTGATTATCATCAATTAAAGATTCGTGAGCAAGATATTCCCAAGACTGCTTTTACCATGAGGTATGGGTTGTATGAATATACTTTTATGTCATTTGGATTGACTAATGCCCCTGCATACTTCATGAATATGATGAACAAGGTGTTTATGGAGTTCTTGGGTAAATTTGTGTTTGTTTTCATTGATGATATATTGGTGTTCTCCAAGAATAAGCAAGAGCATGAGGTGCATCTGTGTTTGGTAATGGAGAAACTAAGGGAACATCAGTTGTATGCCAAGTTCAGCAAATGTGAGTTTTGGCCGGATGAGGTAGCATTCCTTGGACATGTTGTGTCAGGTAATGGAGTTGCAGTTGATCCATCTAAGGTTGCTGCAGTTACAGAGTGGGAGACACCCACGACAGTTGGAGAGATTCACAGCTTTTTGGGCCTTGCAGGTTATTACAGGAGGTTTATTGAGAACTTTTCCAAGATTGCAAAGCCTATGACTGAATTGTTGAAGAAGGAGAAGAAGTTTGTTTGGACTGATGAATGTGAAGCCAGCTTTCAGGAATTGAAGTAGCATTTGGTTACAGCACCAGTTTTAACTCTGCCAGATATACATAAGGACTTCCAGGTATATTGTGATGCTTCTCGTCAAGGACTTGGCAGTGTGTTGATGCAGGAAGGTAAAGTTGTTTCATATGCTTCACGCCAGCTTAAGAATCATGAGCATAATTATCCTACACATGATTTGGAGTTAGCCTCAGTTGTGCATGCATTGAAAACTTGGAGGCCATATCTTATTGGTAATCATTGTGATATATTTACTGATCATAAGAGCTTGAAGTATATTTTTACTCAGAAGGATTTGAACCTCAGGCAGAGGAGATGGTTGGAGCTTATTAAGGATTATGATTTGAATGTGCAGTATCATCCTGGTAAGGCTAATGTTGTTACTGATGCATTGAGTCGTAGGAGCCATGCTAATGCAGTTAATATTGATGATATGCCACCAGAGTTATGTGAGTAGTTCAGGAATCTCCGGTTGGAGATGGTTCCTAAGGGTTATTTAGCAACACTTGAGGTAAAGCCTACTTTGCTTGACAGGATCAAAGAAGCTCAAAAGGGTGATAAGGAGATCGCTGAGATAAAAGAGAATATGATTAACGGTAAGGCAGAAGGTTTCCATGAGGATGAACATGGGGCCATATGGTTTGAGAAGCGTATTTGTGTACCTCGGGATGCAGATATCAGGAAGTTGATTCTTCAGGAGGCACATGATTCACCTTATTCTATTCACCCAGGTAATACTAAGATGTATTTGGATTTGAGGGAAAGATTTTGGTGGCCTAGCCTGAAGAGGGAAATTGCTGGGTATATTGCAACATGTGATGTGTGCCAGCGAGTTAAAGCAGAACATCAGAGGCCAGCAGGTTTGTTACAGCCATTGCCTATACCTGATTGTAAGTGGGATGAGATTGGTATGGATTTCATTATAGGTCCCAGGACTCGGTCAGGTTATGATTCTATTTGGGTAGTTGTTGATCGTCTGACTAAAGTTGCTGCTCACTTCATCCCGGTAAAGACTACTTATACCAGTGCTCAGCTAGCAAAAATTTATATGTCTAAAATTGTTTGTATGCATGGAGTTCCAAGGAAGGTAGTGTCTGATAGAGGTACTCAGTTCACATCCAAATTTTGGCGTCAGTTGCATGAATCCTTGGGCACCAGGCTGGAGTTTAGTACAGCTTTCCATCCACAGACAGATGGGCAGACAGAGAGGGTAAATCAGATTTTGGAGGATATGTTGAGAGCTTGTGCTTTGGACTATGGGTCCAGTTGGGATGATAATTTACCTTATGCAGAGTTCTCATATAATAACAGTTACCAGGCTAGTCTAAAGATGGCACCATTTGAGGTATTGTATGGTAGGAAGTGCAGGACACCATTGATGTGGGATGAGGTTGGAGAACGTCAATTCTTTGGACCAGACTTGATCAGAGATGCTGAGGAGAAGGTCAAGTTGATACGTGACAGGCTGAAGATAGCACAGTCCAGGCAGAAGAGTTATGCTGATGCAAAACGTAAGGAGGTGACATATGAGGTAGGAGACCGTGCATATCATAGAGTTTCACCACTTGTGGAATTAAGAGGTTTGGAATCAAGGGTAAGTTAGCACCACGTTTTGTGGGGCCTTACAAGATCTTGGAGCGTAGAGGAGAGGTAGCTTATAAGCTGGAGTTGCCAAAATCCTTGTCAGGAGTTCATAATGTGTTTCATGTATCTCAGTTGAAGAAGTGCCATGTAGAGATGATGGATATTCCATTGAGGGACACAGTGCCACTTGAGGCAATTCAGTTGGAGAGTGATTTGACATATGAGGAGAAGCCTGTTAAGATTCTGGAGACTGCACAGAGAGTTACTCGCACCAAGACAATCAAGTTATGCAAGGTTCAGTGGGATCATCACACAGAGGAGGAAGCTACCTGGGAACAAGAGGAGGATCTCAGGCAGGATCACCCACACCTATTTGCTAGCCAGCCCGAATCTCGAGGGTGAGATTCATCTTAAGGGGGGTAGGTTTGTAACATCCCAATTTTCCCGGGACTAGGGGACTGCTTCTGAAAGACTTCGTCTCAATCTTTGGGTTGGGCCTAGTGGGTAAAGCGTACTAAACTCTGCAGAGTATTAAAAACTAATCATGATTAGCCGTGCCCCGGTTATGGGTAAATTTGAGCGGCTAGGCCATTACAGTTGTTGGATGATCTTGACAGATGTGACACGTAGTAAATTTGTTGGGAAACTTAATAAATGGTAGGTTGGAGTTGATTTTGCCAACTCAACCTTGTGTATTTAATTGTAGTAATAAAAGAACTAAATAAAAATTTGACTATTAGGTAGTTATGAGGACAAAATCATTTTTCTGCAAAAAAATAAACCCTCAAGCCTTCATTTTTTTATACTATGCATATACATGTAGGTCTGGTATATTATTACTCCTGTGTAACTTGCAAATGCATTCCAAGTATTGACCTATTTGGATGCAACGTCTCATGTTGCAGGATATTCAGACGAAGAGTAAGGTACCGTTAGGGTCGCGAGTCTGCACTCAGCATCGCTAGTGGGCTATGATGGGACTCATCGTTATTTTCTGCTACTCTCCGCTGTTTGATTGAATAAAGCTATCCAAGTGCTATGCAGATTGTTTTATTTTATATATTCTGGATCATACGTTGTAGTAAATGATGCAATTGCTATTCTGGTATTCATCTATACTGTGTGTGCTAGCGACTTCGATCCAGGGACTAGCACGGTAAGCACAGAGACTCAAATCCTTCGAGGTTTGGTCATTACAGGGTGCCACAGCGGTGAAATGGAATTGGTGCCACGGCGACATCCCGGTTCCAGTAGCTCATGGAGATACAGGTGCAAAAGGAAGTGTGGATGTGCGAAACATGCAAGAGTGGCGAGGAGTGATCCTGGTTACCGAGTTTCCCACGTGTCAAAGACGGTGCCAAACGAGGGAACAACTAATGTTCACGGGTGGATACAATATCTAAACATGCATGTCATACAACATATGCTTTCGTTCACGGACGGTCGTCTCGGTGGTTATACCTTCGAAGCATGCGATTCTGGGGCGGTTCGAGTTCGTCGAGGGAAGTAGTCATTCTCGCAACGGTATTGGAAGTAGTGGTACACATTTCGTAGTCGAAATCACGACGGCAGTAGTCATACACGGGTCGACGGTAGTGGAACTTGGCGATGTGCATGTCGATGGTAGTCGAACTTGACGTTTTTGGTTCATGGGTCTTCGGCGTCGGTAGTCGCTGTAGGCATCGGGCGTCGCGGTACTTGGCATTCTTGGGATTCCGAAGATGGTGGTAGAGGTACTTGATGCTTCACCATGTAGTCGTACTTGGAGAATCCAAAGTGCTCCTGCTCAATAAGGGTGCAACGGAGGCAGCGTCTTGCGGATGTCGTGCTCGCATCAGTGGAGGATGCATGGTGCAAGGCAACAGCCGCATGCACACAGGGCCAAGCTGAAGGTGTAGGGGAGCGGCAGCAGCGGCCTGCCTGAGCGAGGCCAGTAGGGTCAGTGGCCTCAACGGCATGACAGTGAGGAGGCGGAGGGGCGCCGCAGCAGCCATAGCGCTGGTCCGCGTTAGGAGGAAACAGAGGTGCAAGGAGGGAGCCGCACGGAGAAGAAGCCAAGGCAGCGAGGAGGCTGTTGGGGCAGGAGGCACGGGTGAGGAGGAGGAGGCAACACGGCGCTGCGGTGGTGCAGGAACAACAGCTCCAGTGCGGGGCTGCCCGGAACTCACCGAAGTCATGACCAGAGGGGGGCGGCGCGGCTTCCTGAGGAACTCGGGGTGGCCATGGTGGTCCTGGACAGTGGCGGCGGCTTGCTGGAGGGTCCTGGCGGCCAGAGGTGACATGGACGACCACTGGGCTTGGGGAGGCACCGGACTTGCTGGATCTCATGGGGTACGGGCAAGGCGCTGCGGCAACGATCTTGGCTCGAAGAAGGCCTCGCAGTAAAGACCCTAGGGAAGCAGGGAACTGAACCCGAGCGATTGCACTGCAGGCTACGCGTTACTGATCCCAAGGGATTGATTGATCCCTTGTTGTTAACTAAACCCGAGTTATTCCTTTGCTACTACTGCTAACTGAAGTCGATCGATGCTTCCTCTGGATGAGCATTGAGCGTTGTTGGGGGGGGGGGTTTGGATGAACAGTTCCCGGTGGGGGTTGGGTGAACAGGACCCCGTGGTAGTAGAGGCCGTTGCCGCTGGATGAACGGGACCCCGATCGATCAAGCCGGTGTGAGGGAGTCCTAGATTAGGGGGTATCCGGACAGCCGGACTATATCCTTTGGCCGGACTGTTGGACTATGAAGACACAAGATTGAAGACTTCGTCCCGTGTTCGGATGGGACTCTCCTTGGCGTGGAAGGCAAGCTTGGCAGTACGGATATGTAGATTTCCTTCCTTGTAACCGACTCTTGGTAACCCTAGCCCCCTCCGGTGTCTATATAAACCGGAGGGTTTAGTCCATAGGACCAACAACACACAATCATACCATAGGCTAGCTTCTAGGGTTTAGCCTCTCTGATCTCGTGGTAGATCAACTCTTGTACTACTCATATTATCAAGAACAATCAAGTAGGACGTAAGGTATTACCTCCATCAAGAGGGCCCGAACCTGGGTAAACATCGTGTCCCCTGCCTCATGTTACCATCCGCCTAGACGCACAGTTCGGGGCCCCCTACCCGAGATCCGCCGGTTTTGACACCGACATTGGTGCTTTCATTGAGTGTTCCTCTGTGTCATCATCGATAGCGATGTAGTCCGGGGTGAGACTTTTCTCCTCGGACGGATCTTTGTATCCGGCGGCTCCGCACTGCGGGCCAACTCGCTTGGCCATCTGGAGCAGATCGAGAGTTACACCCCTGGCCACCAGGTCAGGTTTGGAAGCTTAAACTACACGGCCGACATCCGCGGAGACTTGATCTTCGACGAATTCGAGCCCCTGCCGAGTGCGCCGTACGGTCACGATGAGCATGATTTAGCTCTACCATCGGACAGTGTTCTGGAGACCGCACTGGCAACCGCTCCGACCCTAAATTCGGAGCCAATTGTGCCATCCATGGATGGGTGGATAGACCCCGCCAAGGAGGCTGCATTCTCAGCGGCGATCGAGTCGAGTATCGACCTTACCCTTCACGGGAGTCGTGACACCGAATTGCCGGATTCTTCCCTGGCCACGGACTCCGAACCGCTTGCGCCCATGCCTATCGAATCCAATTGGGCGCCGATCATGGAGTTCACCTTCGAGGATATCCATCAGCACTCGCCCTTTGGCGACATACTGAACTCATTAAGGTCTCTCTCCTTGTCAGGAGAGTCCTGGCCGAACTATGGCCGGCCAGATCGGGATGCAGACGACAAAGAAATTCGCCGCCCACCCACCACCCACTTAGTAGCCACTGTCGACGATTTGACCGACATGCTCGCCTTCGACTCCGAAGACATCGACTGTATGGACGACGATGCAGGAGACGAACATGAGCCACTGCCCATAGGGCACTGGACGCCCACTTCATCATATGATGTATACATGGTGGAGACACCCAAAGAAAACGAAGGCGAGGAACGGAAGGACGCAGCGAAGGATCGTTCCCTCGAGAAGCAGTTAAAGCGGCGGCGTAAGCGCCGCTCCCAATCCCGCCTCGGCAGAAACATCGATCATATAGACCCAGTGATAGAGCAGGGTGAGCCAGCGGACGACAAACACGGCATTGAACCACCGTCCGACCACGGCAACATGAAGAATCAAAGCGAACAACCCGACTCCGGCGAAGATAACAGTCCGGATGACATCACACCGGACAGGCACATGGATCAACAGAATACCCATCAAATGCTTGTTGCCACTGCGAGGAGTCTGAAAAAGCAGAAGCAAAGGCTCAGGGCTGCACAAGACACACTCAGAATTAGATGGAATGAAGTACTCAACACTGAAGCAAAGTACGGCGGTAGTCGCCACACAAAGAGCTACCCGAAGCGAAAGCTGCTACCTGAATTCGATGAGGAGGCCTTAGATCCCCCGCAATCAAAAAACAAAACAGTCATCCGGTCGGATAGACGACCTCGTGGCCAACATAGAGCGGCAAATGACGCCGCACACAAGCCAGTAAGCGATCCACGTGAGGACGTGCATCAAAAGGATGACGCAACCAGATCCATCTACGGGCCAAGCAAGTGCGCTCCAGCAAGCAATGCAACACAACAAAAATCCGAACACCACGGTACACCCAAATACAGGGGTGCCACACACTCCCTATGTTTCACCGATGAGGTGTTGTACCATGAATTTCTAGAGGGATTCAAATCCGTAAACATAGAGGCGTACGATGGAATGACAGACCCTGGGGTTTGGATTGAGGACTACATCCTCCATATCCACATGGCTCGAGGAGACGATCTCCACGCCATCAAGTACTTACCCGTCAAGCTCAAAGGGCCAGCTTGGCACTGGTAAAAGCCTCCCCAAAAACTCCATTGGAAGCTGGGAAGAGCTCGAAGACGCTTTTCAGGCAAATTTTTAAGGGACCTATGTCCGACCACCGGATGCAGACGATTTAAGTCATATAACTCAACAGCCCGGAGAGTCAGCCCGAAAGCTTTGGAACAGGTTTCTCACTAAAAAGAACCAAATAGTCGACTGTCCGGACGCCGAAGCCTTAGCAGCTTTCAAGCACAACGTTCGAGGTAAATGGCTTGCCAGACACCTCGGCCAAGAAAAGCCGAGAACAATGGCAGCATTAACAAGCCTCATGACCCGCTTTTGTGCGGGCGAGGACAGCTGGTTAGCCCAATGCAGCACCAGCGAACCAAGTACATCCAAAGTCAGGGACGGAAACAAGAAGCCACGATGTAGCAAAAACAAGCGCCGGAATAAAGAAGACATCCTGAAGAGCACGACGGTAAAAGCCGGATTCAGAAGCTCTCGGCCAGATAAGCAAAAGCTGCCCTCCGAAGGCAACAGAGACGAACTGTCCAGCCTGAACAAGATTCTGGACAAACTATGTCAGATCCACAGCACCCCCGATAAACCTGCAAATCATACCCATAGAGAATGTTGGGTCTTCAAGCAGTCCGTGTCAGGTCCCCGACTCGATGTCACATCGATCTAGCTGGTAACACCTCATATCACTTTGCGGCCTCACGCACGGTATCCCCACGGGTGACGTCTTACCTTTTCCCGGGACCGTTTGCGCCTTTTGGCTCACGTATATGATAGTGTCGCTAGCATCCATATGATAAAGAGCCCGGGCTGACATGACTAGTCGTAAACCCAAAGTGGCACAGACTTACAGGGACAGGCATCCATGACCCAGCTTCGAACGTGTCGGTCATCAGCAAGTGGGTCCGGGCTGTAGCACTGGGCTAGCAGGACTCCGGTAAACCGGGCTGTAGCGGGCTAACAGGACTCCGGTACTCAAAGCGTGACATTTCCCCGAAGGGACAGACACAGGAACGAAGAAGGACACATGCCGGCCAGCCTAAGTGTTCCAGAGCAGTAGCAAGCTACCATGGCTCAGCGGTAACACTAGGAGACATTTCCCGGTAAGAGAGGCTACTAAAGATAGACAACTAGATAGTCAGATCACACACATACCAAGCATTTCAATCATACACACAATATGCTCGATATGTGCAAATACAACGAAGCATCACAACATGACTCTATGACACAAGTACTTTATTTAAGGCTCAGTGAGCCATACATAACATACACAAAGGTACGGGTCTCACGACCCCACATACAAGTCATACAGTCATACAAACCAGCAGCGGAAGTAACTTGTCTGAGTACAGACAACTAGTAAAATAAAAGAGGCTTGGAAAGCCTAGCTATACTACGAGGTCCTTCACAAGCTCAGGGTCACCACCTGGGTCTTTAGCCTACTCGTTGATGTCAACGTCTACATAGAACCCATCAGAAGGGGTTGCAGCGTCTTCTGTAAAAAATGTAGATTATAGCAACATGAGTACAAAGGTACTCAGCAAGACTTACATCAGATCCTACATACATGCATAGTATCAAGAAGGGTTGGTGGAGTTATTGCAGCAAGCCAGCTTTGACTCTTGGCTAAACTATCCTACGATACTCCAACTTGAAATGGTTTTGCGCACACGAGTCCACTACTCACCAATTCAATACACTACCGAGGATCCACCTCCGTCTTCCTACGGAAGAGCCATCCTCGGCACTCACACTTATCTTGAGGCTTTTAACAGTTTCCATTTACTTGTCTATGAACTGTATAGGCAACCAAGTAGTCCTTTACCGCGGACGCGGCTATTCGAATAGATTATGATAACCCTGCAGGGGTGTACTTCTTCATACATGTTTCCACCACTTAGCGTCTGCACACGACATGTGCTCGGCAGACTTCAAGCGAGAGCCGACGTGGGTGTAGACCACGACCTACCTAAACACTTAAGCCTCTAGTCCAGGTTTATCGCCTATTCAGGTTCCATCCGCAGGGAGTCCGGCCGAGGTTTCCCATACGGCCCCGAACGATGTGAACAGGGTTCCCGAGATACCTAACGGGTATTCGGTACACCGTGCCACGTACCTACCGCATCACAGCCCACCCCTACGGTCAGCGCTGTCCACGGCCTCCAGTAGGCTACAAACACCAGAAACTACTTGCAACTCCTGGACAGAGAGCTAGGGTGAATAAGAAGTCGAGCGGGGTCATATTTCAGGGCCCAATGCATGGTAGTAGCTGTATCTTAAATCACGCATACAGATCTCAGTGCTTAAGGTCGGCTTCAATGAAACAACCCACCATGTACTCCTACATGGCCTCTCATCGATACCTTTACCAAATCGTGTTCACCACACCACTCTCATTACCGACATAAACATTTCACTCTAGCCCATCACCCAAATGAACCAGACCTGACACGACTCTAAGCATAGCAGGCATAGCAAGGTAGGAACATCACATACATATGGCTCAAACAACTCCTACACTTGCTAGTGGGTTTCATCTAGTTACTGTGGCAATGACAGGTCATGCAGAGGAAATGGGTTCAACTACCGTAGCACACAGCAGTTTGAAACGCGTTGTCTTAATGCAGTAAAAGAGAGCAGGAGCGAGAACATGGGATTGTATCGATATGATCAAATGGTTGGTTGCTTGCCTGATGGTTCGATGCACGGATACGGTTCTTCGTTAGGGTAATCACGGTACTCCTCGGGGACAGAACCTGTCGCAAAGGGCATCGATACACAAGCATCACCAAACAATGTGCAACAATATGATGCATGCATGAAACATGGCAATATGAGTGTATTGGGCTAATGCAACTAAAGCTAGAAGGGTTTGAACAAATTTGAATCAAGATTCAAATTCCAAATTCAAATATGGCCTTTTTAAGTGTCTTTTCTTGTTCTGCTTAAAACATCAATTTAACTTGTTTGATCATGCATGAAAATAGTACAGATGGATAGATTGGATTTTTCTGATCATTTTTCATATATAATTTGTCCAATTTGGAGTTACAGAATAAAAGTTATGAATTTTTGAAGTTTAAATAATATTCTGGAATTTCCTGATTTAATTTAAATCCAAAAAATCAATTACTGCGTCAGCCTGACGTCAGTGTGACGTCAGCAGGTCAACGGAACTGGTCCAGGTCAAACCTGACAGTGGGTCCCGCATGTCAGGGTGATTATTTTAATTAAAACTTAATTAAAACTAATCCTGTTTAATTAACAGGGCTGGGCCCCACCTGTCATTGACTCAGGGGAGTCAACCAGGGCCCACCCGTGGTCAAAGTGGATGTCGGCTGCCGGCGTTTAGTCGCCGGCGAGCCCGACGCGGCGGCGGAAGTGGTTTTGGTCATTTCGGCCACCAGAGGGCCGCGGAGACCACCGGAGTGGAGCTGAGGCCAACCCGCAGCTCTTGGCGGAGCCCGTTGGGGTCGGGGTGGCCGGAGTCGACGGCGGCGAGCTCGGCTGCGGCCGCCGGGGTTCGGTCGTGCACGGGAACGGTGCTGGAGCTCGAAGTCGAGCGAAGCGAGGCGCTAGCAATGCTCTACGGGGTCTTGCGAACTCGTTGGACTCGCCGGGGTGACCAAATGGTCACCGGAGCTGCGTCGACGGCGAGCTCGGCGACGGCGGAGGTTCGGCCGTGGTGGGGAGGTGGCTACGGTGAGGGAACGAGGGGAAGGAGAGGGGGAAACGGTGGGGTAGCTCACCGCGGTTGCAGTGGGCGTCAAAGCGGGCTCGGGGACGCGCTGGAGACGGCGAATTCGACGGCGACGGTGGTCGGAGCCCGAAGAGGGGAACGGCGACGTGGCGGCGATGCAGGGCTTCCGGGGAGCTGTGGAGCGGTGGGGAGGAAGAGGGAGTCGAGGCGGAGCTCCTGAGCTAGTCGGGGGAGCGAGGGGTGGTCGGAGACAGCGGCTAAGGCGAACGGCGGCGACGGTGGTGTTCGGCCGGGCGAGAGAGAGAGCGAGGGAGAGGAGGGGAGAGCCGGGGGAGAGTGAGAGAGAGCAGGGGGGAGGGCGTGGCGTCGTCCAGGGCGTCGAGCGAGGAGGGGAGGCCAGGCAAGCAGGCGAGCAGGTGGCGTGGCGCGGTGGCGCGCGCGCGCGCCGGCCACACTCCCCTCCCTCTGTCGGGACGAAGACGACAGAGGAGGGAGGTGGGCTGGGCCGGCTGCCGGCTGGGCCAGCCAGCTGGCTGGGCCGCACAGTGGAGGAGCCCAGGTAAGCTCCTCCTGTTATATATTTTTCTGTTTTTTAATTTCTGACATTTGTTTTGATTTAAATAATATATTAAATCATTTATTTAACTTATGCCAATTTTTGCAGGAGCTATTTATATTATTCCAGAGCTCTTTTATAATTGGCATAATATTTGGGCATATATTAATATATATAATTAATATATTTCCAATGCAAATATTTATGCATTTATTCCGAATGCCCAAAATAAATGTCCATGAGCCACTAAAAATATTGGTTTGATTTTTATCTCTGTCCAATATTTTCAGAGAGCAACATGAGCATTTTCTTGGACCCTTTTGGAGAAATTTTTATTTAGGTCATTTTCAAAATGGTTCTGAGGGTTTCACAGATCCCCATTTCAAGTTTCTGATGAAAGAGTAAACATGATGCAACACTCTAATGCATGACTAGCTAGGGTGTGACAACTCACCCCCACTCAAAAGAATCTCGTCCCGAGATTTGGGTTCCTCCGGGAAGAAGGCGGGATACTCGAGTCGAAGACGATCCTCCCTTTCCCAAGTTGCTTCATCCTCGGAATGGTGCGACCATTGAACCTTGAGAAACTTGATATTATGACGTCGCGTGGTACGTTCGGCTTGATCGAGGATACGAATGGGGTACTCTCGATATGTAAGATCATCTTGGAGATCAAGCGTTTCGTGGTCCACTTCACGGATAGGATCCGAGAAGCAACGCCTGAGTTGAGAAACGTGGAAGACATCGTGGACTCTGGAGAGGTGCGGAGGTAGTTCCAACTGGTAGGCAACTTCTCCTCATTTGGCAAGAATGCGAAAAGGTCCAATGTAACGAGGAGCCAATTTGCCTTTGATACCGAAGCGATGGGTTCCCTTCAGAGGGGTGACCCGAAGATAAGCCTTCTCGTCAACCTCGAAAGTCATAGCCTTATGTTTTCGGTCATATTGACTCTTTTGACGAGATTGGGCTGTTTTCAACTTTTCACGAACGATACGAACTTGTTCTTCTGCTTCCTGAATCATATCCGGGCCAAAGAATTGTCTTTCCCCGGTCTCTGACCAGTTAAGGGGTGTTCGACATCGTCGTCCATAGAGAACTTCAAAAGGGGCTTTACCCAAGCTAGATTGATAGCTGTTGTTGTAAGCGAATTCGGCGAATGGAAGGCACTTCTCCCAGTCCATTCCGAATGAGATAACAGAGGCTCGAAGCATGTCTTCTAGAATTTGGTTGACGCGTTCCACTTGACCGCTCGACTGAGGGTGGAAAGCGGTGCTAAAGGAAAGACGGGTTCCCATAGCATTTTGGAAACTTTCCCAAAATCGAGAGGTGAAAAGACTTCCTCGATCCGAGTTAATTTCCAAAGGAACACCATGGAGAGACACTATTCGGGAGATGTACAAATCTGCCAGCTGACTAGCGGTTATACTCTCACGAACAGGTAAGAAGTGGGCTACTTTGGAAAGACGATCGACCACGACAAAAATAGCATTATTCCCTCTCTTGGTCCTGGGAAACCCGGTAATGAAATCCATACCAATTTTATCCCATTTCCATTCAGGAATAGCTAGGGGTTGAAGGGTGCCAGCAGGCCGTTGATGCTCTGCTTTTACACGACGACAGACGTCGCAATTTGCAATATACTGAGCAATTTCTCTCTTCATCCTAGTCCACCAGAACCTCTGGCATAGGTCCTGATACATTTTAGTACTACCGGGATGAATAGTGAGAGGAGATTCATGAGCCTCCTTAAGGATCAACTGCCGTAGATGCTGGTTCTTGGGAACCACTAGACGGTTCTCAAAGTACACAACACCATGATCATTTGTGGAGAAACAACTAGCACCTCCGCTAGCAATGTTCTCCTTGATCTTAGCTATTCCCTTATCTCGCTTCTGGGCAGCAATGATTTGATCCGTAAGAGTAGGTTTCGCCACCAAGGTGGAGAGAAACCCTTGAGGAACAATGTGAAGGTTAAGCTTCCGGAATTCCTCATGGAGAAGCGGTTGACTTTGTTGTAACATCAGGTTGTTACAATAAGATTTACGACTTAGCGCATCAGCCATGACGTTGGCTTTCCCTGGGGTGTAGGTTATTCCTAAGTCGAAGTCGGTGATCAATTCAACCCAACGTCTCTGCCTGAGATTCAAATCCGGTTGGGTGAAAATATACTTCAGACTTTGGTGATCAGTGAATATTTCGCAACGATTACCGAGGAGGTAATGTCGCCAGGTCTTAAGTGCATAGACTACGGCTGCAAGTTCTAGATCATGAGTAGGATAATTCTCCTCATGTGGGTGCAATTGTCGTGAAGCGTAGGCAATTACGTGTCGATCTTGCATGAGAATGCAACCTAGTCCTTGTCGCGAGGCGTCGCAGTAGATAACAAAGTCCTTGGAGAAGTCTGGCGGTACCAGTACGGGAGCAGAAGTCAGGCGTCTTTTCAGTTCTTGAAAGCTGTGCTCACATTGTGGAGTCCATTCGAACTTCTTATCTTTCTTGAGGAGTTCGGTTAGAGGTTTGGCAACTTTGGAGAAGTTCTTGACAAAGCGACGGCAATAGCTCGCTAAGCCTAGAAAACTCCGAACTTGCTTGACCGATTCGGGTGGAGTCCAATTAAGGACGGCTTGAACTCGCTCAGGGTTAACAGCAATACCTTTACCAGATATTACATGACCCAGATAGGTCACTTCTGGCAACCAGAATTCACATTTAGAAAATTTGGCATAAAGGCGATGCTCTCGAAGTTTCTGCAACACTAGCCTTAGATGTTCGGCATGTTCTTCCTCGTTCTTGGAGTAGATGAGTATATCATCGAGGTAAACCACGACGAATTTATCCAAATACTCCATGAAGATTGAGTTCATTAACCGAGAAAAGGTGGCTGGAGCGTTGGTTAATCCGAAGGACATGACGGTGTACTCGTATTGGCCGTAACGAGTAACAAAGGCCGTTTTAGGAATGTCCCCGTTTCTGATTTTGATTTGATGGTAGCCCAACCTCAAATCCATCTTGGAGAAGACTGAGGATCCAGCGAGCTGATCATACAGGTCGTTGATCCTGGGAAGCGGATATTTGTTCTTGATTGTGACCAAGTTGACAGGTCGGTAATCTACAACCATCCGGTCCGTACCATCCTTCTTCTTGACGAATAGGACGGGGCAAGCCCACGGAGATGAGCTAGGTCGGATGAAACCCTTTTTCAAGGACTCATCGAGTTGTTTCTTAAGCTCGGCTAGTTCTAGTGGTGCCATCTTATAAGGTCTTCTAGCAATCAGAACGGTTCCTGGAATGAGGTCTATTACAAACTCAACATCCCTGTCAGGTGGAACACCTGGCAATTCTTCTGGAAAGACATCCGGGAAGTCACGGACTACCGGAACGTCCTCAAGGTCTGGCAAAGGGCTGGCGTTAAGAGAATATAATTGTCGCTTAGCTATTCGGGTCAAGACATTGACTATCTTCCCCGAAGGATGGGTGAGTTGAACAGTCCTAGAGAAGCAATCAATTTTGGCTTGATGAGCTGACATCCAGTCCATACCCAGAATGATATTGATATCTGAAAATTTAAGGGCTATCAAAGATGCAAGGAAAACAAGTCTGTCGACTTGGATTTCGTTTCCATGGCTTACTCTAGAAGTTTGCCATTTGGATCCCGGAGTTTGGATTACCATAGAGGTTGGCATATCACCGAATGCGATGTTATGCAAGCGAGCATAATTTTCAGATATAAAAGAATGAGAGGCTCCTGTATCGAAAAGAACAGATGCCGGGTGGCAATTAAC
This sequence comes from Triticum dicoccoides, assembly GCF_002162155.2. Lineage (NCBI taxonomy): Eukaryota > Viridiplantae > Streptophyta > Magnoliopsida > Poales > Poaceae > Triticum > Triticum dicoccoides. The sequence continues at coordinate 304,022,302 of NC_041384.1, forward strand.
AAGAAGCGTACCGAGAACGACGTTGGGATCCTCTTGAGCTACTTCGGCAGAGATACAGTTGACATGGCCACGTGAAGCGGTGACCGGTTTAGCATGAAACACTTTCCCTGTCGGCTTGCCACGGCCAACAGCTTTAGCAGATTGATTTGGGTTGGTCTGGGGGCATTCACGCATATAGTGGCCAGATTCCCCACACTTGAAACAAGTCATGGAACTGGTACGTGGAGGAGCATTGTTAGTTGGACCCCCATAGGGCTTGGCTGGAGCAGACTGTTGAACGGGGCGAGGCGCCTGGAAGGATGGCCTCGGTGTGAACCTGGGTGGCAGGGCAGTGTTGGGTACCCACACGCGGCGCTTCTGAGGACCAGCACCGGATGAGGAACCCATGTCACGGCCATGCTTGCGTGTTGCGTCATAGTCAGTCTGACCAGTTTCAGCACTGATGGCTTTGTTGACAAGTTTCGAAAAAGATGTGCACTCATGCAGACGGAGGTCGCGGCGAAGCTCAGGACTAAGGCCCTTACGGAACCTTGCTTGCTTCTTGGCATCGGTAGACACTTCCTCAGTTGCATATCGTGCGAGATTACCAAACTCCCTGCTGTAAGCATCCACAGAAAGTCGGCCTTGGGTGAAACTGCAAAATTCTTCACGTTTACGGTCCATGAGACCCTCCGGAATGTGATGTTCACGGAAAGCCTCGCTGAATTCAGCCCAAGTAGTGACATGGCCCGCTGGGCGCATAGCTCCATAATTCTCCCACCATAGACTGGCGGGGCCTTCAAGATGATATGCAGCAAAGGTGACCTTGTCAGCCTCCGCTACCATCGCGGAACGCACTTTATGAGAGATACTGCGAAGCCAGTCATCAGCGTCGAGAGGCTCGACGGAGTGGTGGAACGTGGGTGGATGCAATTTGATAAAATCACTGAGTGACACCACGTTAGCCCTCTGATGGTGTGCTGTATTCTGCTCAATACGCTCCAACAAACGGTTTGTCTCCCGCTTGTTTCTCTCAGCTTCCATCATCACCTCGGCTAGTGAAGGAGGATGAGGCAGATTTACATCCCTGGCTTCACTGCCTTCGGCCTGCTCTTGAGAAGCAGGGTTAGCGCGCGTGTTGACCATCCTAGGTAAACAAGACAATGATTTAGTCAGGATGGTAAAATTCCGACATAGGATTCATAATGTAAGAAATAACTCGGAATGCAAGATGATCATCCGTATGACATGATAGATACAGAAACTGCTTCTTTTATTCCATCGTCATACACACCATACAGGGTTTAGTACAAGACCAAACAAAGTACTATTACGGTGAAAAGAGGATTACATCTCATCGGAGACATTCCAAGCTCCTATACATTATTTTTCTACATCTCCGGAAGGAGTGCAAACTAGGTCATATCCCACGAGTCACTCGGGACGATAGACGACACAGCTAGTGCGAACTAGTGATACTATCACTAACTCAGACCGATCCGTAGTAGTCCTCGTAGAAGTCACCTCCATAGCCTGGGAGCTCAACATGATCATCTGGAAACAGACGGTCTCGCGGAGCTTGTGGACCATAGGGGCTAGGATGAGGTCGTGGACCGATAAACGGTGGCCTGCGGGGACCGTGAGGTGGGGTGATGCCTCCTACATCACGCCAAACCATCACGTCTGGCAGAGCAGATCTCACAGGATAGAGATCGCGCATATCTGAGAATCCAGCTTGCACCGCCGGTGCGAACCGAGTCAAAGTGGCCCAGTGGTCAGCACGGGTATTGAAGAGCTCTAACCTTAAGGCCCGATTTTCACGGTCCTTATCCTCGAGCATCTCAGCAGTGGTGCGAGTCCGTGAATCCTCCTGAGTGGAGTCAGCATAGATAGCCTGGAGATACCCTTGTGCTCCCGGAAGTGATCCTGGCATATACCGAAAATCAGAGTCCCGAAATATACCAGATCTGACTCGCATAATGGTCATCATAGAGTAGGCGGCGTCCTGCACAGCCATCTCAATGGTAACCCCGAGTCCATAAGAGCAGTGAAGAGGCTCGGTGGATCCAGGATAAGATGGAAATATCCTGACAGTGCAGAGATACTGGCTTTGATTAAAGTCTCGGAATTGCTCTTCGACCGTGTACTCAGGATACCAGCGGTATCCAGCCTCAGTCATTACCCTGACCAACTTAGCAGTATGGCCGGGTACATCTAGGCATCGATTCAGGCGAACCACTTGATTAAGGTCGCGAGTGGCCATCTGAAAGCACAATCATAATGCAAAGGCATTAGAATTTCTAGCAAAATTTCGGCAGCATAACAGCTGTAAATGCTCAAAAAGGATTTGAGACATTTGACAAAGGATTTCGTACACACTCAACATCACCATATCAAAGTTCTGAAACCATTTTGGCAACATAATGTGGTAGTAGAACTGAACTAGGCTTGTATCCATCAAACTTATAAGGTGCTACTGATTAGTAACTCGTGATCCTGATAGAGAGAACAGATCCTAATTCCTTAACCCCCGGTGGAAGAATGGACTGACTCAGATCAGAATGTCATAAGATAAAGGAGTAAAAAGAGCCTTACGTTCCATCCCACAAACAATTCCCCTACATATAACTAAAGAATTTCTAGACTCAACATCGCCCAGTTTGGCTTGGCGAACCTACAGGCAGTCCGGCTCTGATGCCAACGCTGTCAGGTCCCCGACTCGATGTCACATCGATCTAGCTGGTAACACCTCATATCACTTTGCGGCCTCACGCACGGTATCCCCACGGGTGACGTCTTACCTTTTCCCGGGACCGTTTGCGCCTTTTGGCTCACGTATATGATAGTGTCGCTAGCATCCATATGATAAAGAGCCCGGGCTGACATGACTAGTCGTAAACCCAAAGTGGCACAGACTTACAGGGACAGGCATCCATGACCCAGCTTCGAACGTGTCGGTCATCAGCAAGTGGGTCCAGGCTGTAGCACTGGGCTAGCAGGACTCCGGTAAACCGGGCTGTAGCGGGCTAACAGGACTCCGGTACTCAAAGCGTGACATTTCCCCGAAGGGACAGACACAGGAACGAAGAAGGACACATGCCGGCCAGCCTAGGTGTTCCAGAGCAGTAGCAAGCTACCATGGCTCAGCGGTAACACTAGGAGACATTTCCCGGTAAGAGAGGCTACTAAAGATAAACAACTAGATAGTCAGATCCCACACATACCAAGCATTTCAATCATACACACAATATGCTCGATATGTGTAAATACAACGAAGCATCACAACATGACTCTACGACACAAGTACTTTATTTAAGGCTCAGGGAGCCATACATAGCATACACAAAGGTACGGGTCTCACGACCCCACATACAAAAGTCATACAGTCATACAAACCAGCAGCGGAAGTAACTTGTCTGAGTACAGACAACTAATAAAATAGAAGAGGCTTGGAAAGCCTAGCTATACTACGTGGTCCATCACAAGCTCAGGGTCACCACCTGGGTCTTTAGCCTACTCGTTGATGTCAACGTCTACATAGAACCCATCAGAAGGGGTTGCAGCGTCTTCTGTAAAAATGTAGATTATAGCAACATGAGTACAAAGGTACTCAGCAAGACTTACATCAGATCCTACATACATGCATAGTATCAAGAAGGGTTGGTGGAGTTATTGCAGCAAGCCAGCTTTGACTCTTGGCTAGGCTATCCTACGATACTCCAACTTGAAATGGTTTTGCGCACACGAGTCCACTACTCACCAATTCAATACACTACCGAGGATCTACCTCCGTATTCCTACGGAAGAGCCATCCTCGGCACTCACACTTATCTTGAGGCTTTTAACAGTTTCCATTTACTTGTCTATGAACTGTATAGGCAACCAAGTAGTCCTTTACCGCGGACGCGGCTATTCGAATAGATTATGATAACCCTGCAGGGGTGTACTTCTTCATACATGTTTCCACCACTTAGCGTCTGCACACGACATGTGCTCGGCAGACTTCAAGCGAAAGCCGACGTGGGTGTAGACCACGACCTACCTAAACACTTAAGCCTCTAGTCCAGGTTTATCGCCTATTCAGGTTCCATCCGCAGGGAGTCCGGCCGAGGTTTCCCATACGGCCCCGAACGATGTGAACAGGGTTCCCGAGATACCTAACGGGTATTCGGTACACCGTGCCACGTACCTACCGCATCACAGCCCACCCCTACGGTCAGCGCTGTCCACGGCCTCCAGTAGGCTACAAACACCAGAAACTACTTGCAACTCCTGGACAGAGAGCTAGGGTGAATAAGAAGTCGAGCGGGGTCATATTTCAGGGCCCAATGCATGGTAGTAGCTGTATCTTAAATCACGCATACAGATCTCAGTGCTTAAGGTCGACTTCAATGAAACAACCCACCATGTACTCCTACATGGCCTCTCATCGATACCTTTACCAAATCGTGTTCACCACACCACTCTCATTACCGACATAAACATTTCACTCTAGCCCATCACCCAGATGAACCAGACCTGACACGACTCTAAGCATAGCAGGCATAGCAAGGTAGGAACATCACATACATATGGCTCAAACAACTCCTACACTTGCTAGTGGGTTTCATCTAGTTACTGTGGCAATGACAGGTCATGCAGAGGAAATGGGTTCAACTACCGTAGCACACAGCAGTTTGAAACGCGTTGTCTTAATGCAGTAAAAGAGAGCAGGAGCGAGAACATGGGATTGTATCGATATGATCAAATGGTTGGTTGCTTGCCTGATGGTTCGATGCACGGATACGGTTCTTCGTTAGGGTAATCACGGTACTCCTCGGGGACAGAACCTGTCGCAAAGGGCATCGATACACAAGCATCACCAAACAATGTGCAACAATATGATGCATGCATGAAACATGGCAATATGAGTGTATTGGTCTAATGCAACTAAAGCTAGAAGGGTTTGAACAAATTTGAATCAAGATTCAAATTCCAAATTCAAATATGGCCTTTTTAAGTGCCTTTTCTTGTTCTACTTAAAACATCAATTTAACTTGTTTGATCATGCATGAAAATAGTACAGATGGATAGATTGGATTTTTCTGATCATTTTTCATATATAATTTGTCCAATTTGGAGTTACAGAATAAAAGTTATGAATTTTTGAAGTTTAAATAATATTCTGGAATTTCCTGATTTAATTTAAATCCAGAAAATCAATTATTGCGTCAGCCTGACGTCAGTGTGACGTCAGCAGGTCAACGGAACTGGTCCAGGTCAAACCTGACAGTGGGTCCCGCATGTCAGGGTGATTATTTTAATTAAAACTTAATTAAAACTAATCCTGTTTAATTAACAGGGCTGGGCCCCACCTGTCATTGACTCAGGGGAGTCAACCAGGGCCCACCCATGGTCAAAGTGGATGTCGGCTGCCGGCGTTTAGTCGCCGGCGAGCCCGACGCGGCGGCGGAAGTGGTTTTGGTCATTTCGGCCACCAGAGGGGCCGCGGAGACCACCGGAGTGGAGCTGAGGCCAACCCGCAGCTCTTGGCGGAGCCCGTTGGGGTCGGGGTGGCCGGAGTCGACGGCGGCGAGCTCGGCTGCGGCCGTCGGGGTTCGGTCGTGCACGGAAACGGTGCTGGAGCTCGAAGTCGAGCGAAGCGAGGCGCTAGGAATGCTCTACGGGGTCTTGCGAACTCGTTGGACTCGCCGGGGTGACCAAATGGTCACCGGAGCTGCGTCGACGGCGAGCTCGGCGACGGCGGAGGTTCGGCCGTGGTGGGGAGGTGGCTACGGTGAGGGAACGAGGGGAAGGAGAGGGGGAAACGGTGGCGTAGCTCACCGCGGTTGCAGTGGGCGTCGAAGCGGGCTCGGGGACGCGCTGGAGACGGCGAATTCGACGGCGACGGTGGTCGGAGCCCGAAGAGGGGAACGGCGACGTGGCGGCGATGCAGGGCTTCCGGGGAGCTGTGGAGCGGTGGGGAGGAAGAGGGAGTCGAGGCGGAGCTCCTGAGCTAGTCGGGGGAGCGAGGGGTGGTCGGAGACAGCGGCTAAGGCGAACGGCGGCGACGGTGGTGTTCGGCCGGGCGAGAGAGAGAGCGAGGGAGAGGAGGGGAGAGCCGGGGGAGAGTGAGAGAGAGCAGGGGGGAGGGCGTGGCGTCGTCCAGGGCGTCGAGCGAGGAGGGGAGGCCAGGCAAGCAGGCGAGCAGGTGGCGTGGCGCGGTGGCGCGCGCGCGCCGGCCACACTCCCCTCCCTCTGTCGGGACGAAGACGACAGAGGAGGGAGGTGGGCTGGGCCGGCTGCCGGCTGGGCCAGCCAGCTGGCTGGGCCGCACAGTGGTGGAGCCCAGGTAAGCTCCTCCTGTTATATATTTCTCTGTTTTTTAATTTCTGACATTTGTTTTGATTTAAATAATATATTAAATCATTTATTTAACTTATGCCAATTTTTGCAGGAGCTATTTATATTATTCCAGAGCTCTTTTATAATTGGCATAATATTTGGGCATATATTTATATATATAATTTATATATTTCCAATGCAAATATTTATGCATTTATTCCAAATGCCCAAAATAAATGTCCATGAGCCACTAAAAATATTGGTTTGATTTTTATCTCTGTCCAATATTTTCAGAGAGCAACATGAGCATTTTCTTGGACCCTTTTGGAGAAATTTTTATTTAGGTCATTTTCAGAATGGTTCTGAGGGTTTCACAGATCCCCATTTCAAGTTTCTGATGAAAGAGTAAACATGATGCAACACTCTAATGCATGACTAGCTAGGGTGTGACAGTCCGGTAAACTCAACGCCGAACATAAGGGGCAGGATACACCAAGCGAAGACGAGGACGATCCTCGCAAGCAAAGTAGTGGGGAACAGAGGAAATTCCCACGAAAAGTGAAAACAGTAAACGTGTTACACGTGATGAAGGGGAGAAACAAAGCGGCACTCCTAGAGACACATGCCCCAGGGCCTATCACCGCGGAATTCTGCCACTGGTCATCCCAACCGATCACCTTTGACCATCGGGATTACTTGACAAGTATCCGGCATGCAGGATGGGCTGCCTTGGTGTTGGACCCGATAATTGACGGATACCACTTCACACGAGTCCTGATGGATGGCGGCAGTAGTTTAAACCTGATATATCAGGACACAGTCCGCAAAATGGGGATAGACCCAACAAAAATCAGCCATAGCAATAATACCTTGAAAGGAGTAACGCCAGGCCCAGAAGCCCATTGTATAGGCTCCCTGCTACTAGAGGTTATATTCGGCTTTCCCGATAACTTCCGCAGCAAAAAGTTAACCTTCCACATCGCGCCATTCCAAAGTTGCTATCAAGCACTACTCGGACGCGAAGCTTTCGCGCGCGCTTTAACGCAATGCCGCATTACGCTTCTCTCATGCTTAAGATGCCCGGTCCACGTGGCATCATTACAGTAAATGGAAATATTGAGCGCTCCTTGCGCGCGGAAGACCGTGCATCTCTAGACGGCCTCACCAACTAGAGCATCTGACAGGTTGTTAAGACCACGGACACGGTTAGACGAGTCCGGTGTAGCTATATAATTGATATAGGTTTGATGGATATACCCCAACAACAATACAAGGCGCTCAATGCATGTGAACAACTGACAATTAGGCTCAACTTTACTCATCCGGAACTATACATGGTTTATTTAGTATAACCTACCTTTTGCACGACAACTTTTCAACTAAGTTCCTCTCTTTTTCAGATGACCATCGTGCTACACCCGTCCAGGATATGGCACAACGGAGACACAGGCGCAGACATGCAGCAGGGACCCGTTCCAAGGATTCTTTTCAGATTAAGACCCTGCGTAAACTTTTTTTACTGTCTCTTGTTGATACACATCCCCCGGATTCTCAGTACAATTGAGAAGGATGCTGACGTATTGGCATGTGGCCACGTTAGAATATTTCACGTACCTGGACACCAGGGGCTTATTACAAAGGGCACTGTTTAGCCCGGTTTACATCATAAAGACCGAATACCTTAGGGAGTGTTCGGCGTCGCGAGTTTGGCCTTATATGCATCAGCTCTGAATCATGTCTTTGGTCAAATGTTGGGTTTGCCCGGCTCCTGTGTTTTGCTGCCTTATGTTCCGCTCTATCGGCTAAGGCGGCACCAGGAGAACTACTGCGATTGTGCCCTGGTTCATCCGGACGAGCACCTCAGTAGAGAAAGCCGAAAACTGACTATCATGATATAGCGTGAGACTGGTCAACCACTCGATGACCTAGCGGAATCTTCGGGATTCCTCCGCCTTAACGAAGGGTCGTTTCCCGGCCAGGCATATACGCGCCCCGAATTCGGATGAGCGTGGAGCCACTAGGGGCTATATAGTAGCCCCACTGTCAAACTCCTCTGGCTAAGTGAAAGTGTTAAAGTATTATAGTCTGATTGCCTAGTTCGCTGCGCTATCACCTCCTTAATGGACCAAGACGTTGGATCAAGTGTGAACATGCGTCTTCTGCGAACACCCCCGCATTATATGCGTGGGGGCTGAAGCCGACGACTGCCATCTTTCAGGTTATATACATATATACATAAAGGGCCGCACAGGAGGCATCATAGTACTTTCGGGCAAAAGTATAAATACAGCCTTGATAAACTCAATAAAACATTGTTTTAACAATGGGAATACATGTCACTCAAACATAATATTCTTCGAGCACTGAGCCTCTATCGAACAAGAACCTTCAAGAACTTCTTCAAAGTAGTGCTCGGCAACCACTCGGCCTATGGCCGAACCCTGTGCCACAACGGTGGTGGCATCCATCTCCGCCCAGTATGTTTTGACATGGGCAAGGGCCATCCGTGAGCCTTCTATGCACGCCGACCTCTTTACAGCATCGATGTGTGGCACAACACCAAGGAATTGTTGCACAAAGCTAAAGTAGCTATTTGGCCTTGGCCCTCGTGGACATCATGGCATGTCCGGATCCACAACGGACATCATGGCAAGTCCGGATAATCTATGGAGCTCGGCCCACTCGGCCATTTGCTCATTCAACAGCAGTGGACGGGCTGGAGCATGAAACTGTGACCAAAACAGTTTTTCCACTTTGTGATCTTTCCGATCCTTGAAGTACTCGGCCGCATCAGCAGCACTTGCAACCAAATCCACGTAGGCGTCCGCAGAACTCCATAGCCGGTCCAGAGGTGCGTACTTAGGATCCCCAAACTTAGTCCGCAACAAGAAGGGCTTCCCAGATACAATATCCGCAGCTTGATGCTGCTCCTCCTTCGTCGCTCTAATTTTGGAGCGGGCTTCCTTGGCAGCCACCCAGGCCTTTTCCAGGTCCGTCGCCTTCGCCCGGTTTTCTTCTTCAAGAAGCTGGTAACGGTAAGCAACATCTTTTAACTCTACAGCCATCTTGGCTATTTTTTCTTTGCTCTCGCAATGCACGGCCTGTTCGGCCCTTAACTCTTCGGCCGCCTTTAAAGCGGCTGCATTGCTACTCCTTGCTTGATCCTTGGCTCGGGTAAGCTCCGCCCGAAGGGTCTCCATGGTGGCAGCTCCATCTGCAGTCACAACATATTAAAGATACTGGCATCATGCTGCTCTTATTATGTGACAATCACCAGAAAAATCACGTACCTTGTGCCTCGTCAAGCCGCTTGTTAAGAAGCATGATGTCGGCATCTGCCGCATCTAGTTGCCGCCTTAGTTCGACAAACCCATCAGTCCGGCTAGCCACCGGCGCTTCAATCACCTGCACATAAAGGCGGTCTAGTTATTACCTGGGACTATGATCCTCTGTTTGCCGCCGTTTTCAATGACAACCAGTCTCAAGGGCTACTATCTACACAGGGCACATCTAAAAATGTGTGGTACTGTCAACAATGTACATCATTTCGTGTACCTCAAAACCCGTTAGTAGACTCATAAAGGCTTCATGCAACCCGCTTTCGGCGGACGAAATCCTTTAAATCACCATACCCATCAATGTGCAGTGCTCTTCTGAGATAGCCGCTTGCTCTAGCAGATCCCTCAGTACATCTGACCGCACACCAGACGGTGTCAGACTCTTTTGATTGCTCTCTTTAAGAGCCGGATACTGAGCACTTCAGGTGGCCATAGTATTACCTTCTGGCCTTGCCGGATCAGGAGAAACCCTCAGCGACGACACCTCGGGGTCGCCCGCCTCATGAGGCGGTGTGGCAGGGGGAGGCGTTTCGCTCTCCATCATCTCTGGAAGAAGATCCCCTGAAGACGAGCTCTACTGAGAAGGGCTAAGATCCGAACTACAAGATAAATGCTTCGATTATTTTCCTTTGAGGTAAAGCGAGATATTTTCATTATTAAGTACCCTTTTACTTACAGCTCGGTGGAGGGCTGATCCCCTTGAGGGCATAGTGCGGCCAGGGTATCCCCCAGGGCAGGACCCACCGGCGGAGATTTCTTCCCCCGTTTTGAGACTATTATCTCTGGGTCCTCAAAGGCGGTTCTCTTCCTTCCCTGGGGAGAGGAAGTTTCAGTTCCTCCTCCCCGGCTAACCTCCTTCGCGGAGGCGCTAGCCTCCTTGTTCCCTCCTTTATCTTCTCCTGAGGGCGCTTGATAAGGCGCGATCTCCAACATCCTGGTTAGCACAGGATTTGGTGAGGTCTGAGGGAGGGGGGCCAGACACCTGATCAACTTTGCCTTCGCTATCCAATCCTGGTCAAAGAGTGGCTTTTTTAGGGCAACGTTGCGATAAATAAACAGACAGTGTGTTCAGATGCGGGGCTACTTACTTGGGTATCCGGGCGATTGCAGCTCAGACCTGCATCCTCAGTGATGTCCGAACACATTATTTGAGGTCCGAAGAACAATTTGTACATCTCTTTGTGCGTCATGCCAAGGAAATGTTGAATAGCTCCCGGTCCTTCCGGGTTGAATTCCCACATGCAAAGGGGCCGGCGTTTGCAAGGCTGGACTTGACGAACTAGCATAACTTGCACTACCATAACCAGACTGAAATCTCTCTCAAAGAGATCTCAAATACGGCTTTGCAGTATTGGCACGTCCTTGGCTGGACCCCAGCTCAGCCCCCTGCTGATCCATGACATCAGTTGTGGTGGGGGGCCTGAGCGAAAGGTGGGGGCAGCTACCCACTTGGCACTTCGGGGAGCTGTGATGTAGAACCACTCCCGCTACCACAATCCGGACACCTCTGGGAAGCAACCCTCAGGCCATGGAGCGTCAGCGATTTTGCTTATTAAAGCGCCTTTGCACGCTGCGTGCTGCCCCTCGATCATCTTCGGCTTCACATCGAAGGTCTTGAGCCACATGCCAAAGTGAGGGGTAATGTGGTGGAAGGCCTCACATACGACAATAAATGTCGAGATGTGAAGAAGGGAATCTGGGGCCAGATCGTGAAAATCTAGCCCATAATAGAACATAAGACCCCTAACAAAGGGATCCAGAGCGAGGCCTAGTCCTTGAAGGAAGTGGAAGACGAACACGACGCTCTCGTTGGATTCAGGAGTAGGGACGACATGCCCTCGGGCGGGCAGCCGATGCGAAATTTCGGCGGTCAGATATCTGGCCTCTCTCAACCTCTTGATGTCCTCCTCCGTGACGGAGGAAGGCATCCACCGACCTTAAGGGTTGGATCCGGACATAGTTGAAGGTCCGAAGCACCTGACCTGAGTTTTGGGTGTTAGAACTCGAGGAGGGGGAAGGATTTGATTGAGAACGAGAGGAAAAAAATAAAAAGCCTTGTCCCCTTTATAAAGAGGGTGAATATCAAGCGTCCTCCTCGTGGCCGTTTGGGACTTGCCTAAGAACTAGGAGTCCTACCCATAGGCACGGTTGTGTTACCCATGTCCGTATTGATGAGAATCCCGTGATAAAGGGGACACGATCTCTGCTTTGACAAGACGTGCTAAGGAAACCGCCTCGCGAAACACGCTGAGACTGGTTATGAAAAATGATTCGAGTAAAGACCTGGCTGTGGTGTGATGTCACACTACGGGGTATGTCAGCAGATTATATTTATGGAAATATTATTCTCTCTATGATGGTATGTGGAACTTGTTTTGCAGAGCAGGACACGATCCTCGTGTTCAAAATCTTCTATGAAGTATTCGGAGGAGGAACCCACCTTGCAATGCCGAAGACAATCTGCGCGCCGGACTCATCGTCATTGAAGCCTCGTTCAGGGGCTACTGAGGGAGACCTGGATTAGGGGGTATCCGGACAGCCGGACTATATCCTTTGGCCGGACTGTTGGACTATGAAGATATAAGATTGAAGACCTCGACCCGTGTCCGGATGAGACTCTCCTTAGCGTGGAAGGTAAGCTTGGCAATACGGATATGTAGATCTCCTTCCTTGTAACCGACTCCGTGTAACCCTAGCCCCCTCCGGTGTCTATATAAACCGGAGGGTTTAGTCCGTAGGACCAACAACACACAATCATACCATAGGCTAGCTTCTAGGGGTTAGCCTCTCTGATCTCGTGGTAGATCAACTCTTATACTACTCATATTATCAAGAACAATCAAGCAGGACGTAGGGTATTACCTCCATCAAGAGGGCCCGAACCTGGGTAAACATCGTGTCCCCTGCCTCCTTTTACCATCCGCCTAGACGCACAGTTCGGGACCCCCTACCCGAGATCCGCCGGTTTTGACACTGACACGGTGGATGAACAGGACCCCATGGAGGGGCTGGATGAACAGGACCCCATGGAGGGCTGCATGAACAGGACGACCCTGTGGAGGGCTGGTTGAACAGTAGCCCGTGGAGGGGTGGTTGAACAGGACCCCATGGAGAGGGCTGGTTGAACAGTAGCCGGTGGAGGAGCACGCAGTGGAGGCTGGATGAACAGGAGCCCGTAGATGAACAGTCGCAAGTGGAGGCTGGAGGACGTCGAAGGTGGATGAACAGTAGCCCGTGGACACAATCGACGGTGGAGATGAACAATATCCCATGGAGTCCCGTTTTGCGGTACACCACACCCCTCCTGATGAACAGGACCCTCGTTTCGACCGTAGTGCTCCAACACAAGTCCGTTTCCTCTGTTTGGTGGTACGCCACACCCCTCCCGGTCAACAGGACCCCGTTTCGACCGTAGGAGGTCCAAGAGAAGTACGTTTCCTCCGTTTTGTGGTACAACAAACCCCTCCCGATGAACATGATACGTTTTCAACCGTGGCCGGACGAACACAAGGCCGTTTCCTCTGTTCTGCGGTACGCCAGGCCTCATTTCCATCGGCTGTTCCGTCCAAGCCGGTTGGCTCCTGATGAACAACACGTGTTCCGTTGCCTCTGGATGAACATGACGCATTCCGTTGCCTCCCCATGAACATGACAACGACGCAGTTTCTCCGTTCTGACCCAGCCATGTACATGAGCTGTGGCCGTACGTATGTGCGAGTAGGCATTCGAAACCCCGCCCGTATGTACGTACGTGGCCGTATTTACTTTCTTGCACATTGGCCGGTGTACGTACATGTACATGCTACATGCGCGCCTCTACTACGACATGTGCGCGCCTCTACTACGACACGTGCATGCCTCTACTACGACACGTGCCGTTCCTTAGACGGCCATGGTTCATCGCTGCAGCCTGTAGACAGACCGATTGTATGTACATACACGTTCGCGACCAGAATGACAACGCTACGTATGCTTTGACCAGGTGGGTCTCGACTGTCAGGCACTTCCTTGCGTGCGAAGATGTAGCTGGTGGGTCGGAGCAGTCAGGGGGGTCATTTTTTTTTGCCCATAATATGGACTCAATTCCTTGCGTGCGAAGATGTAGCTGGTGGGCCTCAGTAGTCAGGGGAGAAACATTTTTTTGCGAAATACGGTGGCCCGTCCGGTGGGTCCCTGCTGACAGGTGGAGGAATCATTATTTTGCACGAAATAAGGAGGCATTTCCTTGTGTGCGGTTGTGGACCCAGCTGTCAGCCTCTCCACGTACAGTACTCTTCCGATGGAAGTCAGTAGTTGGCCTCATTGACCATGCCGCGCCGAGAGCACCAAGGCGGTGGACGACGGCGAGGTCTAGGAAGGGGACGACGCAGAGCCAGGAAGACGCGACAGTGGATGCCTACACCATGAGGAGTATGAGGGATCACTGGTTCGGCTGTGGTGTGAGGCTGCCGTCGCCGCAGGGCCTGGCCAACGGTGGGAGTAGTAGGGGGCGGTGAGGCCTCCGCGGTAGCACAACCGGCCACGGGAGGCAGCAGCAGGAAGCATGGGCGGCGCTACTTTGGGCGGCTGGAGCAAGAAGACCAGAGGTTGAAGAAGCACTACGGCCATTGGATGGACATCGTACGGTCACTGGAGCTAGAATCGTTCATATTGGCTAAGTTGACAAAGCCCTTCATCCCCGTCAAACTTACTAGTCCCACATGTCAGCCTCCCACTATGCTAGGTCCCAGCTAGTAGGGGTAGTATTCATTTTTTGTGCGTAATAAGGAGGCACTTCCTTGCGTGCGAATATATAGTTGGTGGGTCCGACCTGTCAGCGGGGGGAATGTTTTTTCATGAAATACAGAGGCCCTTCCGGTGGGTCCCAGATGTCAGGTGGAGGAATCATTATTTTGCACGTAATAAGGAAGCATTTCCTTGTCTGCGGCTGTAACGCCCACGATACGGCTATATCTCCCACGTGTCGAAGCACGACTTAGAGGCATAACCGCATTGTAAGCAATGTCGCAAATGAGGTAATCTTCACACAGCCCATGTAATGAATAAGGGACAAAGTACATAGTTGGCTTACACTCGCCAGGTCACAGAATAGCATAAATATCATTACATTCATCCAGATACAATCAAGGTCCGACTATGGGACCAAAATAAAGAACAACCCCAAATGCGACAAAGTCCCCGATCGCCCCAACTGGGCACCACTACTGATCGTCTAGAAAGGAAACATAGTATCATCCTAAGTCCTCATCGAACTCCCACTTGAGCTTAGTCGAATCTCCTGGAGCGGTGTCATCGGTCCCTGCATCTAGTTTTGAAGGAATCTGTGAGTCACGGGGACTCAGCAATCTCACACCCTCGCGATCAAGACTATTTAAGCTTATAGGAAGGGTAAAAGGTATGAAGGTGGAGCTGCAACAAGTGACTAGCATATCTGGTGGCTAACATACGCAAATGAGAGCGAGAAGAGAAGGCAAAGGCACGGTTGAGAAACTATGATCAAGAAGTGATCCTAGAACAACCTACATTCAAGCATAACACGAGACTGTGTTCCCTTCCCAGACTCCGCCGAAAAGAGACCATCACAGCCACACACTCTGTTGATTCATTTTAATTAAGTTAAGATTAAGGTTTTCTACAACCGGACATTAACAAATTCCCATCTGCCCATAACCGCGGGCACGGCTTTCGAAAGTTCAAATCCCTGCAGGGGTGTCCCAACTTAGCCCATCACAAGCTCTCGCGGTCAACGAAGGATATTCCTTCTCCCAAGACATTCCGATCAGACTCGGAATCCCGGTTACAAGACATCTCGACAATGGTAAAACTAAACCAGCAAAGCCACTCGACTGTGCCGACAAATCCCGATAGGAGCTGCACATATCTCATTCTTAGGGCACACTCGGATAGGTCAAGCTACGAGTAAAACCAACCCTCGAGTTACCCCGAGGTGGCCTCACAGGCTTCCCATTTCGGACCAACACTCAAAGGAGCACTGGCCCGGGGGGTTTAAATAAAGATGACCCTCGGGCTCCGGATACCCAACGGAAAAGAGGCTAGGTGGCAAATGGTAAAACCAAGGTTGGGCATTGCTGGAGGAGTTTTATTCAAGGCGAACTGTCAAGGGGTTCCCATTATAACCCAACCGTGTAAGGAACGCAAAATCAAGGAACATAACACCGGTATGACGGAAACTAGGGCGGCAAGACTGGAACAAAACACTAGGCATACGGCCGAGCCTTCCACCCTTTACCAAGTATATAGATGCATTAAGATAGACAAGATATAATAATGATATCCCAACAATAAACATGTTCCAACAAGGAACAAACTCCAATCTTCACCTGCAACTAGCAACACTATAAGAGGGGCTGAGCAAAGCGGTAACATAGCCAAACAATGGTTTGCTAGGACAAGGTGGGTTAGAGGTTTGACATGGAAATATGGGAGGCATGATAAACAAGTGGTAGGTATCATAGCATAGGCATACCAAAAGAGCGAGCATCTAGCAAGCAAAAATAGAAGTGATTTCGAGGGTATGGTCATCTTGCCTGCAAAGTTCTCCGAGTTGAGGATAGCTTGATCCTCGTAAACATACTCAACGGGCTCCTCGATCACGTACTCGTCTCTCGGCTCTACCCAATCAAGAACAACAAGCAAAGGGAGACACAATCAACCACGTGCAATGCACAAACAACATGATGCGAAACATGTCATGAGATGCGGGATGTGATATGCGATGCATATGCATGTTTCGGAAAGGAAAGATTGAACCTGGCCTCAACTTGGAAAACCAAGAGTTCCACTGGAAAGGGGAGTTGATTTCGGTTCAAATCAATATAAAGATCACCGGAATCGGATGCACGGTTTGGAAATGACAAGCAAAACAAATATGGCACCGATCTGCGATTAACAACACAAGACCATCTAAATGCATCAAGAACAACATGCTACAGCACTCTAACATAGCAACAAAATACATGGCAGGGATCCACTCAAGATGCTTGACAAAAGATGAACACTGAGCTATGGCTAATTCACTCAATAGCAGGTTCAAACAAGCATGGCAAAAGTGCAAAAGATATCAGGTTACAGACTTGGTGAAAATAACATGTCAGGAATTTAACATCAGGAAGCAATGTTTAGAGCAAGGTAACAACATGCTACAGGAACATATCATGGAAAAGCAAGGCATTTCATGAAGCTACTCAAAGCATACAACAAAAGTCCCTTACTGACCATAAGCCAAAAGGGATCAGAAAATAAAATGGCAACCATGTGAACATAGCAATTATCGTTAACAGATTCAGACTTGGAAGAAAACTGGAACATGGCAAAACAGATATCAAGTAGGCATGTTTACGAGCTCGATGCACTAACCACAAGGCATTGCATGACAAACTAAGCATACACCAAGCAAGTAGACATGGCATAGAAACTAAACATGGCAAGAACAACAACTTAGCATGCATGGATCAACTACAACAAGCTCGGCAAAAATGCTTAACACGTAAACAATCTGCCAGGAACATTTTATAGCAAAAGTAGAGCTCGATTGAATCAAGCTAGGATGCTCCATAATTGCAAACAAAGACATGGATGGATAGAGCACCACAATATCTACAAAACATCCTTACTAATCATGCTCAAAAGAGGCATGGATCACTCGGTAGGAACATGAATACATGGCATAAAAATATTGACAAGACAAAGACTTAGAATATTTCTAAGTCCCTAAAATCAGCAACATTACAAGAGCTACTTTGCAAGCTTGTGCTAGTCACCATAGAGATCACAAAAATACATGGCATACAACCCTGTAAAGATGGCATGGCATACTTCAAAACACATGTAGAGCTGAATTTCATAGGAAGCACACATTAATCATGGCAAAAATGACAAATGTCCAATTACTGATATGAATCCGAAACTAACAGAAACTAGCACTATTCGAACAGCATTTAGGGCATCTAGATGAGCTCAAATGACCATGATGCAATGATATGAAATTAAGTACTCGTCGAGACGAACAATTTGATATGCTACACGCCCAAAACGGAGCCACGGTTGCAGAGTTATGATGCGATGAACATATGCAAAAAATACTGAAGCGGAGGCAAAAGTCAACCGAGGTTAGGGTTCACTGTAGATCTGGATCGGGATCACGCCAGAGCATGGACTTCGAGGTCGCCGGAAATGGAGCCGCGGTGGCCGGAGCGAGGAGGGACTTGCCGGAGCTGGGGAAGGGGCCGGAGTCATCGCCGGACTCGGGCGGCGCGGCGAGGCGCTCGGCTTAGGGCGGCGTTGGGTGGCTCCGGCGGCGTGGACGCGTGGTGGCGCTGTGGAGGCGAGGGCAGCCGGCGGGGCGGAGCTCTCCGGCGAAGGGCGGCGCGGCGTCCGGGCGGAACGGCGGCAAGGTGACCGGGCGCGGGGTCGGGGCGTTGACCCGCGGGCGGCGGCGGGAGTAGATGGGCTCGGGGGGCCCGATCCGGGCTCGCCCGGGCCGGTGGCGGGAGGAGGCGGTGGCGACAGGTGGCGGCTCCCGGTTGGCGGCGGCGGTTGTGTCCCTGTAAGTGCATCTAGTGCCGCCCCTAGTTGGTTTTGGAGTATTGACGACAAACCTAGTTGAGGGACTAATGTGTTTGTGAGAATTGCAGGATAACACAGGTAGAAGTCCCTCATTGATTCGGTTTTCCTACCAGAGATGACCCCTAAAAATGTATGAAGACATTGATGTCAAAGGTGGTATATGAAGATATTCACATTGAAGACTATGACAAGAGAAGACACCGCATGAAGCCTATGGAGCTCGAAGACTTAGATCTTTCGTAGTTCTTTTTCTTCTATGTTGTTTCATAGGAACCACCGTACTGTTAAGTGGGGTCCAAGAGAACCAGTCAGAATGACCGAAGTGATGCTTAAACAAAACCTATGTCTTCGAGTGAAGACTATGAGAGCGAATCTTGTCCAAAGTCGGACAAGTCAGCTTTGCTTGTAGCCCAAGTAAAGTTGCCGTGTGAGTTTGAAATCTGACCGTTGGAACACGTGTCAGTTCCTTAGTGACCCAGGGTCATTTCGGACAAATCAGGTCGGGTTGCCTAGTGGCTATAAATAGCCCACCCCCTACAACCATAAATGGTTGGCTGCTCAGATTCAGAGTATGACTTTTGTCGTTTGAGAGCAACCCACCTCGAAGCCTTTGAGAGAGAGAATTCCTTGCGAGGATAAAGCCCTAACCACCCAGAGCCAAAGAGAATGAGGCATCACTTAAGTCGTCTTGTCTGTGTGATCTGAAGACTTATTACACTTGAGGACTGTGCATCCTCCAGCCGGTTAGGCGTCGCGTTCTGAGCATCCAAGAGACATTGTGGATCGCCGGTGAACGAAGTCTGTGAAGGTTTGGGAGTCTACCTTGAAGACTTACCAGAGTGATTGGGCGAGGTCTATGTGACCTTAGCTCAAGGGGAATACGCTGAGGACTGGGTGTCCTGAGCTGCGTGTTTAGGATTGGGTGTCCGGGACTGTGTGTCCTCGGGTTTAAATACCTAGGCGCCCTAACCAGACGTACAGTTGTCACAGCAACTGGAACTGGTCCAACACATCATTGTCTTCAACGAGTCACTAGTTTCATCCTTCCCTTCTCTTTACGTACTATTACTCCTTGTGAAGTCATTGTATGATTGCACTATCTTTTATCTTCACTGAGTGACTGCTTGTTTTGTTTGGCTTCATAATATCTTCCTACCTAATCCTTACTACATTGCAGCTATTAGTCATTGTGCTTTCACTCTATTGAATACTTGACTATGGCTTGCCTAGTGTAGTCTACCTTCCGCTGCAGGGTAATAGGTTTATTTCTACTGTTTGTCTTCATAACTTCCACGTTTTGAAGACTTACATAAAAATCGCCTAATCACCCCCCCTCTAGTCGATATAACGCACTTTCAATTGGTATCAGAGCAAGGTGCTCCCTTGTTCTATGTGATTCAGTTTAACCACCTGGAGTTTTAGCTATGTCGACTGCAGGGATAATTAAAGTCTTCGTTGCGTGCCCCGTCTTCGATGGAACTGAATATCCCTACTGGAGAAGGTGTCACTGCTGCTGATGTCAAGAAGTTCGTTCAACTAGACTCTACTGCCAAGAACATCATCTGTGGTCATCTGACCAAAGGACAGTATGGCCGTGTGAGTGCTTTGGAAACATCTAAGCTGGTCTGGGACTGGCTCTCCAAGGTCAACGAAGGCGTCTCAACCAAGAGAGATCAGAGAATCAGTGTCCTTCGCAACCTCTTCAACCGCTTCAAGCGAAATGACAATGAGAATGTCCAGCTCACGTTTGATTGACTCACTGACATCACAAATGAGCTTCAATCCCTCGGCGCTACTGAGATCACCAAGCATGAAGTCGTCAAGACACTACTGAGATCACTTGACAGTTCGTTTGACACCCTAGCCCTGATGATTCAAGAACGACCTGATTTCAAGACACTCGATCCGTCCGACATACTTGAGAGGCTCAACACACATGAGTTTCAGCTTTCTGAGAAAAGAGATATCTACGGTCCAAACTATGGGCGAACTCGTGCCTTGAAGGCAAAAGCTGTCTCCTCATCTGAAGAAGAATCTGACAGCAGTTCTGATGATCCTGGAGACATTGGAAAGGAACTTGCTATGCTTGTGAAGAAGTTCCAAAAATTCACCAAGAAGAAAGGCTTCAGAAAGTCTTCACGATCAAGCTCAAGGAATGATGAAGCTTCTCCTCATGACTACAAGAAGAAAACATGCCACAAGTGCAAGAAAACTGGACACTTCATCTCTGAGTGTCCGCAGTGGGACAATGAGAACAGAAAGAAGAAGAAGAGCAAGGAATATGACTCTGACGACAAGAAGAAGAAGAAATACTCAAAGTCTTCTTCCAAGTCTTCCTCAAAGTCTTCATCACACAAGAAGAGCTCATCTGGCAAGGCACGTGCGTTTGTTGGCAAGGAAATGGATTCAGAGGAGGAGTCCGCTTCTGAGGAGGCGGAGGTGGAGTCTAAGGAGGAGTCTGATTCTGGCGTTGCAAGTCTGGCTACAGCATACGTTGCCAAGTCCATCTTCAACAATGAAGACAATGACTTCACCACCGACACCGATGGAAATGACAAGGACTACTTTGCTCCTACCTACTGCTTCATGGCACGCGGTGCCAAGGTAAACACACACACTACTCACTATCAAACATCTAGTGACGATGACTCTGATTGTGGTTCAAGACCCAGCTACAAAACACTTGCTAAAATTGCAACTGAACAACAGAAAGCCATGGAACATATTCAAAAACTGTTAGACAAAAGCGATGATTTGTTGGGCGCTGAAATGACTCGATCTGAGTCCTTAATTGAAGACATAAAAAATCTTCACGTTAAGTATGAGGAACTTGAAAGTCGTCATGAAACGCTCTCAACAACTCATGAAAAGCTTTCCTATGATTATCTTCAAAGGAAGCAAGATCTTGAGAAATTGAGAGCGGCTCATGAAGATCTTCAAAAGGAAAATGAGTCACTTCGCGCCAAACAGATCAGTTCCGCTCAGGAAGGATTTGAACCACCATGTCTTAAATGCATTGAGCGTGATAATGCTACTTTTGTTACTGAATGTTCTACTACTGCTACTGTTGCAATATCTTCAACTGTTGATGTGGTAACTAACCCCTCTGCTGAGGATACCACTGGTATTGCTGATGAGAATGCTAGATTGAAGACATTGCTTGAAACAGGGATGTACAAAAGCCTTAAAGGGCATCAGACACTATGTGATGTCCTCAAAAGGCAGATTCTGAACCGAAACCCGAGGAAAGAGGGTGTTGGGTTCGTAAGGAAAATGAATGCTGATGGCTCTTACTGGAAACCTGAACAGTACCCCAAAACCACATGGGTTGCTGCAAAGGAACCTTCAGCAGATCCATCCAATCTATCTAGCTTCACTTGTGCTAACCCCATTGTCATTGATGAATCCTTTGATGCAAACTATAAACTGTTTAAGAATCAGAATGGTGAAGTGTTTGCCAGGTACATTGGTACTAACTGCAGGAATGGACCGCCTATGAAGAAGATCTGGGTGCCCAAAAGGTGTTTGGAAAATCTTCCTATGAATGTCGTCATGATACCACAGATGAAGAAGACTAACCCCAGACCACAGGCTTCATACAACCCAAAGGCTTCATACAGACAGAGGACTCACCTGAGTCGCACTAACGCAAATGTTTTGCAGGGAAACCATACTCAGGCCTATGAATATGAGCGCGGTTCATCAACCGCCATGTTCATAAGACCAAGAACTATTCTGCTTATTCTTATGAGTACTATTATCCGCCTGCAAGACTTTTTGCTAGAGCTCCAAAGCCAAAGTCCTCAGACGCTGCACTTAGACTTATTGCTTCCAAGCCACCCTTGAAGATGTGGGTGGCTAAGAAGGCTTAACTCTCTTTTGCAGGGAAAGGTCTCCAGTAGAAAACCAAAATCGTCTGATGCTATTGCTGGGGACCTTAAACATCTTGTGGGGCGCAAGATCAAATGCCCAAATGGTCTTACTATGTACTTCGTTCCTGAATCGCTTGCTACTCTCCCTATCAGTCCTAATCTGGATCTAAGCTTTCATAACCCACTGGTTCGTCAAATGTTTTTGCTTCACAATTCTCTTCGTGAAGCCTATCCCCCTAACTGCACTGTAGGGTACGACACCTGTGTCTTTAGAATGGATTATTGATAGTGGGTGTACCAACCACATGACTGGCAAAAGAAGCCTTCTTATGGACTCAACCTTACGTCCATCCGACAAGAGCCACATCACATTTGCTGACACTAGTAAAAGTAAGGTATTGGGTCTAGGTAGAGTTGCAATCTCAAAGGACCAACACATGGATAAAGTCATGCTTGTTGAATCCCTTGGCTTCAACTTAATGTCTGTCTCAATGCTTTGCGATTTGAACATGATCGTAATATTTGGAAAATATCGTTGCCTTGTTTTAATGGAATCTGACAAGTCTCTAGTGTTTGAAGGGTATCGGAAAGATGATTTGTACGTGGTAGATTTCTCAGCAGGACCACAACTTCCCGTATGTCTTCTAGCAAAAGCTTCATAATGCTGGCATGAGGAACCTCCACACCCTTGCAAAGAAGAAGCATGTCATAGGCATCGAGGGCGTCAAGTTCAAGAAAGATCACTTATGCGGTGCCTGTGAAGCAGGGAAGATGACGAGGGCCAAACATCCCTCGAAGACAATCATGATAACTACTTGACCTTCGAATTGCTCCACATGGATCTTTTCGGTCCCACTCATTACTCAACTCTCACTACTACTACTTGTCTCTATGGCTTTGTCATTGTTGATGATTATTCTAGATATACTTGGGTGCACATAATCCTCTACAAGACTGAAGTGCAGGATGTCTTCAGACGCTTCGCCAATCGAGCAATGAACAACTATGGCGCCAAGATAAAGCACATCAGAAGTGACAATGGCACTAAATTCAAGAACACTGGCCTTGATACATATCTTGATACCTTGGGCATCACACATGAATTCTCAGCCCCATACACGCCATAGCAGAATGGCGTCGTCGAACGCAAGAACAGAACACTCATTGAGATGGTCCGAACGATGCTAGATGAATACAAGACTCCAAGAAAATTCTGGCCTAAAGCCATTGATACTACATGCCATACAATCAATCGTGTTTATCTTCACAAGCTTCTGAACAAGACATCATATGAGCTCCTTACTGGAAAGAAGCCAAATGTCAGTTACTTCAGAGTATTTGGCGCCAGGTGCTGGATCAAGGATCCACATCACACTTCAAAATTTGCACCAAAAGCACATGAAGGTTTTATGCTTGGATATGGAAAGGATTCGCGCTCCTACAGAGTCTTCAATCTCTTTCATTATAAAGTGGTTGAAACAGTGGATGTGCGATTTGATGAGACTAACGGTTCACAAAGAGAGCACCTGCCGAATGTGCTAGATGAAGTTCCATCCAGTGAATCAATCAAGCTAATGGGAACTGGAGAAATCATACCCTCTGAAGCTCAACCTGAAGAGGAACTTATCATCTCCGCACCTGATCAACCTGAAGACAATGCTCAGCCTGAAGACAATCCCACTAACAATGACAATGATCAACAAGAGCAAAACCATCGCCCTGTACATCCTCGTGTTGCCAATGAAGTGCAGATTGAGAGAATAATTGACAGCATCAATGCACCCGGTCCGCTCACTCGATCAAGGGCAACTCAGCTGGCAAATTTCTATGGGCACTTCGCATTCGTCTCAATAACAGAACCCAAGAAAGTTGAAGAAGCCTTCATGGAACCTGAATGGATTCAAGCTATGCAAGAAGAGTTTCAACAGTTTGAGCTGAATAATGTATGGGAACTAGTTAAGCGTCCTGATCCTCGGAAGCACAACATAATAGGCACCAAATGGATATACCGCAACAGACAAGATGAGCACGGTCAAGTTGTCAGAAACAAAGCTCGTCTCGTTGCTCAAGGATATACTCAAGTGGAAGGCATTGACTTCGATGAAACATTTGCTCCTGTGGCTAGACTTGAAGCCATACGCATACTGCTGGCCTATGCAAATCATCATAACATACTTCTATATCAAATGGATGTGAAGAGCGCCTTTCTCAATGGCAAGATTGGAGAAGAAGTGTATGTTGCACAACCTCCTGGCTTTGAAGATCCAAAACATCCTGACATGGTATACAAGCTCAACAAGGCACTGTATGGCCTCAAACAAGCCCCTCGGGCCTGGTATGACACACTCAAATACTTCCTGAAGAGCAAAGGCTTCATACCTGGTTCCCTGGACCCCACTCTCTTCACGAAGACATATGATGGTGAACTGTTTGTGTGCCAAATATATGTGGATGACATTATCTTCGGCTGCACCAATCAGAAGTATAGTGAAGAGTTTGGATATATGATGCAAGAGCAATATCAGCTGTCCATGATGGGAGAGCTGAAGTTCTTCCTCGGTCTTCAAATACGACAACAACGCAACGGCATCTTCATATCTCAAGAGAAGTATCTCAAAGATTGCCTGAAGAAGTTCGGTATGCAAGACTGCAAAGGCTTCACGACACCAATGCCAGCCAAGCATCATCTGGGTCCTGACGACAATGGTAAAGAGTTCGATCAAAAGGTATACCGCTCCATGATTGGTTCTTTGCTTTATCTATGTGCATCTAGGCCATATATTATGCTTAGTGTTTGCATGTGTGCTCGATTTCAAGCGGCACCAAAGGAGTCGCATCACTTAGCTATGAAGCGAATTCTTCGATATTTGGCTCACACCCCAACTCTAGGATTATGGTATCCAAAGGGCTCAGAGTTTGATCTGGTTGGATTCTCGGATGCTGATTATGCTGGTGACAAGGTGGATCGCAAGTCTACATCAGGCACATGTGACTTTCTAGGACGATCACTTGTATGTTGGTCTTCAAAGAAGCAGAAATGTGTATCTCTCTCCACTACTGAATCTGAATACATTGCTGCTGGATCTTGCTGCGCTCAGCTTCTGTGGATGAAGCAAACACTCAAGGACTATGGCATTCATCTTAAGCAAGTGCCACTCTACTGCGACAACGAAAGCGCCATCAAGATTGCAAACAACCCAGTTCAACACTCGAAGACAAAGCACATTGAAATTCGTCATCACTTTCTCAGAGATCATGTTGTGAAGGAAGATATTGATATCATACACGTCAACACTAAAGAGCAATTGGCAGATATCTTCACCAAGCCCTTGGATGAGAAGAGATTTTGCAAGTTATGGTGTGAGCTAAATATCTTAGAATCCTCAAATGTCCCGTGATCAGGCACACATCCTAACACTTATGCATATTGATGACTTAGATGTGCAACGCACGAAGTAAAGTATATCTTCAATCAATGAAGACATACATTCTAAGTGTGAATACATTAATGTGGAATTTGACTTCGGAGCGCCACGATAATTGTGTGCCGTGTCTGGGTCTAACACTTCCTATACAGTGGGTAACGCCACCACCAAATGTTCTATTTGAAGTGTTTCACTCATGGCGTTACATTTGCTATGTCTTCACATTTGGTTTGGCTTCAATCTCAACATGTCTTCATGATTATCTTCACTATGTTGATTATATATATATACTGGTGTTCTGTGCTCTGCAGCATTCACTTATAGCTATCTCTTCTTGTTGAATCTTTTGAACTAAGTGAATGTGATCGGACCCTAACCTCTCTATGCTTTCTATCTCAAACTCTATATCTCCAAATCATATGCATTCTATTGAAACTGTCGAATGTCTTCTCTGCGTCCTTGTCAGCAAAAGATACAGAGACAAACATTAAGTCTGTTTTCAATGCTCATTCCTTCACCTGAAACCCGGAGAAGTGGGAACGACCACCCGACAATCCAGGCGTGCGTGGGATGTGGAACAACCCCCGATATGCTGCATGACGGCCACGTACCCCTCAGATGCGAATCGCCAGGGGCACCTGTGTAATAACACAGTGCCGCCCCTGTACCTATAAATACATGCCTCACCACACTCATTATCTCTTCTTCCACTCTCGCACGAACCCTAGCGCCACCGCTAGCCCTCGACGACGCCGGCGATGAAGCGCTTCGCTGCCGCAACTTCTCCGACACCGTCTTCATGCCGACCGCGGACATCGTCCTCTCCGCCGTCGTCGTAGGTGTCCTCCGTCGCCAAGTTAGGGCATGGAAGATCGAACTGCTCGGCCTCCTCTTCCAGTCCGTCTAGCAGTTCTTCGTGTGGTAAATAAAACTTCCTTTTTATGGCCCCTTTGATCCTATAGCTTTATCACTTTCTACCACAAGCAGTTTCCATTCACACAAGTTGGATCTCTTTCATACTACATCTCATAACATGCCTAGTATATTCACTTATGCTTCACAAAGTAGTTAGATTCCTCACTTGTACTAATCCGTGGATTCGTACAAATCTGGAACCAACTCCTTATCTATGAGTGAATGTCTTCGCACGATGAGGTCAATGTCTTCTAAACTAATTTATCTTCAAAATCTTCTGAGAATGCATATGACCTCTTCCCCTTCCCTCGCACCTTAATGCTGTCACAGGTACATGTCCGTGGGAGAATCCCTTGGTTCTCATAGTCTGCATTCATTTGCAGAATTCTTACAGTATCACATAAATTCTCCCGAAGCCAGTTCCTGTCTGTCTAGCAAGCGAAAGCCTTTGAAGCCTTTGAACGTATTGAAGCCTTTCACTTTAAAGTTCATGGCTTCAGAGAAATCAGCAAGGAAGGGTGGCAGAAAGCGTCATGGAGAAACATCAAGAGATCTGCCCGATGACCTCTCAGAGTTGTACAAGACAAATCCTGAAGAGGATTACAATCAGCGCAAGACGTGAATCCAATGGATTCGACGCTATTGGGCAGAACAGTGGTTCAAGTACAGATTTGTGACCAAGGAGTATGCTAAAAAGAATGCCATCAAGCGACCATGGGGAGACATCCTCTACAAAAATCTTCAACCCAGGACCAGAGATGAAGCCATTGAACGAGGCTTGTATCCCTGCATGGTCTGTGGACCACAGCCTGCGGATGCTAACCCGTCGTCTCTGCTATGGTGTCGTGACGACAATCTATTTAAGCGCAACTTCCAGTTTGCCCAGAACTCAGCGAAGCAGAACAAGAAGACTTTGGGTTTAGATTTCAGCCCTGGTCCCTCTGCTCCCCGTGCCGATGGAACTCGCAAAGCTGAACCCAATCTTCTTGGGCCCTTCTACAATCTTGAAGGCCTCATCACACACATTGTGGTTCAAGGGACAACCGTGAATGAGCCTGCAGATGACGCTGAATCAGATGAAGCGCCTGCAGCGCCGAAGCCAAAGAAGCTGAAGCAACCAAAAGCATCAAAGCCGGCCTCTGCACCAAAAATCTCACGGGCGAAGCCACTGGCAACTGCACCTCCTGAAGACAGTGTGCAGTCTGAAGATTTTTCATGCATCTCCAAGCCCCAGAAGGTCAAGATGCCTCTGCCACACACCGGCCAAGAGTTGACAGCTGCTGCCATTCTGCGCAATGATGCCATTGATCTATCAAGTGATGAAGATCTTGCAGATGACGCTCTTGAGCAACTCATCAAGAGCAAAGAAGAAGCAGAAATCTTCAATGATCTGCCTCTCTTTGATGTAACAATCATCCACAACTTCATTGATGAGTGGTTTGACATGCCCAACATCAGCTTCGACGATCTGCAACTTCCCATTGGCCTCAGTGGCGCCTTCCATGGCGCCATTGACTTCAGAGTTAGCTATCGCCCAGAGCATTGTTGAACTGAAGCAGAAGATTGGCTTTGAAAAATCTCAGTTCAAGAAGCATATGGCCAAGCTCAGCGTGCAAGAAGTGAAGAACTTCAAGATTATGCTGCACGAGCTCAAGGAAGCCTTTCTCAAGAAACATGCAGAAGCTCAAGGTTCTCATGAGCGCATGAAGGTTCTGGCTGACAGATGTGTGCAAGCCTACAATGAGGCTGAGAAGCGCAAGGCCCTTGGGCGTCCTGGCATCGACCCCAGGATGGCTGCAAAGAAGAAGAAGAAGCCCGCTACGGCTGAACCCGACGCACCAAGGCAGGAAGCAGATCCCATTGTCTTCCCAACTAGCATGACTGGCCCGAAGCGAAAGGCCAGGTCAACCACTTCAGAACTGAAGAAGACCAGGACTGCTGAGGCTGAAGCAAGGAAGAGGAAACATCCTGAAGCCTCTGCTACTGCCCCCTCCAAGAAGAAAAGAAAGACCAAGAAGGAACGGGCTGCTCCCACAGAGCCCTTGATTGTTGAACCTATTTCCATGGTTCACCCTGACACTGAACCACAAGAACGTCAACTGACTGTCCATGAGCCTGCTTTCACAGAGGCTCATGAAGCTGAAGACTTTCCAGCAGCTGATCCCATCACTGCTGAAGACTTTGGTCACCATGACCGTGTTGAAGATGATGCAGTCCTTCCTCAGCTAGAGCACCAACAGGTATCATCGCCAGTGCTAACGCACAACAAACTCATCAGCATTGGTCGTCCACTGACGCCAATTGCACAGGATGCTTCATGGGCTGATCGCCCACAAGAGGAAGAAGACTCTGAGGCCCAGCCAACACCAACTCCACAGGCGCCGCCCGTGTTGCGCAGGCTTCGCAAAGGTCCAAGGCCTCAAGTCTCTGCGTCTGAAGCTAAAACTGCTGAAGATATTCCGGCTGCATCAACCGATGAAGAACAAGTCCCACAAGCTGCTACTCCCATGTCCCACCAAGAAGCTGTTCTCGAGGAAAACGTGATTGTGACCGACCCTCCAGCTCGTCAAGTGGAGGTTGAAAATCTTGAGGCTGCCACCACCAACACCACTGGAGCCACTGACGCTGTCATGGCTGAAGCAAATGTGGAGCCCTCACCAACAAAAGCACTAGAAGTCAGCGAAGCCACTGATCCCGCTGCTTCTGTTCCTGCGTCTGCTGCCGGTCCCCAGTTCGACTATCATGTTGAGCACAGGCCTCAGGTACAGAAGCCAATCCTAAGATTGCCCAGGTTCCCAGGTCCTGCATCAGCACCTGGATTCTTCAATATCAATGGCTTTAGAGCAGACAACACATTCTTCAATAGCTCCAGGAACCCCTACTCAAGGGAAAGAATATCATCTGATCTGTTCTGGAGCTATCCGCAGTGAAGCTATTACTCCTGCATTCTATACAATCAAGGTCGCATCTTCCCACACAAGCGTCTTGACATTGAAGCAATAGCTGGTCTGCCCTGTCTGAAAGAAGCTCTGGATTGCTTCAAAGAGGTTGGATTGCTGCCGTTCGTCACTGACAAAGAACATTGGAATGAAGAGTTGCTGCTCCAATTCTATGCCATACTTCACATCCGCGGGTATAACAGAGATCCGAAGACTTGGGTCCTGGAGTGGATGACAGGAAACGTTCATCACGAAGCCAAAGCCTTTGACATCATTGAGCTCACTGGTCTACCCACTCCTGGCGATCTCTATGAATCTGGCTGTCAACTTCACAGTGAAGCTGTAGAGAGCATCTTTCAGAAGCCTGAACCTAATATGAGTCAGATGCTCAGTATGATGAAGCCATTGCCCTGAGATGCTGCATATCCCAAGGAGTTCTTAGTCGAAGACCTTGAGTATCTGCCAAGGACTATTTATCACATCATAAGGCGAACTCTCTGGCCCATCAAAGGGCACTCTCCACATGCCAAGCTGGAAGGTGCAATGAAGACTTTGGTCTTCTATATTCTTCATGGAAAATGCTTCAATGCACAGGACTTCTTCATTCGCCAAATTGCTGCATCAGGATCTGATCTCTTTGGCTTGAATTTCTATGCCCCTTGGGTGATGCGGCTGATCAAACTTCACTCCGCAATCTCATATCAGCCATCTGTCCGCAATCATCGGATCTTTTTGCCTGATGTGGATATGTCTATTGAAGCCATCTATCCTGAGCCTGCCAAGGAACCTCTAAGTCTTCAGAATGCAGAGCATCAAAGTTTTTCTCAAAACGTTGAAGGCGTTGAAGCAGTAACTCATGTGTATCCTTTGGTTGGCACTACACGTGCACCGCATCCTACTCTCACTGAAGCCACTGATAGCACCATTGCCCAACAACCCAAGAAGCGCACTCGTGTTCTCAATGACCGAGAGCTTCTGGTGGCTCTTCATCAGAAACGGGATAGGCATCATGACTGGCTGAAGCATCAAATGCAAAGCCTCTTGGTGGATGTTAATCGCATTCGCAATCTTGCCACCAAGAATGCCTTTGTTGCTCATGAAACCTCTCGACGCACATGGAAAGGGCTGATGCTGATGTGTTCTGAAGATGATCTTCAAGAGGATGGCTTCTCTGAGCGCTTCAAGTTTGAATCCACACCTCCTCGAAGGGCAGTGCTGCGACAAACTCCATCTCTTGAAGACTTTGAGTTCTCTTCCTCTGCTGCAACTGTAAATGGCAGAGTCATCGAGGATGAAGACGATGCTACTTCACCGCCACCTCCTTCAGCACGCGTCGACACTGCTCCAAGTTCTTCTGCACCGCTGAACACCACTAACGACCATGCGGCTCACCTATTCTTCATGGGAGCAAGTAGATGCTCTATGTCTTCGAACCTTTTTGGTCCTAACTGACAAAAGGGGGAGAAGCATATGAGTATGATAGTCTTCAAGCGGGTCCATATGGGCGGGTGCTTTATATTTTGCTTCGTGTTTACAACTCTCATTTTGATACATTTGGTTCTTTGAGTTGTAACACCTAAACTCGATGGTCTTCTGCTACTTATTTGCCACCTTGTGATGCGATGATAAATTCTGCACGTGCGACGATAAATTCCGCACTTAGATCATTTTGCAGACGTCCATTTTCCATTATGCATGTCATTATCCTCATATACCTTCACATGCATAGTGGATTGTCATCATAAGTTGAAGTGGATCTCCACAAGCACAACCTGCCATGTGCATTTGCATTCCAAAAGCAAATTACTTATATGCACATCTTCAGGGGGAGCCCTTGCAACTTATGAAGATAATTCCTTATCCTTTACAATTTCACATATTATATTCCCCGTTGAAAACTTCAACTAGTTTGTCATCAATCACCAAAAAGGGGGAGATTGTAAGTGCATCTAGTGCCGCCCCTAGTTGGTTTTGGAGCATTGACGACAAACCTAGTTGAGGGACTAATGTGTTTGTGAGAATTGCAGGATAACACAGGTAGAAGTCCCTCATTGATTCG
Organism: Triticum dicoccoides; assembly: GCF_002162155.2. Classification (NCBI taxonomy): domain Eukaryota; kingdom Viridiplantae; phylum Streptophyta; class Magnoliopsida; order Poales; family Poaceae; genus Triticum; species Triticum dicoccoides. The sequence goes on from NC_041384.1 coordinate 304,053,739, forward strand.
GTTTTCCTACGAGAGATGACCCCTAAAAATGTATGAAGACATTGATGTCAAAGGTGGTATATGAAGATATTCACATTGAAGACTATGACAAGAGAAGACACCGCATGAAGCCTATGGAGCTCGAAGACTTAGATCTTTTGTAGGTCTTTTTCTTCTATGTTGAGTCATAGGAACCACCGTACTGTTAAGTGGGGTCCAAGAGAACCAGTCAGAATGACTGAAGTGATGCTTAAACAAAACATATGTCTTCGAGTGAAGACTATGAGAGCAAATCTTGTCCAGAGTCGGACAAGTCAGCTTTGCTTGTAGCCCAAGTAAAGTTGCCGTGTGAGTTTGAAATCTGACCATTGGAACATGTGTCAGTTCCTTAGTGACCCAGGGTCATTTCAGACAAATCAGGTCGGGTTTCCTAGTGGCTATAAATAGCCCACCCCCTACAACCATAAATGGTTGGCTGCTCAGATTTAGAGTACGGCTTTTGTCGTTTGAGAGCAACCCACCTCGAAGCCTTTGAGAGAGAGAATTCCTTGCGAGGATAAAGCCCTAACCACCCAGAGCCAAAGAGAATTAGGCATCACTTAAGTTGTCTTGTCTGTGTGATCTGAAGACTTATTACACTTGAGGACTGTGCATCCTCCAGCCGGTTAGGCGTCGCGTTCTGAGCATCCAAGAGACATTGTGGATCGCCGGTGAACAAAGTCTGTGAAGGTTTGGGAGTCTACCTTGAAGACTTACTAGAGTGATTGGGCGAGGTCTGTGTGACCTTAGCTCAAGGGGAATACGGTGAGGACTGGGTGTGCTGAGCTGCGTGTTCAGGACTGGGTGTCCGGGACTATGTGTCCTCAGGTTTAAATACCTAGCCGCCCTAACCAGACGTACAGTTGTCATAGCAACTGGAACTGGTCCAACACATCATTGTCTTCAACGAGTCACTGGTTTCATCCTTCCCTTCTCTTTACGTACAGTTACTCCTTGTGAAGTCATTGTATGATTGCACTATCTTTTATCTTCACTGAGTGACTGCTTGTTCTGTTTGGCTTCATAATATCTTCCTACCTGATCCTTACTACATTGCAGCTATTAGTCATTGTGCTTTCACTCTATTGAATACTTGACTATGGCTTGCCTAGTGTAGTCTACCTTCCGTTGCAGGGTAATAGGTTTATTTCTACTGTTTGTCTTCATAACTTCCACATTTTGAAGACTTTCATAAAAATCGCCTAATCACCCCCCTCTAGTCGATATAACGCACTTTAAGTCCAGCCGGACCGGACGTGTCCGGCCGCGCGGAGGTGCGGGGAGCTAGGGTTTGGGGGTGGATTGGTCTAAAAATTTCGGAGGGGGCTATATTTATAGGTAGAGGGAGCTAGGAGGCTCCAAATTGAGCACGGTTTTCGGCCATGCGATCATGATCGAACGATCTAGATGATGGAAGGGGTTTTTGTGGGTTTTGGGCCACTTTGGAGAGCTGTTGGGCTACAACACACACGAGTCCTTTTCGGTTCCTCGGTTAACCATTGGAGTATCAAATGAAGTCCAAATGGCACGAAACTTGACAGACGGTCTACCGGTAGTAAACCAAGGCCGCTTGGCAAGTCTTTGTCCAATCCGAGAACATTTAATACCCGCACATGAAAAGAGGTAGAAAGGGACACCGGAGGACATAGGAGCGTCGGAAAGCAAAACGGACAACGGGGAAAATGCTCGGATGCATGAGACGAACACATATGCAAATGTGATGCACAAGATGACATGATATGAGATGGATGACAAAGACAAAACAACACGAAGACAAAACGCAACAACGAGGAAAATATCACAACTTAGTGCCGGAAATGGCAAGAGTTGGAATACAAATATGGCAGGTTACATACGGGGTGTTACAGCGGCCATGGACCCAGTTGTCAGCCTCTCCACGCACAGTCCACGTCCGATGGATGTCGTTCATTGACCACGTTTACCACGGTGCGCCGAGAGCACGAGGGCGGTCGACGACGGTGAGGCCTAGGAAGGGAACGACACGGAGATGGGAAGACGCAGGAGTGGAGTCGCAGACGGAGAGGTGTGCGAGGGTTAACTGGTTCTGTAGTTGGTGGAGAAGAACATAAGGTGTGGAGGGGTAGAGGGATGGCCTGACCGACGGTGGGGTAGCGCTTCACAGTGAAGCCTGCTAAGCAGAGCTGCTAGCAGCAAGAGGTGGGAGCAGGTGGGCCCGGTGACGCTGGAGAAAGAATATGAGAGATTGAAGATGGATGCTTGTCGTTGCATGTAAATCCAATGGCTAACGATGTCAGAATCATTTGTTGACTAAGTTGACAACGACTTGCGTTGGCTTCGATGTATTGGCCCACATTTCAGCCTCCAAAAATGTGGGCATGTATTCAACCCATTTTTCAGAATTTACAGTCAATTTGAGCTTTTTTTAGAATTACATTCCATTTGCTGGGCTGGGTGAACAAATAATGTAGCGTCCATGTGGCCCATTTATTTTTTTCCCTAAAAAATTACATGCCATTTGCACTTTCTCGAAATACACAATTTTGCTGGGCTGATTCTAATTATAGTGTTCGGTTGGGCGCAGCAATGTTATCAAAAAAAGAAAGAGGGGCTGAGCATTTTTTTATAAATATATTTAAATAATAAGTGATTTATTATTACATTGGTCCTTAAATCTTACCAACCTTTTGTACACAATCACCAGGATTTTCGTTGCCAAAAAGATCCAGGATTTTATTGTTAATAAATTATTTTATTAAGTTAATAAGATGTGGGATATTGTTTCCTTACATATGTAAGTATCTGTTAAATATATGATGACAATAACAATAATATATAGTAACATATAAAATAATAATATAGTTAGAAGGGAAACATAAGTTGAACCAGGCGTTCCTATTCTTATATAGAAAAATAGAACAGACCTATGCGTTTTCTACAAAAAAAATATACATAAATTGGGCTGCCGATGTTTCAGAAAAAATAAAACATCGGATGGGAGGTCCATAGGCCGGTCGATAGATGACGGCCCTCAAGAAAATACAAACCGACTTGTCGTGGGCTGCGCATGTTTAAAAAGAAAGCCTAGACGGGGCAGCCCACAACCCAGCTGATACTTGTTGCCCAAGTGATAATAAATGATACCTTCCACCTCCCCGGCTTCGTTATGAATTTATCTCCTTTAGTAACTACGTTGAAGCACCTAAAAATTGTAACTATGTTGACAAACCCATGGGCCCCAACGTTAGTATAGCATTAGGAGGAAGTATTTTTTCAATGAGGCACTTGCTTGCGTACGGCCATAGACCTGGTGGGTCCCGACTGTCCGCCTCTCCATGTACAGTCCTCTCCAGATTCCTCTCGTTTGTTCAGCATGTTCACAACTGCAGAAAGCGGCGCCGCGGCGAGCGCACAAAGGCGCAGGAGGAGATCGGACCACCTGAGGCAGTGCCTTATTTGTAACAAAAGTACTGAACTAGCCCAGTGGCCAAGTGGTAGTACCGACAGATGTTCCGCCCTGGTTCGATTCCGCCTGATGCAGGGAAAATATCTCCAATTTTTTGCCTTTGCCATTATTGACATGTGGGTCCTCATTGTCATCTACACACTCCACATCCAACACTTACCAAAACTTCATCCCTCGTTTTCTCTGTTTTTCGCACACTCGACATTGTGTGGGCATTTTGAAAATAGCATATCTTTTTGACTGTACATCATATGAAGATGTGCTATGCATGAATGTTGATCAGCATGATGTTAACTGGCTGGTAGTTCCATTTTCGACCATGAATAAAACTTCCAACATAATGTTATCCCTGTTTGAAAAGGCCGTGTTAATATAAATGCTCTGCCTCTGAAAGTTGCACTTTCTTATATGAAACTAAACTTGCAGTTTCTTCTCTAAGAATCACATTGTCTGCACTTTTATACTCCTATGAAACTACATTTCTTTTAAGTTCTTCAGGAGTATCGCCACCTTTTCGCTCTGTTGCAGATATTTGGCCATGGATGTCGCCGTCGCCTCTATTTGGTCCTTGTTGTCAAACCAAGATTGTATCTCCAACATCCTAGCTAGCTTCACAAGGTCGCCGTCTGTGATCTTCACGTATAAGTTGTACTCCTCCATCGATCTACTTCTCCACAGCTCATTCACTCGCCGGCGATTGTTTTCGAATGGATGAGGAGAGGAGCAGCATTGGTTTTGTATTAGAACGGGAGAGGAGCGACGCTGGTTTTGGATTGGAACAGGAGAGGAGGGCGGTGGTTTTAAAATTGAAGAGGAGAGGAGTGGCGCTGGATTTAGATTGGAACAGGAGAGGAGCGGCGGTGGTTTAAGAGGAGAGTAGCAGCGCTAGTCTTGCAAGTATTTTTTTGTTTTGCGTATTTTGGGTCAAAGTTTGACCACATACTGTATTTGACAAGCAAAATGTGAATGCATGTCACCAAAAAATGTATCGTTTGGTTCGTATCTAAATGTAGTTTCAAATTATATTATTGTTGCAACGTATAACATATATTTTATTTGTGAAAATCATGGTCAATTATGACCCAGGATAAAAGGGAGACTAGTTAATGTGGGGTCTCTTTCTTAATTGAAGGGTAAATTGATTTTGATTTTGATCCAGTCATAGCGCGCCGGCCCTCTCGTACAATCCTAAATCGCTATCGCACGCTCCTCTCCCTCTTCTCCATTGCAAAACCACCTCCTGTCCTCTCCATCATCTCCATTACAAAACCACCGTCTCGCCTCTCCCTCCTCTCCATTGCAAAACCACCCCCTCTCCTCTCCATCCCCTCCATTTGAAAACCACCGTCTCTCCTCCCATCTTCCAAAGCTAGCACCAGACCACTCAGAAGGACATCTATGGAGAGGATGCAGCAGCGAATCAGGCAGATCGCCGGCGGCAACCAGGCAAAGTTACCAGGTACTTTCGTTTCTTGGTAATGATTTTAATGTTCATGAGAATATGATGCTGCCTAAATTGGATACATTTGTTTTGCTTACAAATGAAGGGCCTAGCTTGGAGAAGGATGAACATTGGAGCAAGAACAAGCATGGAGATGATGGCATGCGCAAGGGGAACAAGAACGGAGTTACAAGTGATGATTTCAGGACTTTGAAGCCACCATAATGGGTGCATGAAGCCTTGGACGAAATATACAAGATGCCACTTCATAAATTTCGTCCCGAGGCTATTTTAGGTGCTGCGTCACCTTATTATTGGGCCAGGCCCATGTAATTTCGAAATACATAAGTATAGGCTATTTTTAGAGTCCGTATGTGTGGGGAAACAAGAGATAGGGTTGATTTCGGACCCCTCCACCAAGGGCCACGAAATTTCCCCCCTCTTCCTCCATATATACAGCCCTTAGGGCATCGTTTAGACTTTGGGTTTTGTTTAGATTAAAAGTTCGCCATAGTTGCAACTTCGCGTACTTCGTTTGTGTTCAACGACCAGACAAAGGCGTCACAGAACCCCACCTTGATCGATAAAGCTTTCATCTTATATTCGCAATATCCAGATTGCAATCTTAGTTTCTTGCTTGTTCTTCGTTTGCTCGCAGGAAACAGACCCTCGTGGTCAGGTTGATCGTGCTCCGGCGTGGTCAATAACCTCTCGGAGTTGGTTTAGCGATTGCTAAGGCGCGACGTCCTCGCACGTTCGTAGTCGGATCGTCAAAGTCGACTTCCACCAAAGCGATATCCATCATCTCATCGAAAGACGGGACACCTTTGCCTCTATCAAGTGGTATCAGAGCCACCATTTGAGGGTAGATATGTTCCTGATATATATCTTACTTGGGAGTTAGAAGCTGAACAACGATTTACATGTTTACAATATCCTGAGGAGAGACGAGTTGCTGCTGCCGTTTGTGCTTTCACTAGTTTTGCATGTGTATGGTGGTCTGAACATTGTAGATTATATCCTATTCCAACTACTTGGGCTGCTTTGAAAACTGCTATGCGTACGCGTTGGGTTCCACCATATTATCAACGTGAATTGCTTCAAAAATTGCAGCGTTTAAGACAAGGGAAAAATTCTGTAGAAGAATATTATCAGGAATTACAAACTGGCATGATTAGATGTGGTATTGTTGAGGAGAATGAAGCTATGCTTGCACGTTTTCTGGGTGGATTAAATAGAGAGATTCAGACCATTCTAGACTATAAGGAGTATACTAATATCACTCGTTTATTCCATCTTGCTTGTAAAGCTGAACGTGAAGTGCAGGATCGACAAGCGTTGGGGCGAACTAACTTTTCTGCAGGCCGACCTTCATCATGGACACCACGTGCATCTTCTACTTCAACTGCACCAGCACCTCCATCCGGTGCCACCTCCAGCCGTGATACAAGAAAACAGGCACAACCACCATTATCTGCCAAGAGCGCACCTGCGGGGCCTGCACAGCGTTCTTCTTCTTCCATGGCATCAACAGGGCACACAAGTGATATTATTTGTCGTCGTTGTAAGGGAGGAGGTCATTATGCGAGAGAATGCAAATCTCCGCGTGTGATGATTGCTACCGCGGATGGTGGATATGAGTCCGCTAGTGACTATGATGAGGAGACTTTGGCTCTTATTACACGTGAAGAACATGGTGGAGATGATTCTGATCATGAGACGCAATACATGGCTCCTGAAGATGCTAACAGGTATGAATGTTTAGTTGCTCAACGTGTTTTGAGTGTGCAGGTCACACAAGCTGAGCAAAATCAGAGGCACAATTTGTTCCATACCAAGGGAGTTGTGAAGGAACGTTCTGTGCGCGTCATAATAGACGGAGGGAGCTGCAACAACTTGGCTAGCATGGAGATGGTGGAGAAGCTTTCTCTCACCACAAGACCACATCCACATCCTTACTACATCCAATGGTTCAACAACAGCGGCAAGGTTAAGGTAACACGTACTGTTCGTGTGCATTTTAGTATCTCTACATATGCTGATTATGTTGATTGTGATGTGGTACCTATGCAAGCATGTTCCTTATTACTTGGTAGACCATGGCAATTTGATAAAAATTCTGTACACCATGGTAGAAACAATCACTATACTCTTGTTGATGAGGACATCAATACAATTGTTACACCCACAGCCCCTGCTGCTATACATACTGGACCAATTACTAGAGCTCGTGCACGCCAACTAAATTACCAGGTACTTTCGTTTCTTGGTAATGATTCTAATGTTCATGAGAATATGATGCTGCCTAAATTGGATACATTTGTTTTGCTTACAAATGAAGGGCCTAGCTTGGAGAAGGATGAACATTGGAGCAAGAACAAGCATGGAGATGATGGCCTGCGCAAGGGGAACAAGAACGGAGTTACAAGTGATGATTTCAGGACTTTGAAGCCACCATAATGGGTGCATGAAGCCTTGGACGAAATATACAAGATGCCACTTCATAAATTTCGTCCCGAGGCTATTTTAGGTGCTGCGTCACCTTATTATTGGGCCAGGCCCATGTAATTTCGAAATACATAAGTATAGGCTATTTTTAGAGTCCGTATGTGTGGGGAAACAAGAGATAGGGTTGATTTCGGACCCCTCCACCAAGGGCCACGAAATTCCCCCCTCTTCCTCCATATATACAGCCCTTAGGGCATCGTTTAGACTTTGGGTTTTGTTTAGATTAAAAGTTCGCCTTAGCTGCAACTTCGCGTACTTCGTTTGTGTTCAACGACCAGACAAAGGCGTCACAGAACCCCACCTTGATCAATAAAGCTTTCATCTTATATTCGCAATATCCAGATTGCAATCTTAGTTTCTTGCTTGTTCTTCGTTTGCTCGCAGGAAACAGACCCTCGTGGTCAGGTTGATCGTGCTCCGGCGTGGTCAATAACCTCTCGGAGTTGGTTTAGCGATTGCTAAGGCGCGACGTCCTCGCACGTTCGTAGTCGGATCGTCAAAGTCGACTTCCACCAAAGCGATATCCATCATCTCATCGAAAGACGGGACACCTTTGCCTCTATCAAGTGGTATCATATTTCCAGGTTGCTCGGTGAGATTTTACAGTTTTTCGTAGTTTAGATCGAGTCTGTCTTCATACCTATAGTCCACGAAAAAGCCACAAAAAAAATTAGGGTTAGTTCATCATATCCGAACCAATCTGAGCCTTTGCATAATCTTTTTAGGGTTTTGCTTTGTTGAATTTGCGGTTGCATCGTCGTTTCTAGTTGCTGGTCTTAGAGTCTAGTCTTTTAGAGTTTCGAGTTCTGGTCATAAGTTGTCACGCCGCCGCCGCACCATCATCATCGCCCCTGCCATCTACCACCACCGCTCCGAATCCGTATCCATATACCACCACCAATCCGTGTCCATATACCACCACCGATCCATATCCATATACTACCACCGCTACCACCACCGCTGCCATATACCACCACCATATATCCACCACCAATCCGATTTCCTTGCTTATTAGGTTTGTTTTCGAGATCCATCTAGTTTCTGATTCGTGTTTCCTTGCCGGAGTAGGTTTCGGAAAAAAAAAGAGTCGGGTAGCCACGCTCCGTTTAGGCCCAAAATTTTTCGAAAACGCATTTTTTGAAAAAATTTCTGGCTATCCTTTTTTTAGGTGTTTCTGAGTGTTTTGAGACAGGTGCCATTATAGGAAGTTTTTTTTGACCCGTTTCCAGTTTTTGGGTCCGAGCAGTCGGAAAAAAAAAATTGGTCGAAAAAATTTCGTGCCCATCCTGTCAGTTTGAGCTAGGAAGAGTTTTGAGACACTCGCCATTATAGTGATTTTTCGCAAAAAAAAACAGCGCAAAAAAAAGAGCGCAAAAAAAAAGAGCGAAAAAAAATTCAGAGTGTGCTTTTCCCTTGTTTACGTGCCGCGCCGTGATTTTGTTGGTGTTCTAGGCTCGCGTCTCTAGCACAGTCTAGCCTAGGACCAGCACAGTACCGTCGTTGAGCGTTTATTCAACTTTGCATCTCTGAATTGATTATTGCTGACCCTTTTTGCTACCATACTATAAGCATTCCCAGCTCCACATACATCTACGTCGTGTGTTCGACTCTCCCTGGTAATCGCTCTATCCAAGCTTTGAGAGTTTTTGACTACAACGGTTGCCGATCACCGCCTGCTGCTGGGTAAGAACTGGTAAGAATTTGAGATTTGCTTGACGGCTTTGTGATACAACACCACCACTTCTTAGTAGTCTGTAGGATCATATTCTTGTGTGTTTCTATTGCTGCTAACCATGCCAGGATCATAAGGCGACGAGATTGACTGGGAGAACTTATCGAACAAGGAGCTTCATGATAAGTTTCAGCAAATGATGACTGAACAGGTACAAGATGTGCTGAATAATTTTGAAGAGGCCATGGAGAAGATCACTGGCCTTGAGAAGACGTTCGAAACAAAGCTCGATAACAGATTTAATGAACTGCTTGCGCGTCTTCCACCACCGGCTGCACCTGTCGCACCTCTGCAACAACAACAACTACGCCCCCTTCCGAATCAGTATGGACGAGCACAGCGTGTTCCTATTGAGCCAGGACAAACTTCTGGTGCCGCTGCTACTGCTGTTGGTGCTTCTTTGGCTCCTGCTACTGCTCCTGCTGGTACCCAGGAGGATGATGAGTATGCGGGTGATTATGAGGATGAGGTTGATCAAAATCAGATCTACGAGCAGCCACCAGCACCACCACCAGCAGGTCGACCTCAGGTATATATTCGTCATGGTAGGCCTGCACCACCACCTCAGGTACGCGATGATGTCCATATTCCTAAACTGAAATTGAATATTCCACCATTTGAGGGTAGATATGTTCCTGATATATATCTTACTTGGGAGTTAGAAACTGAACAACGATTTACATGTTTACAATATCCTGAGGACAGACGAGTTGCTGCTGCTGTTTGTGCTTTCACTAGTTTTGCATGTGTATGGTGGTCTGAACATTGTAGATTATATCCTATTCCAACTACTTGGGCTGCTTTGAAAACTGCTATGCGTACGCGTTGGGTTCCACCATATTATCAACGTGAATTGCTTCAAAAATTGCAGCGTTTAAGACAAGGGAAAAATTCTGTAGAAGAATATTATCAAGAATTACAAACTGGCATGATTAGATGTGGTATTGTTGAGGAGAATGAAGCTATGCTTGCACATTTTCTGGGTGGATTAAATAGAGAGATTCAGACCATTTTAGACTATAAGGAGTATACTAATATCACTCATTTATTCCATCTTGCTTGTAAAGCTGAACGTGAAGTGCAGGATCGACAAGCATTGGGGCGAACTAACTTTTCTGCAGGCCGACCTTCATCATGGACACCACGTGCATCTTCTACTTCAACTGCACCAGCACCTCCATCCGGTGCCACCTCCAGCCGTGATACAAGAAAACAGGCACAACCACCATTATCTGCCAAGAGCGCACCTGCGGGGCCTGCACAGCGTTCTTCTTCTTCCATGGCATCAATAGGGCACACAAGTGATATTATTTGTCGTCGTTGTAAGGGAGGAGGTCATTATGCGAGGGAATGCAAATCTCCGCGTGTGATGATTGCTACCGCGGATGGTGGATATGAGTCCGCTAGTGACTATGATGAGGAGACATTGGCTCTTATTACATGTGAAGACTGATCATGAGACGCAATACATGGCTCCTGAAGACGCTGACATGTATGAATGTTTAGTTGCTCAACGTGTTTTGAGTGTGCAGGTCCCACAAGCTGAGCAAAATCAGAGGCACAATTTGTTCCATACCAAGGGAGTTGTGAAGGAATGTTCTGTGCGCGTCATAATAGACGGAGGGAGCTGCAACAACTTGGCTAGCATGGAGATGGTGGAGAAGCTTTCTCTCACCACAAGACCACATCCACATCCTTACTACATCCAATGGATCAACAACAGCGGCAAGGTTAAGGTAACACGTACTGTTCGTGTGCATTTTAGTATCTCTACATATGCTGATTATGTTGATTGTGATGTGGTACCTATGCAAGCATGTTCCTTATTACTTGGTAGACCATGGCAATTTGATAAAAATTCTGTACACCATGGTAGAAACAATCACTATACTCTTGTTCATAAGGATAAAAATATTACTTTGCTTCCTATGACTCCTGATTCCATTTTGAAAGATGATATTAATAGAGCTAATAAAGCACAACAGGAGAAGAATAAGAGTGAAAACCAGATTGTGGCAAAAGAATTTGAGCAACAAATGAAGCCTAATAATAAACCATCTAGTGTTGCTTCTGAAATTAAATTGAAAAGTGCATGTTTATTTGCCACCAAATCTGATATTGATGAGCTAGATTTCAGCAAATCTGTTTGCTATGCTTTTGTGTGCAAAGAGGCATTATTTTCATTCAAGGACGTGCCTTCCTCTTTGTCTCCTGCTGTCACTAACATTTTGCAGGAGTTCGCTGACGTTTTTCCACAAGACGTGCCACCGGGATTACCGCCTATTCGAGGGATTGAGCATCAGATTGACTTAATTCCCGGTGCTTCACTGCCAAACCGTGCACCATACCGTACCAATCCAGAGGAGACGAAGGAGATTATGCGTCAAGTACAAGAGCTTCTCGACAAAGGTTATATACGCGAATCCCTTAGTCCTTGTGCTGTTCCTATTATTCTAGTGCCGAAAAAGGATGGTACATCACGTATATGTGTTGATTGTAGAGGCATTAATAATATTACTATTCGTTATCGTCATCCTATTCCTAGGCTAGATGATATGCTTGATGAATTGAGTGGCTCTACAATATTCACCAAAGTTGATTTGCGTAGTGGCTACCATCAAATTCGTATGAAATTGGGAGATGAATGGAAAACAGCATTTAAAACTAAGTTTGGATTATATGAGTGGTTAGTCATGCCTTTTGGGTTAACTAATGCACCTAGTACTTTCATGAGATTAATGAACGAAGTTTTACGTGTTTTCATTGGACGATTTGTGGTAGTTTACTTTGATGACATATTGATTTATAGCAGATCTTTGGAAGAACATTTGGAACATTTACGTGCTGTTTTTATTTCTCTACGTGATGCACGTTTGTTCGGTAACCTTGGGAAGTGCACCTTTTGCACCGATCGAGTATCTTTTCTTGGCTATGTTGTTACTCCACAGGGAATTGAAGTTGATAAAGCCAAGATTGAAGCTATTGAGAGTTCGCCGCAGCCCAAAACGGTCACACAAGTGAGGAGTTTTCTTGGCCTTGCTGGATTCTATAGGCGTTTTGTGAGAGATTCCAGCACCATTGCCGCACCTCTCAATGAGCTTACAAAGAAAGATGTGCCTTTTCTTTGGGGTACCACACAGGAAGAAGCCTTCACGGTATTGAAAGATAAGTTGACACATGATCCTTTACTCCAACTTCCTGATTTTAATAAGACTTTTGAGCTTGAATGTGATGCTAGTGGAATTGGATTAGGAGGTGTGTTATTACAAGATGGCAAACCTGTTGCATACTTTTCTGAAAAATTGAGTGGGCCTAGTCTGAATTATTCTACTTATGATAAAGAATTATATGCTCTTGTTCGGACTTTAGAAACATGGCAACATTATTTATGGCCCAAAGAATTTGTTATACATTCTGATCATGAATCTTTGAAACATATTAAAAGTCAAGCTAAACTGAATCGTAGACATGCTAAATGGGTTGAATTCATTGAGACTTTCCCTTATGTCACTAAACACAAGAAGGGAAAAGAAAATGTTATTGCTGATGCATTGTCTCGTCGCTATACTATGCTTTCACAACTTGACTTCAAAATATTTGGTTTGGAGACCATCAAAGATCAATATGTGCATGATGCTGATTTTAAAGATGTAATGCAGAATTGTAAAGAAGGAAGAATGTGGAACAAGTTTGTTGTTAACGATGGATTTGTGTTTCGTGCTAACAAGCTATGCATTCCAGCTAGCTCTGTTCGTCTTTTGTTGTTGCAGGAGGCGCATGGAGGAGGATTAATGGGACACTTTGGCGTGAAGAAGACGGAGGACGTACTTGCTACACATTTCTTTTGGCCAAAGATGAGACGGGATGTTGAGCGTTTTATTGCTCGCTGCACTACATGTCAAAAAGCTAAGTCACTACTCAATCCTCATGGTTTATATATGCCTTTGCCTGTACCTAGTGTTCCTTGGGAGGATATATCTATGGACTTTGTTTTAGGTTTACCTCGAACAAAGAAGGGGAGGGATAGCATATTTGTTGTCGTGGATAGATTCTCGAAAATGGCACACTTTATACCATGTCATAAAAGATGATGCTGTTAATGTTGCTGATTTGTTCTTTCGTGAAATTATTCGCTTGCATGGTGTGCCAAATACTATTGTTTCAGATCGTGATACTAAATTTCTTAGCCACTTTTGGAGATGTTTATGGGCTAAGTTGGGGACTAAACTGCTTTTTAGTACTACTTGTCACCCCCAAACTGATGGACAAACTGAAGTAGTCAATAGAACGTTGTCTACTATGCTTAGGGCTGTTTTGAAGAATAATAAGAAAATGTGGGAGGAATGCTTGCCTCATATTGAATTTGCTTATAATCGTTCATTGCATTCTACTACTAAGATGTGCCCTTTTGAAGTTGTGTATGGTTTCCTACCTCATGCACCTATTGATTTGTTGCCTCTTCCATCTCCGGAGAAGGTTAATTTTGATGCTAAACAACGTGCTGAATTGATTTTAAAAATGCATGAGTTAACTAAGGAAAACATTGAGCGCATGAATGCTAAATATAAACTTGCTGGAGATAAGGGTAGAAAACATGTTGTGTTTGCACCTGGAGATCTTGTTTGGTTACATTTGCGTAAGGATAGATTTCCTGATTTGCGCAAATCAAAGTTAATGCCACGTGCTGATGGTCCCTTTAAGGTGTTAGAGAAAATAAATGATAATGCATATAAAATTGAGCTGCCTGCAGATTTTGGGGTTAGTCCCACTTTTAACATTGCAGATTTGAAGCCTTATTTGGGTGAGGAAGATGAACTTCCGTCGAGGACGACTTCATTTCAAGAAGGGGAGGATGATGAGGACATCAATACAATTGTTACACCCACAGCCCCTGCTGCTATACATACTGGACCAATTACTAGAGCTCCTGCACGCCAACTAAATTACCAGGTACTTTCGTTTCTTGGTAATGATTTTAATGTTCATGAGAATATGATGCTGCCTAAATTGGATACATTTGTTTTGCTTACAAATGAAGGGCCTAGCTTGGAGAAGGATGAACATTGGAGCAAGAACAAGCATGGAGATGATGGCATGCGCAAGGGGAACAAGAACGGAGTTACAAGTGATGATTTCAGGACTTTGAAGCCACCATAATGGGTGCATGAAGCCTTGGACAAAATATACAAGATGCCACTTCATAAATTTCGTCCCGAGGCTATTTTAGGTGCTGCGTCACCTTATTATTGGGCCAGGCCCATGTAATTTCGAAATACATAAGTATAGGCTATTTTTAGAGTCCGTATGTGTGGGGAAACAAGAGATAGGGTTGATTTCGGACCCCTCCACCAAGGGCCACGAAATTCCCCCCTCTTCCTCCATATATACAGCCCTTAGGGCATCGTTTAGACTTTGGGTTTTGTTTAGATTAAAAGTTCGCCATAGCTGCAACTTCGCGTACTTCGTTTGTGTTCAACGACCAGACAAAGGCGTCACAGAACCCCACCTTGATCAATACAGCTTTCATCTTATATTCACAATATCCAGATTGCAATCTTAGTTTCTTGCTTGTTCTTCATTTGCTCGTAGGAAACAGACCCTCGTGGTCAGGTTGATCGTGCTCCGGCGTGGTCAATAACCTCTCGGAGTTGGTTTAGCGATTGCTAAGGCGCGACGTCCTCGCACGTTCGTAGTCGGATCATCAAAGTCGACTTCCACCAAAGCGATATCCATCATCTCATTGAAAGACGGGACACCTTTGCCTCTATCAGCCAGGTTGAATGAGATCCTTACTTGGTTTGACAATGAGTGGGAGATTTCGAGGACGGTGAGGGCGAAAGAGCGAGACGGCGGCGATGAGGGCGGCGATGTACTCCTCGGCGGCAGTCACACCGCAGTCCTTCGATTTCATCGAGTATCTCCTATGGGAAATGGAGCAGACAGATTCGTCGGAGACGAAAGTCAGGCGGAGGTGGTGGGCATACGTGTCGAAGGTTGAGCACCCAGAGGATAACGAATCGATCGAGTACGGTGTGCCGTTCGTGAGGGTGCAGAGCAAGCCGGAGACATGGGAGTATTCGTTCTCCCACAGCAAGAGGAGGCCCGATGGTGAAACGTCGCTTCCCCGCCATTCTCCACGGTTCCCTTGACGCTCGCCTCATTTCAATAGTGGCGATAGGGGTTAAGGTAAGCTTCACACTAACCTAATATTCCATCTGATCATGCTTATAATCAGTGTAACAACTAATGAAAATCATGCTTACAATCAGTCTCCGAGTACTACACCAATCACCCTAAAATAGCTCTGGAACTTTGGGTCAAAGTTGTGACACTATACAAATAAATAAAAATAGATTGGTGCTTCTTTCAGAAAAGAGTACTCCCTAGAAAACTGCCAATATAAGCTAATAGTATTTGGTTAGAGGATTTGCTGCCAAGAAAGATCCGTCGCAGAGAGTGCCACACATCCCACTAGTGGTGGTGGATGCCAATGCGTGCATGGAGCATGGTTGGTGTCGGTAATTTTTACTTGGCACACCTCCCACTCTGCATATATGCCGGTTCCATCCATACATTTGTGCAGTTCCACCAAAATGCAGCTGAATAACCCTGTTTGCACAGATAATCAAAAAGTGTGATTACATTATAGTGGCACTAGTTGATGAAACGTACACTAATAAATATAAGAAAATATTGCGATAGTATCATAGTATTCCATGCTGCAAGGGCGAGATGGGCCCCGCGACGCCTCATACTGGAAATCGACCCAAGTCTCCCCGATACACCTTCTGCCAATGATGAACATCGGTGTGCAGTGGTAGTACAAGGAGGGGCCTTGAGACATTCCAATCTCTATTTTTGTGCAGATCAACTAAAATTAAGCACCCCAGTTTGCAAAAATGCTTAAACATTAACAATGGGACTAGTTGATGAAACATATACTAACAAAGAGAAGCACTTTCTTTATCTACATTGGAAATGAAATGATAGAGAGGAAACTCGCTCCATTTTAACTGTATTATTACTTCATTTTATCAGTGGCACTAGGGTCGAGCAAGTGGCAAACGAGGTGTACCGTGCGTCGCAAGGATGGAGGCCGGGGGTGCTTAGACTGGGATGCTGAAGCTGGCTCTATCTTCCCCCCTGATGTTTCTGTGGTAGCATTTGGGTTGTAATCCAAACTTGGTCGAGCTGGTGCTGCGTCCCCCTACCTGCCTAGCTTATGTGGCGAACTTGTCTCCTGCTAGTACTCAGCCCGGTCTAGTAGTAGTTGCATAACTGCCTGTTTACACTGAGATGTTGTCGGATAATGGTTCTCTATGGTAGGGTTTCTTTAATGAAATCGGAGGATACCCCCTCTTTCAATATATAAAAAAGATCGGTGGCACTAGCGGTGCCAAAACATTGCCTCAAATTAATAGTGCCACTAGATTAAGGTGCAAAATAATAACATTACTGCTTTATCATGGCAGTGCCAAAACAGTGCACAAGAGAAGACTCAACATGCAGGATCTTTGGCAAATGGTCGGACCAAAAAGGAACATACCTCGTGATGGGAACCATATCTACAGTCAACACCATCGTAGAAGGGATAACACCAGTCACCAACATGGATGATTCAATTCATGGGACCTTTTGGTGCAGTTCACCTAAAATGAAGCAATGTCCCATGAGCTAGCAACTTCTTCTTTATTCTTTTTTAAGAAAAGGGCTCCAGCCCTGGTTCCGTTTCCATCAGAAAACGAAACCCACAGAGCTTCTTCTTCATTAGTTACAATAAAATTGAGCAACATCAAGGTTGGTTGTGAAGCTCTTGGAATGTTCAACTATAATTTGGATATCATTTGTGCAATTCAACTAAGACCAAGCGTGAAGTGTATATCTCTGTTTGCACAAAAAAGGTGGAAAGTAGGGTGATTAACAAGTGATGAAACATTGGTTTAATTTATCTTAATGGGAAATTTAGCAGGGCATGAAAACAACATAGGTTTAACGTGTCCTTACTTTTAATAGTGCGATAGCTATATTTTACCGGTGGCATTGAATAAGATTGGCTCGGGGAAACTGTGGGATTTTGGGTTCTGGCAAAACCCTTGAGGTTCGAACACTGTGGTGCGCACGAAGATCTCTCCCCCCTCTATCTCACACACATCATGATCTCATGGCCTAGCTCGACGAACCCAAAGAACAAGAGACACAAGAGTTTTATACTGGTTAGGGCCACCGATGTGGAGTAATACCCTACTCCAGTGTGGTGTGGTGGATTGCCTCTTGGGCTGGGGATGAACAGTTACAAGGGAAGAACAGACTCCTGAGGAGAGATGTTCTTGTGCTTGGTGAGCTTGACTGGTTGAGGATGATCTGAATGATCTGTCCCTGTTATGGTGGTGGCTAGTCCTATTTATAGAGGCCCTGGTCCTCTTCCCAAATATTGAGCGGGAAGGGATCCCACGACAGCCAAATTCAAAGGGAGACAACTAGTACAAGTTATCCTGACTAAAGGTGGTCTTCGCCCGCCAAAGGCTCTGGTGGTGACGCCATCTTGGGCTCCACGGTGACCTCCGTCCTGCCATCCTGCTGGTCTTGGTCTTGTTGCACCGATATGGAATCCTTTGCCTGATACCTCGGGACTCCTCGCCTGCGCTTGCCCCTTTAGCACCAAAGAGGAAACAAGGACACTGCTCACGCTGGCGCCCGCCAGGCTCCAGTTGTCATGGCTTGCGTCACAGAAACCTCGCGAGGTGTCCCTTGCCTTAATCTCTCTGCCCCTCGTGAGCCTGCCTGGTGAAGCTGCCCCCGAGGAGGTCTTGCATCGTCCGCCTCATGAGGCATGGCCCCTCACGAGGGTCTTGAGTGTTTGCTGGTAAAGATGGGACGTACAGGGCCACTGGTCGAGCCATGCTGTGGGCCGCAGGCAGGCAAGCCTGGGGACCCTCGTTCCCAGGACGCCGACAGTAGCCCCCGGGCCCAAGGCGCGCTCAGACTTGGCTTCGAGACAAAGCCAAAGGGCAAGTGCGGAGCACCGCGGGCCCCAACAGCCTGTGGCCCCGCTTGACGCGTGGCGATTGACTGGACGTGGGCGTCTCCGCTTCCCCACGCCGCCTCGGCAACTGCCCGACTTGACGAGTCCTTGCTGCATGCAGAAAAATATCACTATTATCTCAGATCGTGGAGGCCGGCGGTTGGCCTCCCCTTGGATATAAATGGGAATAGGGGGCGGAGCCCCCGTCACCCATCTCTTCCTTCGCTTCTCCCGCTCCTTCTTCTTCCTTGCTTCACTGCCGGCAGCGACACCCATGGCGCCCACGAAGAGGCTCTCAGCCGCAGAGAAGGGGAAGGATCGCCAGGAGGGGCCCGAGTCAGCACCACCCAAGAGGGGGCGCGACCGTCCCCGCAAGCACATCACGACCCCCGCCATGGCCCCTCGTGGTCGCGGTGGTGCCTCTTCGCATGGTGGTGGTCACCCAATGATGTAGGGTAGAACCCTAGTGGCCCGATCTTTCATGAAAGGAGCGGATCCCGCGAAGAACGTGAAGAACACGAGGAGGGAAACGAGGGGAAAATCACGAGGGGAACACAAGAGAACACTCAAACCAACAAGTTTGATCACACATGTGCCAGATCCATGAACACAAAGGGAGATACAAGATCAAAAGTCAACAACGGACGATACAAGAGGTAACCGGTTCTTCTCCGTGAGGA
>NC_041384.1:304072810-304153288 GCF_002162155.2 Triticum dicoccoides
GGGGGGGGGGTCTTCCCTTAGAAAGGGGGCTTGAATCCAAGGGGATCTTCTCTGAAGAGGCCGCGGTCTCTCGCACGGAGGAGATCTGATATGGATGAGCGTAGCTCTATCTCTCAAATGAGCTAAACCAACGCTAACCCTAACTAGGAGGAGGTGGAGGAGTATATATAGTCTAGGCGAATGAAAGGGTAAGTGGCTTCGGCCCAACACACGAGCGGGCGCACAGGCGTCGGACGTCCGACAGGTATCGGACGTCCGGTGGCTCGCGAGGGTCCGGTCGTCCGGTGCATGTCGGACGTCCGGCGTTTTGGCTCTGGACAGGTGGTGTCGGACGTCCGGTCGGCGTCGGTCGTCCGGGCGCTGGAGAGTGTCGGACGTCCGGTGTCTCCGATCGTCCGTAGATTCGGCTCAGGTCCTCGGGGGCCGGACGTCCGGGCTGGGCCGGTCGTCCGGTGGCTGTAGCTTCGCGCAGCTTCTTCTCTGGGTCCTTGTACTTGGCGTACTCGCTAGATGTTCCGTTGGATGTGGTGGCTTCGTGGCTTTCCTCCAAGTACCTGAGCATGCATAGAACACACGTTGGAGGTAGTAGCCATATCTGACATGTAGAAAGTGATGGTTCGGAGAGGAGAGAGTTCACCTTGTGTCCAATGGCGTATGTTCGAGGTCTCGTCATATGTCCACTTTGGGGTTTGGAGAGTAGTCGGAGTGTACATGGGGATGAACGTGGGATGCTCCGCATCATCTCCCCTCCCTTGGGAAAGATCCAACCTTGGATCGTGATCCTCATCACCATGGAAAAGGTTGTCGTAGACGGACATAGCTCGATGTCGTGGCACTCCTCAACTTGAAGGTCCATAGGGTCCATTTCCAATGTCGGTCCTCCGTCCAATATATGTATCATGTAGACAAGAAGAAGGAAACAACAATGAAAGTATGGCCCGTCCAATATGCATATTTGAAGATGGCTCAAAGGGAAGGAGGTCACCTTTAGGAGGTTCTCAAGGATGATGGAGTTGCGCATCTTGTATGCCTTCACATAACCAAGTTGTCTTGTGATGTTACCGCCTTGTGAATCCTTCAAAATGAAAGAACATGACAAACACTCGGAAAAACAAATGAGGTTAGCGGAAGTGCAAAACCTATCATTCGTGTGGTAAGATACCCAACAAGTGTATGCATCATGCTCATCATGAGAAAGGACAAGGGAGCATTTCATAGTATGGAGGCATATGATGCGATAACAACCAAATGCAATAGGCTCAATCAAACAAGCGTGCATCACAAGTGAAGTGTCCAAGTCTCCAAGATCATTAAGCATAGAGGCAACTATAGGAGGCAAGCGACAATAAACAAGATATATCATGTGAGAGGCATGAACATATATGTCAGCAACCCAAGAAAGCAAGTGATAGTGGAACATTGGTGATGCAACATAGCAAGCAATCATAGAGATCAAGTCAAGCAAGCTAGTAGTGCGAAGATGCAACATACTAGGAGGAATCATGGCAAGCATGTCATTGGTGCAAATAGTTGGCATGAGTAAATCACATGACATAGCACAAACATGAAAGCAAGATATGAGCAAAATAGCATCAATAACATGGGGCACAAGATAAACATGGCAATAACAACAAGGTTCTCCACCAAGAATGCAAATACACATAGGAGTATCATAATGGTGAATCATGGGTAGATGCAAGCAAGGGTCACAATTGCATGGCAAAGGTATAGAAGCAAGCATAGCATGCAAAGTGAACACGGTAAAATGAGCATGAAGCGACAAGTGATATATAGCCCATAGCCGTGTGAGAGCCAAGTAGAAGAGATGCGCGTAGTCCTTGCATGAAGGGAATGGTGGGAATGATAGTCCATGGGATCCCAAGTCATCGTTGATCTCAAGAGCTCGCTTCGTCAACTCTTGGGATTGAGAGGTTGACGAGTATACATGAGTACCTACACAAGACAAAGACAAAGGAAAAATTGTGTGTGCGTGGTAGATGTACACATCATCCATCATGATGCGCACGTGCTTGTGTTGGTTAGCACTAAATAGCCAATGCTCAAATAAATGAGATGCGTGATATATAAACATGTCATCCATCATGAGAGGTTTGTTGTTATGTATAGCATAATGGAGACTCAAAATGTGTAATGCATCACAAGAAATATGTAGAGCATTTTTGTGCATGGGATGCATTTGGTGCACGCAATTATGGGAATCATGCAAGGTATGAAATGCATCAAGATCTCCTAATATGTATGAGCAAACTATGGGGGTCTCCTCATGAGCATTTATGGAAACATCACATGGAGAATATTGAAAACATCCAAAACAATGCATATGTGGAACATTGTGATCATGGCATGGCATAGTAGATGAATTGAGCAAATCATGTAAAGGAAGCATGGAAATATCATCACAAGAAAAACAAAAGCCAATGACCGTCATCTCGTCATCTATGCCATAAGTGCAAATGGGATTTATCTTAATGGGGCATGCATAGTTACTATGTTGAGATTGAAATGATGCAATATGGGAGATCTCACTCATAGCATATGAAAAGTTCAAAGGATTGTCAAACATAATGTGACCAATAGAATTTTCACAAGATATCCTATGAAGCATAGCATCACAACTAGGCAACTCAACATGCTCATCACCATATTCATCATAAATAGGTAAGTCAAGGCATGAAGAAGTCTCACTAGCGTGAAGCATGGTAATAGGTAGGTCAACATCATGGGAGCAATCGATGTCAAGATAGTCCACTAGTGGGACAAGAGAAGTACCATCACCTGTGTTACCTTTGGAGTGTCGCTCATGTGTTGTAGGTGAGGTGTTGAAGATCGTCTCGTTGTCATCTTCATCTTGATGGAACCATGTGGGGGTGCACCATCGTCCACCATGGCCATCGTCGTCTCCATTGGAGGTATGGACTCATCGAGGATAGGCGTGTCGTCATGTAGGATACCTAGCACCAAAGAAGAAAACACACTAGGAGTAGAGGTTAAGTCGTTAGAAATCAAAGTGGCCTCACATGCCATCTCAACTACCTCACTCACTAAGTGTTGTGGCTCACTCACCCCCTCTTGGATGCTCTCACTCGTATGGTTGGTGGAGTCACTCAAATGGCTCTCAACCTCACATAGGATGTGTTGCATGCTCTCAAGTGTGGGGCTAGTGGTGGTCACACTCATCCTCTCATAGGAAATGCTCTCAGTGTCATGTGTGGTGGAGTCACTCATGTCACTCATGTGGAGGTGGCTCTCCTCACATGGCAATTGGGGCATCTCATCACATGTCATTGTCGGAGAGATGTTGGTGCAAATGTCTCCATGCTCAATCATGTCGTGGTCGTAGCCGTGGATGAAGGCCGAAGATGGCACATCATCACTCTCCTCGAAGACCAAAGATAAGGTCTCATGAGCTGTCTCGTAGCTTGACTCGGAGTATAAGTCCAATAGTGGCGCCATCTTCATGTTGTTGAAGAGGTTCGTGCTCGTCGTCGTGGTCGAAGAGGATGGCCCTTGCTTGACCTTCTTGTCGCCGTCTTGTTGTTGGAGGCCCAAATGATGTGGCACCTCGTAGCTCGTCTCCATGACCGAAGGGAAATTCCCATGCTCGGCCATCTTCCTTGAGGGGCTTCCGAAGGTGGAAGTGTTGCCCTCGCTCGTAGGTAGCCGCTTTGGACTTGATGAAGTCGATGTAGGCGTACACGTGGGAAGTAGGCGAAGATGTCGTATGTCCAAAGGCGAAGATGCCTTGAGAACACTTGGCGAAGATGCCAAAGTGGTTGATGTAGCCGTAGCGCCGTCTTTGTGGTGGTCGTCTCGCGGACTTCTTTTGTGCTCATGAAGCTTCGACTTGGCGTGAGGTAGTGCTTGTTGGGACTTGTGCACTTGCGGTTGTGGAGCATCTTCTTGATGATGATGTCGTTGTTGTGCTTGAGCTCATAGTAGATGTCGTTCGTCGTCGTCGTGCACATGATGCTTGGAGGTGACTTGCCCTTCATGACGATGTGGATCATGAACGTGATGGTGGTCGCCATGGAGATGTGGGCATGGATGACTTGCGCTTGCATCGCTTGGGCGCTCCGAAGACTTGTGACTTGAATGTCGCCGCCTTGAGGATGATGAAGGGGAAGTAGACTTGATCAAGGCCCGAATCTCCTCCATCCTTGCATCTTGCTCCTCTTTATGTGTGGAAAGCTTCTTGTCGATGTAGTACCTTTTCCTTGCTTCGGAGTAATGAATGTCGATGGAGATGTTCTCGATGCGCTCTCGCAATCTTGATTGTGCGCGTTGCATTTGTCGTTGTAGATCAAAAATTGACGCTTTGGTGATGTAGTTGTTCACGCCGTCATTGTTGTGGAAGACCGGAGATGAAATGCCTTGCCTATCCATCATAAGATTCGAGGCAAAATGAGTGGAGAAAGAGAAGAACGAATACCAAATGTACCTTGACCGAAGTTGAAAGTGGATCAATGATCACTCCAATGTGGACAAGGAAATAGCACAATTGGTACCAATTCTTGTCGGTTTCTCACACCTACACAATTAAGGCTTATGGTGTTGCTCGGTGAGGATAGTGGCACAAAAATTTAATGCAAAATGTTAGCAAGAGTCAATAATGTTGAAAGAGATTCACAAATTCGCAAGTGTAACAAGTAGACCAGTAGCAATATGTGGCACACGGAAACACACACACGGATAGATAAATGGGGTCGTGCAACCAAGGATGAGCACAAAATGTGGAATCCACGAAAAACGCTCGTGTTGCACAACTCAAGAGAGACGCTAGCACGATTGCTCTATAGGCGGATACGACACTTGTGCACAACCTATAAGATGCAAAATGGATAAACTTTCTATCGCAAGTATGCTATGTATGTATGGTTCCTGGTGTTTGATCCAAGATGATCGGATATGACAATCTTATGCAATGTGGTGGATGCTATGGCTATTGCATACAAGCTTCCTTGCTCTTTCTTTTTTTCTTTGCTTAAAAGCTTATTCTCTTTTTTTTGTATGGCCACTTTGCGAAATGCACAAACCAATATAGCTATTATGTATATGCGGGAACAAACTTGAGGCACACGAGATGATATGATACCAATATGGTATGGTATGTATGCAATGTATGGTGTAGATCACTAATGTGCACAAGTAACGTTGCCGGCAATACTCAAATGGCTAGTCTCGATAGGCAAGTAACGCAAAATGGGCTAGGGGTTATCAATGCAATGGCAAGGGAATATACAATGGAGGGATACCACGATATCGAGATGATATGGAGGTTACCGTCCGTGGCGATGATGAGTGGCGGTGATCTTGATGGAGATACCGAGATGATGGAGACTCATCCCTAAGTAGTCGAAACACCTTAGGAAACGGAAAAACCGCGAACTCAAAATCTCAAATGTCAAAATGGTGGTAGCGGGATGCGGTGGTGGTTGCGAAAATGCAATGATGGGTTTTGCGAGTAGGCAATGCGAAAGTGAAAAGTAAGGTGGTGAACTATACACAGTGTCAGAGTTCGAAGCACGGTCCCTAAGTAGCCGAAACACCTTAGGAGACACAACTCACAACACAAACAAAAATGGGTTAAGTTGGGGTGGCGGAAATGTATGGTGGGCTATGCCTATGCGGAAGTGGTGGTGGTGGTTGAAGAAGAAGCAACCATCCCTAAGTAGCCTAGACACCTTAGGAGACTCAAATCACTCCTCAAGAAACCACTAATGCGATGGGGAACAAAATTGGTTAGGTTGCGGAAGTTGGTGGTGGTGTAGCGGATGATGTGGTGGAAGCCCGAGGCAAAGATGTCAAAATTCACAAACTTTGATAGAGTCAAAAGGTGTTGGTGGTATTTTTGTGGGAAGGGGGATGTCAAGAGCTTCAAAACGAGCTAAAGAACGTCAAAATCGGAGTTCGGATGAATTAGTTATGGCCGAAACAAAAATCAGCCAAAGTTGATATCTACAGGTAGCGGACGTCTGGAAAAAACGGCCGTCCGGTCGCCGGACGTCCTGTCGGGTCGGAAATGCGGTGATTCTGCTCGGGTTAGGGGGTTCCGGTCGTCCAGTAAGGTCGGACGTCCGGTGATTCCTGCGGTTCCGGATGTCCAGTAAAGGGCCGGTCGTCCGGTGTATCGGGGTCAACTCGAGATTCGAGATTCGGGACACGATTTTGGGCGGAATTTGGGGATTTGGGGGTCAAAATTGATGAGATTTTGTGGATGAAAGATGGGAGAACTTGGGGAGATGCTAGATCCACTCGAAACCAAGCAAATCCATGGATCAAAATCAACAAAACATCATCAAACCAACAAATCACAAAAAAAATTGGGGCTATTTTTGGTGGGATTTTCGAATTTAGGACGAAATCAAGCAAAAGAAGGCTAGAAAACGGTTGGGGAGGCTCCGAAATCATGATCAACGTGGCTCATGATACCAAGATATCATGAGACAAGCTGGCTCTGATACCAAGATGATGTAGGGTAGAACCCTAGTGGCCCGATCTTTCATGAAAGGAGCGGATCCTGCGAAGAACACGAGGAGGGAACGAGGGGAAAATCACGAGGGGAACACAAGAGAACACTCAAACCAACAAGTATGATCACACATGTGCTAGATCCATGAACACAAAGGGAGATACAAGATCCAAAGTCAACAACGGATGATACAAGAGGTAACCGGTTCTTCTCCGTGAGGAGGTCTTGAATCCACGGGGGGATCTTCCCTTAGAAAGGGGGCTTGAATCCAAGGGGATCTTCTCCGAAGAGGCAGCAGTCTCTCACACGGAGGAGATCTGATATGGATGAGCGTAGCTCTATCTCTCAAATGAGCTAAACCAACGCTAACCCTAACTAGGAGGAGGTGGAGGAGTATATATAGTCTAGGCGAATGAAAGGGTAAGTGGCTTCGGCCCAACACACGGGTGGGCGCACAGGCGTCGGACGTCCGACAGGTACCGGACGTCCGGTGGCTCGCGAGGGTCCGTTCGTCCGGTGCATGTCGGACGTCCAATGTTTTGGCTCTGGACAGGTGGTGTCGGACGTCCGGTGGGCGTCGGTCGTCCGGGCGCCGGAGAGTGTCGGGCGTCCGGTGTCTCTGGTCGTCCGTAGATTCGGCTCGGGTCCTCAGGGGCCGGACGTCCGGGCTGGGCCGGTCGTCCGGTGGCTGTAGCTTCGCGCGGATTCTTCTCTGGGTCCTTGTACTTGGCATCCTCGCTAGATGTTCCGTTGGATGTGGTGGCTTCGTGGCTTTCCTCCAAGTACCTGATCATGCATAGAACAAACGTTGGAGGTAGTAGCCATATCTCACATGTAGAAAGTGATGGTTTGGAGAGGAGCGAGTTCACCTTGTGTCCAATGGCGTATGTTCGAGGTCTCGTCATATGTCCACTTTGGGGTTTGGAGAGTAGTCGAAGTGTACATGGGGATGAACGTGGGATGCTCCGCATCACCCAGGTCGTGGAAGCCCCATCGATGAAGGGAGGCACGCCATGATCGCGCGACCTCCCAGGCCGCGCTTCCGCTCGGCGGAAGTGCTGCCGTAGTTCGTCGTTGGTTAGAGAACCCGGCCGGTACTTGGCTTCAGCTCCGTGCTTCATTGCCGGCGAGCTGCCAGCCACGGGTCCAGGCGGCCTCTGGCTGCAGGCGGACGGCTGCTGCAACAAGGCTTCATGGGTCGCGATCGAGGTCTCCGTCGCAGGCAACGCAGCCCTGGCCCGCGGCTGGCAGACGTTTGCCCGCGCGCGGCCTAGGCCCGCGGTGCTCCCTCCACTTCAAGTACGATGGCAACGCGACCCTCTATGTGAGGGTGTTCGGGGAAGATGACCGCCGCGTTGGGTGTTGCCCTCAGGACAACGGCGATCGTGAGGTTCTCAGCCTCGGCGACGGCCGTGACGAGAGTGAAGGCGGGCTCGCCTTCGGCGCCGGCCATGGCTCGTCTAGCTATGGCGACTCTTCTTCCGACGACAGCTCCAACAGCGGTGGCTACGACCAGCCGCCACGCCCGCTTCGAAGGTGGCAGCGGGTCATCTCTTCACCGTGCTCTAGTGAAGCGCGAGGAGGGGTCTGGCTGAGCTCAGGAGAGCGCCATGGGCCCATCCTCGTGAACTGCCGCGGGAGCACTTGTCACTTTTGTTTCGTTCTTCCTTTCCTTCCCGGATTAAGAGAGAGACAAGTATGGGCCCCCGCTGGGGTGTGCAACAACTATAATTTCCAAGTGGATGTTCTATGTTTATCACTCTTGTGATGTGTTGCATCGTCAATGTTTTATGTAAGCGCATAGGAATAACTTAGCTTGATGCGCCTGAAGTAGTTTCCGCCTCGCAAGGCGCGCATTCCCCAATGCCTGGCGGGGCCTCCTGTGCTCGGAAGTCGTCTAGAAACTGCAAAAATTCGTTAGGAAATTCTTATTCTTCCATATCCTGGTCGCAGGCGCCGCCGGCCATGTCCTAGCGCTTCGCATCGTGGTACCCCAGGGGCACGGATTGAGAGGGGTGTGCCAGCTTTGCGAGCTCGAGCGAGGGTGCCTTGTGAAGAACAGGAAAACGCTCACGAGGGCACCTGTCCAGCCCCCTCGCGAGGCATGCGAGGGAGAGTACAGGTCACAAACGAGAAACCGAGGGCAGAAAAGGAGGGCAAAAGGCAATGGAACCATGCCAGCAAGGAACACCCGAAAGCAAATTCTCACTAAAAAGGGGCAAGCCAACTGCGGAAAGCAAATGAAAAGCCGCGTCCAACACCTAGTCTAGTCTTCTTGTATTCTCACCAGTGAGGAGCTAAGTGCTGCCACTAGGACGTGGGAGGGAGCCCTCGAGGCCCGAGGGTGCCACTCCTGAGACTTCGGGGCATGTACAGCCCCACTCATTATTACGTGAGAGTGTCACGAGCAGAGATCCTCACAGGCACTGGGCCTTGCTTCACAGGCGCCGGGCCTTGCTTCATGGGTAGAACTTTCGGAGGTGCTGGATGTTCCAAGCGTTATGGATGGGGATCCCGTCCTGCATCTCCAGGCGCGCGGCGCCAGGCCTGGAGACGCGGGCGACCCGAAACGGGCCCTCCCACATGGGTAAGGGCTTGTGCAGCCCTTCCCTGGAGAGCACCCGCCTCAGGACAAGATCACCCACCTCGAGCATCCTGGAGCGGACGCTGCGGCAGTGGTACCACCGCAGCGCCTGCTGGTACCTCGCAGCTCGGAGCAAGGCTTCATGGCGGCGTTCCTCCCCCAGCACAAGGTCCATCCCCCACATGGCATCCTGCTGCGTTTCATCAAACGCCAGGACCCGCGCGAAGCGATGCGTGACGTTGTGTGGGAGAACCTCTTCTGCTCCGTAGACGAGGAAGAACGGGGTCTCGCGTGTCGGCCTGGTGGTTGTGGTGCGGATGGACCACAGCATGGAATAGAGCTCGTCGTGCCAGCCCCTGCCGCAGGCCTCGAGCTTCTTCTTGAAGGTCCTAGTCTTGAGACCCCTCAGGACTTCCGTGTTGGCGCATTCGGCCTGGCCGTTGCTCCTAGGGTGTGCCATGGAGGCGTAGCAGATCTGTGTTCCATGGTTAGTAGAATATGTTATGAAGAGATTGCTAGTGAACTATGAGCTGTTGTCAGTGATGATGCGATTAGGGACCCCAAATCGGCTTACGAGGCCCTTGATGAACTTGACTGCTGACCCGGCTGGGATGGTGCGAACGGCTTCCACTTCTGCCCACTTGGTGAATTTGTCGATGGCGATGTAGAGGTAGCGGTAACCTCCAGGCGCTCGCGGGAATGGGCCCAGGATATCCAGCCACCAGACCGCGAACGGCCATGAGAGCGGGATAGTCTGGAGGTCCTGAGCCAATTGGTGGATCTGCTTGGCGTGGAATTGGCAGGCCTCGCAGGATTTCACCAGCTCGCCCGCGTCGTTGAGTGCCGTGGGCCAGTAGAACTCGCTGCGGAAAAGCCTTGCCGACTAGGGTGCGCGACGATGAGTGGTGCTCGCAGTCTCCGCCATGTATGTCAGCCAGCAGCTCATTCCCCTATTCCCTGGAAATGCATCTTAGAGAAACATCATTTGGCTGCTTCCTATATAGCTCACCGTCCTGAATGCAGTACGCCGTAGCCTACCGGGTCACACGCTCCGCGTCTTCTTCCTTCTCCGGCAACGTGCCTTGCGTCAGGTACGCCCTGAACTCCTCGATCCAGCACCCCTCCTAAGGCTCAAGCGCTAAGAGGAGGCGCGCTCCTGAGGTCAGGCCACAGGCGGGGGCTCCCAAGGCTGGTGGCTGGGGTTCCTCCTGAGGTGGCGCTGGCTCCGCAGGCGGAGGTGCTGCCGAAGGCTTGAAGAGCCGCTCCACGAACACACTAGGCTCTTGGGGTAGCCGCTTGGATGCTCTTTTGGCGATGTCATCGTCCTCCTTGTTGGTGCCACGAGGCACAAGCTGTAGCTCCAGGCCCAGGAACTGCTTCTCCATTTTGCGTACCTCCGCGAGGTATGCCTCCATGTGCTCATCCTTTGGCTTGTACACCTTGTTGGAGAAGTTGACGAGGAGCTGCGAGTCTCCCTTGATGGTGAGGCGTTTCACCCCCAGGGCCACCGCAGCCTTGAGGCCGGCGATGAGACCCTCGTACTCTGTGATCTTGTTGGAGACCTTCTCGCCCCGCTGGAAACAGGGCTGCACGGCATAGTAAAGTTTGTCATGAGTGGGTGAGATGAGCACGGCTCCAGCCCCTGCACCCTGGCGCGCGAACGCGCCATCGAAGTGCATGACCCAGCCACCCGGTGCTTCACTCCCTGGCAAGAGGGATCGGTTCTTGCATGCTTCGAGTTCCGGGGTGTCGGTCCATTCTTCCACAAAGTCGGCGAGTGCAGCCCCCTTGATGACCCTGGTTGTGCTGAACTCCAAGTCAAACGCTTGCAGCTCGATGTTCCATTTGGTGACCCTTCCTGCAGCATTGGGGCTCCTGAGCACCCTCTCCAATGGGTAAGCTAAGAGGACCTTGATGGGGTGACCCTGGGAGTAGTGGCGCAGCTTACGCGAGGCCACCAGGAGCGTGAGCTAGAGCTTCTGAGGCATGCGGTATCGTGCTCTTGCATCTCGTAGCACTGTGCTGGCGAAGTACACTGGGTGCTCGATGAGGGCAGGAGAGCTGACGGAGTTTTTGGCTCCCGGGGGCTGAGGTGTTTCTTGTGGGTCCCCAGCTTCACGGGCTTGATGACTAGCCAGGGCAGCCGCTGTCTCAGGAGCGTCGCCTTGGTGTTGTGCTGCCTCATCCAGCTTGGCGGCTCCATTTGGCGGGCCCTTGACCTGGGGCTCCTCTCGGAGGGCCACCAGCGCCGCGCTGGCGGAGTGGGGTGTGGCAGACAGGTAGAGTACCAAGGGCTTGAGAGGACGAGGCGCCACCATCACCGGCAGGCTGGTCATGTATCTCTTGAGGTCTTGAAATGCCAGGTCGGCCTTGGGGGTCCACTAGAACGAACTCTTCTTCATCATCAGCTTGAAGAACGGCAAGGCGCGCTCCCCCAACTTGGAGATGAAGCGCCCCAGCGAAGTCACGCAGCCTGCAAGCTTCTGCATCTCCTTGAGGGTTTGTGGTGGGCTCATGTCCTCGATTGCCTTGACCTTCTTCTGGTTGGCCTCGATCCCCTTGTGGGACACGAGGAAGCCCAACAGCTTGCCAGAAGGGACACCAACCACACATTTCTCCGGGTTGAGCCACAAGTCCACCTGGTGCAGGCTCGCGAAGGTCTCCTCCAGGTCCTGAATCGAAGTTCTCACCTCCTGAGACTTCACCACAATGTCATCGACGTAGGCCTCAGTGTTTCTCCCGAGCTGTCGCCCCAAGGTGATGTGCATCCAGCGCTGGAAGGTCGCTCCTGCGTTGCGCAATCCGAATGGCATGCAAGTGTAGCAGTATACCCTCGCATGGGGTCAAGAAAGCCGTTTTCTCCATATCTTCCACCGCCATCTTGATCTGGTGGTAGCACTAGAACGCATCCAGGAAACATAGCAGATCACACTCAGCAGTGGAGTCGACAATCTGGTCGATGCGCGACAACGGGAATGGGTCTTGAGGGCAAGCCTTGTTGAGGTTGGTGAAGCCGACACACATGCACCCCTTCCCTCCTTTCTTCGGCATGACGACTGGGTTCGCCAGCCACTCTGGGTATCAGACCTCGCGAATGACACCTGCTGACTCCAGCTTGTGGGTTTCCTGAACGATGAAAGACTGCTTCTCCGTGGACTGTCACCTTTCTCGCTGCTTCACAGGGCGCACATTGGGGCATACCCTCAGGTGATGCTCAATCACTCATCTGGGGACCCCAACTAAGTGCTTGGGCTCCCAGGAGAACACTTCCTTGTTCGCCCGCAGGAAGTCTACCAGCTCACTTTCTTGATCTGGAACGAGGTCGACGCCTATAGTAAAGGTGGCGCCTGAGGCCCCATCCTCTTCTACCGATATCTGCTTTGTCTTGGCTTGACCTTGAGTGAATAGCTGCTTCTTCTTGGTCAGCGCAGCCCCCATGGTCCTAGGTACAACCTTGTCGATCGGGCAAGCTACCATCGTGGCCCTGAAGGCGAGTTTGAGGGCCGCCAAGGCTTCCTTGGTGTCTCCGGCCATGGTGAGGACGCCCTTGCTCCCTGGCATCTTTATGAAGTTGTAGGCCGGATGAGTAGCTGCCATGAATTGGGCCAGCGCCGGGTACCCGAGGATGGCGTGGTATGGTAAGTCAATGCGGGCGATGTCGAAGTCGATTAGCTTGGTCCGGTAGTTGTCGCATGTGTCGAAGGTCACGGGGAGACGAATCTGCCCCAGGGGGTTGGTGGAGCCGCCGCCGACTCCGGAGAAGGGCTTGCTGGGGCGGAGCCGCTCAAGTGGTACGTGAAGGAGGCTAAAAGCCTCCACGGAGAGAGCACGTTGACGCCAGCGCCGCCGTCGATGAGGGTCTTGGTAACGGCTACCCTGCAGATGGTGGGCGTGCAAAGCATCGGGAGCATGCCCGAACCGACGGTGGTGACTGGGTGATCCCTCGAGTCGAAGGTCAGGTCGGCCTTGGGTGCCGCCCAACCCGGGGGAGCCCCCTGCCGCATGGAGGCGGCGCCGATCTGGAGAAAAAACGGCTTGAAGTGACGGTCCGAGGGCGGCGCCTGCGAGCCACCGAGGAGAGACACGACGACGGGGGGTGCTGGTCCCCCGAAGCGCACAATGAAGAGGTCGCGCAGCTCCTCCTAGGAGGCCACAGAAGATCCCAGCAGATGGAGGAGCCAGGCGCGCGGCACGCCAGCGAGGGCCATTGGCACCCAGTTGGGCATGACCTTATGATCACCCCGGCCTCCAGAACGGCCTCCTCGTACTCCAGCCGGAAGGCCGTCGGATCCGCCGCACCATCGTAACAGGGCGGCATCTCCGGCTTGAACTTGTGTGGCCACCTCACTCGCCGCAAGGCGGGGGTGAAGGCCCAGAGCCCCACGGCGCTCTGGAGGGCGCCCGTCGATCCAGTTGGAGAAGCGGCGGCGTCCATGAGAGCCGGTCGGAGAGGTGAGGCCGTCGGGGGGCGAGGCTTCGGCGCACCCCTACATGGCGCGCCAAATGTCGGATTTTGGGTTCCGGCAAAACCCTTGAGGTTCGAACACTGGGGTGCACACGAAGATCTCTCCCCCCTCTAGCTCGCACACATCATGATCTCACAGCCTAGCTCGACGAACCCAAAGAACAAGAGACACAAGAGTTTTATACTGGTTCGGGCCACCGATGTGGTGCAATACCCTACTCCAGTGTGGTGTGGTGGATTTCCTCTTGGGCTGAGGATGAACAGTTACAAGGGAAGAACAGCCTCCTGAGGAGAGGTGTTCTTGTGCTTGGTGAGCTTGAGTGGTTGAGGATGATCTGAATGATCTGTCACTGTTATGGTGGTGGCTAGTCCTATTTATAGAGGCCATGGTCCACTTCCCAAATATTGAGCAGGAAGGGATCCCACAACAGCCAAATTCGAAGGGAGACAACTAGTACAAGTTATCCTGACTAAAGGTGGTATTCGCCTTCCAGAGGCTCTGGTGGTGACGTCGTCTTGGTCTCCACGGTGACCTCCGTCCTGCTGGTTTTGGTCTCGTTGCACCGATATGGAAACCTTTGCCTGATGCCTCAGGACTCCTCACCTGCACTTGCCCCTTTAGCACCAAAGAGGAAACAAGGACACTAGGCACGCTGGCGCCCGCCAAGCTCCAGTCATCATGGCTTGCATCACAGAAACCTCACGAGGTGTCCCTTGCCTTGATATCTCCGCCCCTCGCGAGCCTGCCTGGTGAAGCTGCCCCGAGGAGGTCTTGCATTGCCCGCCTCGCGAGGCTTGGCCCCTCGTGAGGGTCTTTAGTGTTTGCTGGTGAAGATGGGCCGTATAGGGCCGCTGGTGGAGCCACGTTGTGGGCCGCAGTCAGGCAAGTCTGGGGACCCCCGTTTCCGGGACGCTGACAGCAACAGACATCAGAACAGGATATCTGGGTTGGTCCCATTTTTGTTCGGTACAGCCACCTTATACTGTGTGAGGCTAGCAAATCTAGTGTTGGACTTACTCTGTTGATGTGTCCCCTGGTCCCCACTTTCTTTCCTTTTTCAACCAATAGATCGAGTTTATATTGAGTTTGTACTGTGTTTCCCTTTATTTCCCTATTAGACCAAGAGACTAGTTGGATAGCCATTCTCTGCTACTTTTCGCCCCCATTATTTCCTCTTTCGACCAAGTCCTAGATTCAGGTAACAGATCTTCCCCCATCCCCACCCCCTTTCTTCCTTGTTTGAACCAAGTAGTACTAGATTTGAGTGCATGAACTAGTTTTACCTCTTAACAGTCAAAATTTAGGTGGCTTTCGAACAACCGATCGATCCTATCTACGAGGGGGCCTGGGAAATAGTAAAAGATACAAATGCAGCGATGTCAGGAGCTCGGGAAGTAGAGCAAGGCCGGTTTTGAAGGAAGTTATACCTGAGGGTCGCATGGATGTCACTAGGTGGGTGGCGGGAGGCCGTATCTGCCCACACTATGGCAGTGAGGAAGAAGGGGTCAGAGGCCCTCCCTCGCAAACGGTGCTTGGGAGAGAACGACAAGGCACGCTGATCGGTACGTGCCGACAGTGGGTAGGAGCCGTCGCCGAGGATGACCGCATGAACGTTGCACCTTCTCACCTTCCTCGACAGAGAGGATCCGACTGGGTCTCTGACTAGTGGTGAGCAGAGAGAGAGTGTGGCCACCACTGTCGTGTTTAGATCTGGAGAGGACGAGACAGTGTGATGAGAGCAACACTAGCAAGCAAGCGCGGAGGCTCCTGCCTATATAGTGGAGTACTAGTTTTCTTTTGTCTACCGGAGCCGCCTTGACCTCGTCAATGACTATCGAGAAGTCTTCATGCACGTGCCCCGGAGGTGCAGTTGTCGTCATTTTGATCCGAAGCACTGGATTATAACATAGTATAACACAAAAAATGCCACATGACAAGAAACCATAACCTCACTGCCCAAAGGAGACAACATGAATCCTGACAGACAAACTAGACGAGGATCAATGCTCAAAGTAAAGATAAACTCGTAGAAAATGGGCCGTCGATAGATGTCCAAATCAACATAGCCAGCTTGACCTAGATGGCAGCCGAGTAGTCTTCGTGCATGTGCCCCCAATGACCAGCACCTTGGAGGAACTCAGTTGTCGCTGTTTAACCCTCGCAGTGATGTGAAGCACATGACACCTAATATTGCGAGATGACAAGAAACCTTTTTTAGATTTCTCATCAGAACTATAGCCCTGTACAACATAGCCTGCATGACATGTAGACGATAGCCAATCCAGGCGTGTCTGCTGGAGTCTAGTCACATGCATGGACGAACTGATCTTCTGTATCATGTAGGGATCGTCCAAGCACCAACTCTGTACAACACTTATCTAGTACTATCGCTCATCTCTCTCTTCTATTAACTCACCCAACTTGTGGGGCCGGGGAGTGTGCCTATGGTCGGTTCTCGATTGCGGTCCCACATGTGTGTGCAAACGCAATATGACGCGTGTTCCATTCGGAGAGCGGCGTGCCAGACTGACCGACCGTCTGGGGTGCGACGCGAACGCGACGAGCGTGTTGTATACTCCGTACATGTGTACCATCGTTTTCTTAAGGCTTTGCTCCATGGCGCAATCCATGGATACAAAAATAGTATACTGTACTATTTAAAAGTCAAGGGCGGGGCTTTTCCCATGCGGTAGGCGGGGCAGTTCCGCCTAGTCGGTTCGACAAAGACACGAGAAGATGAGGGAGTAGGCTGCTGCAAACGTAGGGCTGTGTGATTTGACAGCGAGTTATTGCTGGACAGGTGGGCCCCGTGATTTGACTTGCCATTTTATCATTTTAACTGTGGCACTACGACCGGCGTGAGTCTCCTAATTCCTGACCACCTCCATGGTATACAGGTGCCTCTCCTAATGCTCCACCATGTAGAGGCTAGCTCTTGCATGAGAGCCCACTCCTCCACTTTTTCCTTGCCTCTTTCCTCCACATATGCAAAAATGCCATGTAAGCGGGCTTAGATGCCACTATTGTACTTGCTCGTATAGGTGCTAAGCCTGCCACATAGGCATAAAGTCTGATGTGGCAAGTTAATTACTCCCTCCGTCTAGGTGTGCAAGTCATCTTACGAAAACCAAATAATCCCAAAACACTTAGGTGTGGTGCATTAACTTCTACATGGTTTCTTGTTTCTTGACATATCAACCAATAAGAGATGTGAGGTGTGCATGCTTTTAATGACTTGAGACTACCATTTCATTCGAAGAGGTCACTCCTTGGCAAATGCAATAAATACTATGAAGAAAGAGATAGAGAGAAGTAAAAAAATACTCTTATAGCCAACCTTATAGCTAGCCTTGTTGTATGAGTGACTAAGTGATGACTATGTATGACATGCCAACATCAGATAGCCTAACGCATCGTGTTAAGTCTCCAAGGGCGCGACCGCGTGAGCGAGGCGACGGTCGTAGTAGGCGCGACCATGATATAGGCTGCTGGCAGCCCTTGGATCTGAGATCGAACGGTCGCAAGCTAAGTTGCTGAAAATTTGCAGAATAACCCTCTAGGATAGGATATTCACCCATAGGTCTAGAATCCGCCATGCAACCGTTCGATTTCGGAACCAAGGGCTCTTGGAAGCCCATATCATGGGAGAATGGAAAGCTTCGCATCACCTATAATTTTCCCGATGCTTGACATGACATCAAAAGCCATTTAATTGGGCGTTGAGTAGACATGACATCTAATTGGGCCCCCGTAGTACTGTGCATGAGTCCATTTATCCACCAGGAAAGCCACTACCCTGCCGTTCGCATGCCCCACTCGGGATTTCTACAATCAAAAAACCGCTGGCAGTTCTCTCCTACTCGTCCCCGGACGTCCTTTAACATTACGGCAGTTCGCTCCTAGTCGTCCCATCCTTTCACATTACAACAATTCCACTAATCCTAACCCTCCTCCCAAATCCATGGCATCCCAAATCTCCATGATCGGCAGTGAGTACAAGGTTAGAACCATCACCGATGATGAGTTCCACGTCATCTACACCCGTTCTTCCGTGATGGTGAAAGGATGCCTTGCTCGCTTCAGACGCATGTTCGAAAACTCAAAGAATGAGTGGGTCGCTGGGCTAGATGTTGAGTACACCACAGTCCTTGTCGTGGATTTGTCACAGCAGATGTCCTCGTTGAAAGGACTTAGTCGTGAGGCCAGCGCATCTATTTGGTAGCTTGAGAGGGGTTGAGTGGGACGAGAGACGCGAGGTTTTACCCAGGTTCGGCCCCTCACGGTGGAGGTAAAAGCCTACATCATGCTTCATTGATATTGATGATGATGATCAGGATTATAAGGGTGCTCTATCTTGGGAGCTCTTGACTTGTCTGTCTAAACCTAACTTGTGAAATTTGTCCCTCTTGAGGTTCCCTGCTCCTCCTTATATAAGTTGAAGGGGCGGGTTACATGACTATTCCTAGTAGGATTAGGATTACTCTATTACAAGTGGAGTCCTAGTCTTGCTTCCCTTGTAGGAGAATATTCCTTATGCCTTTCATCTTAAGCCAGCCCACCATAACACGAGCCGGCCTTCCATGAACCGCCCGTTGGGCCACGGGGTCTTGTCGCTCTTCTGACCCACCTGTCGGGTGATGTCTACTACACAACCTTCTTCTTGTAGACATTATTGGGCCTCCAAGTGCAGAGGTTTGTAGGACAGTAGCAAATTTCCCTCAAGTGGATGACCTAAGGTTTATCAATCCGTAGGAGGCATAGGATGAAGATGGTCTCTCTCAAGCAACCCTGCAACCAAATAACAAAGAGTCTCTTGTGTCCCCAACACACCCAATACAATGGTAAATTGTATAGGTGCACTAGTTCGGCGAAGAGATGGTGATAAAAGTGGTATATGGATAGTAGATAAAGGTATTTGTAATCTGAAATAATAAAAACAGCAAGGTAACAAGTGATAAAAGTGAGCGTAAACGGTATTGCAATGTGTGGAAACAAGGCCTAGGGTTCATACTTTCGCTAGTGTAAGTTCCCTCAACAATACTAACATAATTGGATCACATAACAATCCCTCAACATGCAACAAAGAGTCACTCCAAAGTCACTAATAGAGGAGAACAAACGAAGAGACTATGGTAGGGTACAAAACCACCTCAAAGTTATTCTTTCCAATCAATCCGTTGGGCTATTCCTATAAGTGTCACAAACAGCCCTAGCCTAAATTTGAGCGACTAGTCCATTACAGTTGTTGGATGATCTTGACAGATGTGACACCTAATAAATTTGTTGGGCAACTTAATAAAGGGTAGGTTGGAGCTGATTTTTGCCAACTCAACCTTGTGTATTTAATTGTAGTAATAAAAGAACTAAATAAAATTGGACTATTAGGTAGATATTAGGATAAAATCAGCTTTCTGCAAAAATAAACCCTCAAGCCTTCCTTTTGATATACTATGCATATACATGTAGGTCTACATTATTATTACTCCTGTGTAACTTGCCAATACATTCAAAGTATTGACCTATATGGCTGCAACGTCTCATGTTGCAGGATATTCTGAAGAAGAGTAAGGTACCGTTAGGGTCGCAAGTCTGCAATCAGCATCGCCAGTGGGCTATGATGGGACTCATCGTTATTTTCTGCTACTTTACGCTATTTGATTGAATAAAGCTAGCCAAGTGCTATGTAGATTGTTCTATTTTATATATTCTGGATCATACGATGTAATAAATGATGTACTTGCTATTCTGGTATTCATCTATATTGTGTGTGCTAGCGAGTTCGATCCAGGGACTAGCACGGTAAGCACAGAGACTCAAATCCTTCGAGGTTTGGTTGTTACAGATGGTATTAGAGCAGTGTGTTGACTGTAGGACGTGACCCTAGAAAATGGATTAGAAAAGCCATAGGAGTAAAAATTATTTTATCAGCTAGTTATACTTCTTGCTGTTTATTAGTTAACCCCCTCAAGTATCTTGAATAGTTAAGTAGGAACTAGTGGTGAGACCACCATTCATGTTTGTTTTATATTGCAACATTATCGTGTTAGCATATCTGATTATGCCCACTTTTGTGGTATGAAGATACTAGATTGTTTGCTTGATTGGTAATTGTTTGTTAAATTGCTTAGTGTCGAAATTATTCGACTATATATATATTACCATATTGTTTGTTGGTGTTATTCGTTGTTGTGTTTTGTTGGCTTGATCATATTATGCATATGGGTAGAATATATTTATATATACATAGCTTTTGGCCCTATTATATCTATAACTCATCTATGCTTGCCCACCAGATGCCGCCGAGGCGTGATACTAGACGCAATACTGCAGGAGGAGACAACAATGGCAATGGAGTACCACCATACATACAGCAGGTTATTGAGGCACAGGCCCAGTTGATCCAGTTGCTTACTCAGAACCAGAACAACAACAATAACAACAACAATCCGCCGCCACCGCCACCTGTGGATATGCTTACCAGGTTCTTGAGGTTGAATCCTCAGAGGTTCTCCAGTTCCCCTGAACCTATTGTGGCTGATGACTGGCTCCATGCAGTCAATAGGAACCTGGAGACGGTTGGATGCACTGATGCAGAGAGGGTGAGGTTTGCCTCACATTTGTTGGAGGGTCCTGCTGCAGCTTGGTGGGACAACTACTTGGTCACTTATTCCATTGCTACTATCACATGGCCTTAGTTTCAGGATGCTTTCCGTGCTGCACATGTGTCTGCTGGTGCTATGAGTCTGAAAAAGAAGGAGTTTTGCAGTTTGCGCCAGGGAGGTCGCATTGTTAATGCTTATGTGGAGGAATTTAATAATCTTGCACGCTATGCTCCTAATGATGTTAACACTGATGTAGCTAGGCAGGAGAAATTCTTGGAGGGCCTTAATGATGAGTTGAGCCTTCAGTTGAAAGTGTCCACTTTTAGGAATTGCCAGGATTTGATAGATAAGGCTATTGTGCTGGAGGGAAAGCAACATGCCATAGAGAATCGCAAGAGGAAGTACAACAATAATAACAGGTATAATTCAGGACCACAACAGAAGCCACGCACTTCATATCATGGTAATGGAGGTAATGGGCATAATCATCATGGAGGTAATGGACATAATCATCATGGAGGAAATGGCCACAACCATAATGGCCACCATCATCACAATGGGCACAAGAGTAACAATGGCAATGGTAGAGGTAATGGTAATGGTAATGGAGGGAATAATAACCAGAGCCACCAGAGTATGCCTATGCAGAGGGATATTAGCCAGGTTCAATGCTATAAGTGTAGGCAGATGGGCCACTACTCCAATGCTTGTCCAGGGAACAAGAACGGTAATGGGGATTCAGGAGTCAGCAAGCCAAACCCCTTCCAAAAGGGTCATGTCAACCATGTTAATGTTGAGGAGGTCTATAATGAACCTGATGCAATGATTGGTAAGTTCTTGATTAACTCAGTACCCGCGCTTGTTTCGATACTGGTGCATCGCATTCATTTATTTCGAGGGTATTTGTTGATAAACATGGATTGCCAACCAAAACACTTAGTATGCCTATTAGAGTGAGTTCCTCAGGAGCTGAGATGATAGCAGGTGTTGGTTGTCATCAGTTGACTTTGTCTATTGGAAAGCATGATTTTCCTACGGATTTGATTATATTGAAGTCACAAGGTCTGGATATTATTTTGGGTATGGATTGGTTGCAGTTATATAAAGGTCATATTAATTGTGCCAGTCGATCTATCACTCTCAGTGCACCAGGAGGGAAGAGGATCAAATATGTGTGTAAGTATAAGCGTAATTAGGTGCATGTGAACTCTCTTAAGGGGGGTAGCCTGGAAGAGGTGCTAGTTGTGAGGGAATATCTAGATGTGTTTCCGGAGGAGTTGCCAAGTATGCCACGAGATAGAGATATTGAGTTTCTTATTGATTTAATACCGGCACTGGACCTATTGCAAAGAGACCGTATAGAATGCCTCCTCAAGAGTTGGAAGAATTGAAGAAGCAGATAAGAGAATTGCAGGCACAAGGATTTATTCTCCCAAGTTCATCACCTTGGGGAGCTCCAGTTTTGTTTGTGGAGAAGAAGGATGGGACCTTGAGGATGTGTGTTGATTATCGTTCTTTGAATGAGGTAACCATTAAGAATAAGTATCCTTTGCCTATGATAAATGATCTGTTTGACCAGTTGGAGGGAGCTACTGTGTTTTCTAAGATTGACCTTCATTCTGGTTATCATCAATTGAAGATTCGTGAGCAAGATATTCCAAAGACTACTTTTACTACGAGGTATGGGTTGTATGAATATACTGTTATGTCATTCGGATTGACTAATGCCCCTGCATACTTCATGAATATGATGAACAAGGTGTTTATGCAGTTCTTGGATAAGTTTGTGGTTGTTTTCATTGATGATATATTGGTGTTCTCCAAGAATAAGCAAGAGCATGAGGTGCATTTGCGTTTGGTATTGGAGAAATTGAGGGAACATCAGTTGTATGCCAAGTTCAGCAAATGTGAGTTTTGGCTGGATGAGGTAGCATTCCTTGGACATGTTGTGTCAGGTAATGGAGTTGGAGTTGATCCATCTAAGGTTGCTGCAGTTACAGAGTGGGAGACACCCACGACAGTTGGAGAGATTTGCAGCTTTTTGGGCCTTGCAGGTTATTACAGGAGGTTTATTGAGATCTTTTCCAAGATTGCAAAGCCTATGACTAAATTGTTGAAGAAGGAGAAGAAGTTTGTTTGGACTGATGAATGTGAAGCCAGCTTTCAGGAATTGAAGCAGCATTTGGTTACAACACCAGTCTTAACTCTGTCGGATATACATAAGGACTTCCAGGTATATTGTGATGCTTCTTGTCAAGGACTTGGGAGTGTTTTGATGCAGGAAGGTAAAGTTGTTTCTTATGCTTCATGTCAGCTTAAGAATCATGAGCATAATTATCCTACACATGATTTGGATTTAGCCTCAGTTGTGCATGCATTGAAAACTTGGAGGCCATATCTTATTGGTAATCATTGTGATATATTTACTGATCATAAGAGCTTGAAGTATATTTTTACTCAGAAGGATTTGAACCTCAGGCAGAGGAGATGGTTGGAGCTTATTAAGGATTATGATTTGAATGTGCAGTATCATCCTGGTAAGGCTAATGTTATTGCTGATGCATTGAGTCGTAGGAGCCATGCTAATGCAATTAATATTGATAATATGCCACCCGAGTTATGTGAACAGTTCAGGAATCTCAGGTTGGAGATGGTTCCTAAGGGATATTTAGCAACACTTGAGGTAAAGCCTACTTTGCTTGACAGGATCAGAGAAGCTCAAAATAATGACAAGGAGATTGCTGCGATAAAAGAGAATATGGTTAAAGGTAAGGCAGAAGGTTTCCATGAGGATGAACATGGGGCCATATGGTTTGAGAAGCGTATTTGTGTACCTCAAGATGCAGATATCAGGAAGTTGATTCTTCAGGAGGCGCATGATTCACCTTATTCTATTCACCCAGGTAATACTAAGATGTATTTGGATTTGAGGGAAAGATTTTGGTGGCCTAGCCTGAAGAGGGAAATTGCTGGGTATATTGCAACATGTGATGCGTGCTAGCGAGTTAAAGCAAAACATCAGAGGTCAGCAGGCTTGTTACAACCATTGCCTATACCTGAATGGAAGTGGGATGAGATTGGTATGGATTTCATTACAGGTCTACCCAGGACTCGGTCAGGATATGATTCTATTTGGGTAATTGTTGATTGTCTGACTAAAGTTGCTCATTTCATCCCGGTAAAGACTACTTATACCAGTGCTCAGCTAGCAAAAATTTATATGTCTAAAATTGTTTGTCTGCATGGAGTTCCAAGGAAGGTAGTGTCTGATAGAGGTACTCAGTTCACATCTAAATTTTGGCGTCAGTTGAATGAATCCTTGGGCACCAGGCCGGAGTTCAGTACAGCTTTCCATCCACAGACAGATGGGCAGACAGAGAGGGTAAATCAGATTTTGGAGGATATGTTGAGAGCTTGTGCATTGGACTATGGGTCCAGTTGGGATGATAATTTACCTTATGCAGAGTTCTCATATAATAACAATTACTAGGCTAGTTTGAAGATGGCACCATTTGAGGTATTGTATGGTAGGAAGTGCAGGACACCGTTGATGTGGGATGAGGTTGGAGAACGTCAATTCTTTGGACCAGACTTGATCAGAGATGCTGAGGAGAAGGTCAAGTTGATTCGTGACAGGCTGAAGATAGCACAGTCCAGGCAGAAGAGTTATGCAGATGCTAAACGTAAGGAGGTGACATATGAGGTAGGAGACAGTGCATATCTATGAGTTTCACCACTTCGTGGAATTAAGAGGTTTGGAATCAAGGGTAAGTTAGCACCACGTTTTGTGGGGCCTTACAAGATCTTGGAGCGTGGAGGAGAGGTAGCTTATCAGCTGGAGTTACCAGAATCCTTGTCAGGAGTTCATAATGTGTTTCATGTATCTCAGTTGAAGAAATGCCATGCAGAGATGATGGATGTTCCATTGAGGGACACGGTGCCACTTGAGACAATTCAGTTGGAGAGTGATTTGACATATGAGGAGAAGCCTGTTAAAATTCTATAGATAGCACAGAGAGTTAATTGCACCAAGACAATCAAGTTATGCAAGGTTCAGTGGGATCATCACATAGAGGAGGAAGCTACCTGGGAAAGAGAGGAAGATCTCAAGCAGGATCACCGACACCTATTTGCTAGCCAGCCCGAATCTCGAGGGCGAGATTCATCTTAAGGGGGGTAGGTTTGTAACATCCCAATTTTACTAAATTAGGATGTTAATAGACCATTCATATGCATATCATATTTTTATTGCATTATTTGCTTTTTCAGAATATTCAAATCATTATGCAACAAAAGGCAATTTATTTGGAGTGGAGATAACATGACTTCTCCCCTATTTTAAAAATGTTCATAATGTGCAGAATATTATTTCCAGTTCATATGATATGTTCTGGTAATTTTTGTGATCTTCAAAGTATTTTAATTGTGTGTTATTTTACTTTTTGTGTGGCCTTTTGCATCAAAATGAATTTCTAAAATTGCATTAGTGTTGGAACTAGTG
The DNA here is from genome assembly GCF_002162155.2 of Triticum dicoccoides. Lineage (NCBI taxonomy): Eukaryota > Viridiplantae > Streptophyta > Magnoliopsida > Poales > Poaceae > Triticum > Triticum dicoccoides. The sequence goes on from NC_041384.1 coordinate 304,097,454, forward strand.
TTCCTGTATTTTATAGCTGTAGAGCTATTTTTACTGTGTGTCTAGGTACTTTTATTTAGAATTTATATTGTGTATTTTATTTTATTTATTTTGTCCTGCTGTTGTCTTTATAAAAAAACAGGGCCAGCCAACCGGCCCATCGCCGCGGCCCAGCCAGCCAGCGCAGCAGCAGCACACCCCGCGGCCCAGCCAGCCAGCGCAGAAGCAGCACACCCCGCAACCCACCTTCCCAGCGAAGCGGTACGCGCCGCACAGCCGCACCTGACCCACATCGCTCGCCCGCGCCCAATCCACCTCGCCCTAGCCGCTGACCAGCGGGCCCTGCTCCCCATCCCCTTCCTCCGATCGGACGAACACGCGCGCAGCCGCACCGCTCGCACACCCGAGCGCGAGCCGGATCGATCTCGCCCCGTAGTCGACCTTGTGCTCCCCTAGGACTACCTGGACGCGTAAGGGTTTGCCCCGCACCCCGAAGCCTCTTTCTGATCCTTTCCGTCATGCGCACGCCTCTGTTGGGCGAATTGGATCTCACCGAGGAGCTTCAGCCGCCGCCATCGCTAACCGTCTGAATCCACCGCCGTAAGGACGCCCGGCCGCTCCACTTGTCACCGTTCGAACCCCCTCTCGACGCCACACTCGTTTGACACCTCGGGTTAACCTGCGGCGCACCAGGACGACGCCGCCACCGACGCCCCACTTCGCCGGAGCAGGGCGGAGTTCAGGAGCTCGCCACTGCCGCTCGAGGGAGCCCCGTCACCGTTGAACACCACCACCACCTCCACCACTCACCGCCGCATCCTCCTGTCACTTCCCCCTTCACCGGAGAGTCGCCGGAGGAGCGCCACCGCCGACGTCGACCGTCGCCGCCGTTTTCCTCTGTACACGGTGAGCAGACGCGCGCAAGAGGTTTTCAGCCAATAGGCCCCTGCCATGTGGCAGTTCACTATAGGAACAACACAGGAGTTTGCTACAGGACCAGGGGATTTCTGTTTCTTTTTGTTTTTCACAGATTTTCATCCAAAATTTCAACTAGCTATATCTTTTATTATATATATATCCAATTTAGGTAATTCTTTTTCCTATGCACTCACAAAAATTGGCACATTATCATAGTACCAACTTTGCGCATGTTTGCACTGTTCAATTTTGAATTCGTTTGAATTTGAATCAAATCTTCCGGAGGCCGTAACTTTCAAACCGTTTATCGGAATCGAGTGATTCTTTTTGCATTGTGACCATAGTGCATTTTAGGTTTGTTAAGCTTCTGTTGTTGAGTTTTAAAAATGGTTTTCTTGCTGTTGGTTTTGTTTTGGTCTATTCGTGTTCCGGTGATTGATTTGTTGAATTGTGTGAAACGTGTAGATTGTCCGGAGTGCGACGCGGACTATTGTCAGGAGTGTGACTTTCTGAACCAGAACAAAGGCAAGTTACATGTTGATCATCCTTTACCTATTATTTTCTATGCATGTAGTTATATCACACTATGAATATATGCATGTATAGGAATACTATATTATTTTGCTATGTTGTTGAGCTATCTTCCCGTCTTTGCAAATCGTGGTAGTTGTAGGTTGCTATGCTTTGTAGACGGGGTGGTTCGTGTATTCATTGAGCTTATGTGAGGATTATATATATAATAATTTGAGTAGTAACTCAGGATTTAATTCACCTCTGGGCGGAAGTGGTATTGCTAGGGTGGTTTCAAGAACATCATGGTTTATACCCTCTGAATGTAAGTGGATGGCCGCCCAGGCTCAAAAAGATCAGACAGACTTAGTGACTAGTAGCTTCCATGTGCGACCACTAGCTAAATGGGCTCTGGCTTAGTTGATCAGTTGTGGGACCCTTACCCGGATGTGCCAGCAGATGTAGATATAATAGTTGGAATGGGCCTCCTGTTGGGACTAGGGGACTGCTTCTGAAAGACTTCGTCTCAATCTTCGGGTTGGGTCCAGTGGGTAAAGCATACTAAACTCTGTAGAGTATTAAAACAAATCATGATTAGCCGTGCCCCTGCTTATGGGTAAATTTGAGCGACTAGGCCATTACAGTTGTTGGATGATCTTGACAGATGTGACACCTAATAAATTTGTTATGCAACTTAATAAAGGGTAGGTTGGAGCTGATTTTTGCCAACTCAACCTTGTGTATTTAATTGTAGTAATAAAAGAACTAAATAAAATTGGACTATTAGGTAGATATTAGGATAAAATCAGCTTTCTGCAAAAATAAACCCTCAAGCCTTCCTTTTGATATACTATGCATATACATGTAGGTCTGCTTTATTATTACTCGTGTGTAACTTGCCAATACATTCAAAGTATTGACCTATATGGCTGCAACGTCTCACGTTGCAGGATATTCTGAAGAAGAGTAAGGTACCGTTAGGGTCGCGAGTCTGCACTCAGCATCGCCAGTGGGCTATGATGGGACTCATTGTTATTTTCTGCTACTTTCCACTGTTTGATTGAATAAAGCTAGCCAAGTGCTATGCAGATTGTTTTATTTTATATATTCTGGATCATACGATGTAATAAATGATGCACTTGCTATTCTGGTATTCATCTATACTGTGTGTGCTAGCGAGTTCGATCCAGGGACTAGCACGCTAAGTACGAAGACTCAAATCCTTCGAGGTTTGGTCGTTACAACTACCATGTTAGAGGTCTCTCGTCATTAGTGCCATTGCATATTCACAACATTGCATATTCACAGCTTATGATGTGTAAACTAAGGAGAAGGCATTTCAACAAATTAGAAGCAATGAAAAATTGCAGCAAGGTATTTTTGGTATATTCAGTTTATAGATCTCAAAATGTATGGTGGAAAATATACCCGGGGGCCATAGGTTTCACTAGAGGCTTCTCTCTTGAAGGAAAATAATACAGTGGGTGAACAAATTATTGTCGAGCAACTGATATAAAAGCACAAAGTTATGACGATATCCAAGGCAATGATTATGAATATAGGCATCACATCCGTGTCAAGTAGACTGACTCCTGCCTGCATCTACTACTATTACTCCACACATCGACCGCTATCCAGCATGCATCTAGAGTATTAAGTTCATAAGAACGAAGTAATGCCTTAAGTCAAATGACATGATGTAGAGGGATAAACTCAAGCAATATGATGAAACCCCCATCTTTTTACCCTTGATAGCAACAATACAGATACGTGCCTTGCTACCCCTACTTTGTCACTGGGTGAGGCCACCGCGAGATTGAGCCCAAAACTAAACACGTCTCCCATTGCAAGAAAAACCAATCTAGTTGGCCAAACCAAACCGACAATTCGAATAGAAATACAAGGATATCAAATCATGCATATAAGAATTCAGCGAAGATTCAAATAATGTTCATAGATAATCCGATCAAAAATCCACAATTCATTGATCTCGACAAACACACCACAAAAGAAGATTACATCAGATAGATCTCCAAGAACATCAAGGAGAACATTGTGTTGAAGATCAAAGTGAGAGAAGAAGCCATATAGCTACTAGCTATGGACCCATAGGTCTGTGGTAAAGTACTCACGCTTCATCGGAAGCTCAATAGAGTTGATGTAGAAGCCCTCCATGATCGAATCCCCCTCGATGCCGAAAAAGGCCCCAAGATGGGATCTTGTAGAAATAGAGGCTTGTGGCGGCGGAAAAGTATTTTGGTGGACGCTTCTGTTGGTTTGGGAATATTTGGGAATTTACAGGCCAATAATTAGGGTTGGAGAGCTCTATGGGGCCCACAATCCAGGGGGCCGTGCCCCCCTAGGGCGCGCCATGAGGGCTTGTGGAGCCCTTGGACTGTTCTGCCTTCGTCTCCAAGTCCTACGTGTGCCTTCTAGTCCAAGAAAAATGATCATAAAGTTTTATTCTGTTTGGACTCTGTTTGATATTCCTTTTCTGTAAAACTTAAGAACAAGGAAAAAACAGAAACTGACACTAGGCTCTAGGTTAAGAAGTTAGTCCCAAAAATAATATAAAATAACATAATAATGCATATAAAACATCCAAAATAGATAAAATAATAGCATGGAACAATAAAAATTATAGATACGTTGGAGACGTATCAGCTGCTCAGCCAGCCACGGGCCGCCATGTGGCCAAGGACCCGTGTGCTGTTTTTTTTCAGATTGCCCCCTAAATTTCCAATAGCCGCAACTTTTTAACCGTAGATCCAAATTAGTTGGAACCAACGGAAAATTCTTCATATTGATTAGATCTATCTAGTCGACCCATCTTTGGAAACTTTTTCTAATTTAAAATTAGAAATTTATCCAGATTCAAATTTGAACTCTATTTGGCCATATCTCCTAAATCGTAGCTCCGTTTGAGTTAATTCTTTTTGCACTTTGTCACTGTAGTTAGATGCTATGAGTTGAATCATTATCACGGTATTTTTCACAGAATTAGGATCTGCCCACAATAAATTATTTCTATGCCTGGTATGAACTTTAGATCACATCACATTTTTTGAACTATATGTCACGTGTTGCTGTTGCACTTAGAAAAATTTTCATGCAAGGTAAGTGTTTTTGATTTTCTGAGTCTTTTCATGTTGCATTTTATTTTGGTTCCCTAGAATGATGGCTTATGTATGTTAATTTACTTGTTATAGATTGTCCAGAGTGGGAAGCCGAGTACTATCATTCTCTGGAGTTTAACTAGCGGTACCAAGGCAAGTTTACATCTTGATCATGTTTTCATTACCTATGTTTTTATATGCACTTAGTCGCGGTAGGATTGCATGGTAGGAATTTATGCCGGATGGCTATGCTTTACACCGAGTAGTTCATTGAGGTAGGTCTGAACCTTACACCATTATCGCCACCATTTAATTATATCGCTTTGCTAAAGTAGACGTGGATTGGTCAATTGTTCATCATAAAGTATGAGTGACAATGTACTAAACATGGCCTAAGATAACTAAGGAACTACCTGGGTGGAATTGGTTTGAATGGGAGCAAAGTACAGTGGGAGAATTCATGGGGAATCCATGGGAGTGCACACTAGTGGTCCGTCCACTTAGGATCAAAGGGATCAAACGTATTTTCTTGTCTAGAACCTTACGTGTGCAGCCACAAGCCATTATGGGCTCTGTCTTAGTTGAGTAGATAGTGTGACCTCTTCCGGGATAGGCTAGCAGATGTAGAATATGTAGGTGTAGCGGCCTATCCGTGGGTTAAGGAGGAATACTTTAGAAAGACTATGTATTGATCATCTGATCATGGAGGTGGCCGAGTCTTGTGGGGAAAAGTGCGCAACCTCTGCAAACTAACAATCCAATCGATTAGCTGTGTCCTCATTACGGACATCTTGAGCATCTAGTATTGGAAATGCCGGGAGATCTCATCACCCTTAACTTAATCATTTGGGCTTAATTAAGCTTTGGGAATATATTGTGATAGTGGTACCATCTCAATGATATTTTACTTTGTAGTCGTAGAATAATTTTTTTTATAATAGGAAAAAAATTAGCTTTATGCAAAATTAAACTTAGAGCTTTCCACCAGCCAAATTGCACGTACAAATAGGTTTATTATACACTTATGATGTGACTTGCCAGTACATTCAATGTATTGACCTATATGGCTACAACTTATCACATTGCAGATATATCCGACGAGGATTAAGGTGCAATAGGTCGATGTTCTATACTCAGCTTTTGCTCGTGGAGTTGGTGGACTCATTTACTTCTTTGATTCCACATTATTATTTTTAGTTGGACTTATGCCAATATCTTTGTAATAAAATTGTATTGCTCCTGGACTATGGATATAATAAAGAGATGTGGGTTATTTTTGTTATTTATCAAGTACTGTGTGTGTGCTAGCTAGTCGATCCAGGGACTGGCATGGTAAGCACAGAGACTCCAATCCTTACCGGGTCAGGTGGCTATAAGATGGTATCAGAGCACACCTTGACTGTAGGACGTGACCCTAGAAAATGGAAAGCCATAGGATGAAAATTATATTTTTCAATTTCCCTATATATCCGTTGGTCATATTACCATCCTTTATTCTACTTCTTCTCTATTTGAACAAAATAGATGTTGGCCTCCATCATCAAGTTTGCTCATCTCGATGAGACCATGCCTTTCAAGATGACCTTGACGAAGAAGAAGATGGAGCTGACATTGATCTGATGGAGTCTTCTACCGACGAGAACTGGCAGACCACCATTTAGACATTAGTAATCCCTTACTCGATTAGATTTTTTCTCTCTATTAGTTCATTGCAATCGTTTGTGAGACTATGTTACCTTAGGATCGATGTGTGGAACTTGATTGAAATGATTGGTGCGATTTGGAATTTTATTTGCCTCATTTGCATATGGATAGTGATTCTCCCCACTAGGCCCTTGTTCCATTCTAATTTCGCATCCCCTCTAAATCATCAGATGCCTCCGTGACGTGACCCGAGATCCAACTTCCCACTCGAACTCACCTAGTTGATACAGAACCAGAATGCTCTCATGCATATGCTCATCCATAACTTGAACTAGAACAACAACAATAATCCACCGCTACCACCCCATGTTTGATAGCCTTACCCGTCATATGAGGATGAACCCACTAGTGTTTTCAAGCAGCACGGAGCCGATCATCGCAGATGACTGGCTTCGCCAGATAGGAAGGGAGCTGGCCACAGCAGGATGCAATGACGCTGAGAAGGTGAGGTTTGCCGCTCACCAGCTGGATGGCTCGGCAGCTGCATGGTAGGATAACTACACTAGCATGTACCCCATGGAGAATGTGACTTGTGTCGGCCCAGTGGGAACCAGGGTACCATGGGCCACCTGCCTACGGCCCAGGAAGGGTCGCTTGGCCCATCTCATGAGGCAACCCACCAACGGGTGCCACGAATCCAACATCCTTGTGAGGGACCTGCCCCGCGAGGGGCTCTCTTCCACAAAGGACTTCACTGAAACCACCATAGCTACATGCGGCCTCGTGAGGCCCCCCTCATGAGGCACCCCCTCCCGATGCCTCCCTAGGAGCCATGCGAGGCGGGTGCCGCCTGTCACGTGGGTGACATCGATAAAGAGGGCGCTAGCCTATGTGACCAGGATAGTTTCCACTTTGGTGCTATAAGGGAGCAGCTGTACCAACCTGCCCCCAAAGCAAGTCCCAAAGGTTTCCCCTTCTGTGATAGAAACCAAGATGGTGGTGTGGCAGGATGGAGGTCATCGTAGAGGCCCTAACACATCATGGATAACACCTTTTTCAGTCGAAGATCACCGAGCTCAACAACGTTGCGACGCCCAGGCGTCATCTCGTTCCCCGCCGCCCAGGCCGTCGTGTGACACGTAGGCACGACATGATGCACCTCCTCCAGCTCCTTTGTGCAATGATGACGCGCCACGTCACCATCGGGAGCGCTCACCTGAGCCCTCCCATAGCTCCTCCCCTCCACACGGCAAAAACCCAAGCTACCAGATCATCCAGCACGCGTGCCCAGATGCGTGGGTGCTCCTCGAGAGGCATCGTGAGCGCCAAAAACTGCACCATCCAGAAGGTTGCAGCCGCCGAGCACTAGCACTACACCATCGGGGGCGCATGGCTTTCATGCGCGAGCTCCGCCGTGTGGTGTGGCCCGCAATGTTCAAGCCAAAGCTGCATCCCCACTATGACAGCACCACCAACCCCGTGGAGTTCCTATCGCTCTACTGCTTGAGCATCCAGGCCTCCAAGTGGGATGACAAGGTCATGGAGAACTGGTTCCCCATGGCCCTCAAGGATGGGGCGCGCTCATGGATGATGAACCTCCTCGCGGGCTCCATCTCCTCGTGGAAGGAGCTGTTACAGCTATTCGTCTCCAACTTCAAGGGCACGTCCGACTACTCCCTTGCACTCAGCAGCCTATGCGCCATCCACTAGCGCCCTGACGAGCCACTCCGCAAGTACATCTAGCGCTTCAGCCAGGTGCGCAATAGGACCCCGCACGCCTCTGATGTTGTTGTCATTGCAGCATTCTCCATAGGAGTCACGGATGTCCGGATGCACGAGAAGCTCACCGTCCATGACAGTCTCAACACCGTGGTTGAGCTGTTCGACCTCGCCGACAACTGCGCCAAGGCTGAGGAGGACCTCCTCTTTGCACACAATGACCCCTGCACCGACCTCAACATCGCCAAGCCCAAGGGCAGGGACACCAAGCACAAGGGCCTGTCGTGCTTGCGGCGGAGCCCGAGCGGAAGCGCGACGCAACCGCGACGAGGCCTGGAAGGACAATTGCCCCTTCTTTGCCTATCACAACATGCAACCCCATGCCACCGAAGACTGCCATGAGCTCAAGCTGCTTCACGACTAGCGGTAGGAGAAGCACGGTGACCGCAACAATTGTGGTTCAAGCTGCAGCGGTAGCCGGAAGGGTGGACACTAGAAGGAGCACGACAAAGAAAACAACAGCTCTCGCCAGGGTTGGAAGGACCAGCCTTGGCAGGCCAACCCACGCGAGGCCAACCCTTAGCAGGCCAATGCGGCCCTGCCATGCCCCAACCGGAAGAACGACGACCGGGTTGGAGAGGACGTCGGGGGCTACCAGGAGCCTCGTGCGGTGGCCTGCATCCTTGGTGGGGCCCAAGCCCCTCCCTCCAACCACCACTTCAAGTAGTTCTCGCGAGGTGAATGAGGCCCTCCCGTATCCTACAGACGTCAAGCCTCTCAAGTGGTCGCAGTACGGGATCAACTTCTATCACACGATCACCGCAAGTCCACAAAGTGCATGGGCACCATCCCTCTACTGTGTACGCCAACCATCAACATCGTGGCACTTACCAAGATGCACATCGACGGCGGTGCCGGCCTCAACATGATCTCTATGGAGAACTTCGAGTAGCTCCAGGTGCCCTATGAGCGCTTGATGCCCACAAGGCCTTTCTTGGGCGCGACTGATGGCTCCACGACGCCTCTGGGGAAGGTACGCCTTGCCATCTCCTTCGGCTCCCGCAAGAACTACCACACCAAGCTCATCGACTTCGATGTGGCACACTACAACGCCATCTTGGGCTACTCCGCGCTTGCCAAGTTCATGGCGGTGACCCACCACACCTACAACACTGTCAAGATGCCGACCTGCAGCGGGACCATCACCATCCACTGCGATGAGAAGGACGTGATGCGCACCCTCGAGCACGCCTACAAGGCTACTACCACCGCGTACCCGGCAAACGAAGACGAGGTGGGGCTTGATACGTCCATTTTGCATCATGTTTTCTCACTGTTATTTATAATGTTTTTATCCATAATAATGCTTTTTGGAGTAATTCTAATGCCTTTTCTCTCATAATTTGCAAGGAAGACACCAAGAGGGAGAATTCAGGCAGCTGGAAATCTGGACCTGAAAAATCTACGTCAGGCCACCTATTCTGCACAACTCCAAATAGGCTGAAACTCCACGGGGATTTTTTATGAAATATTTAAGAAATACTAGAGCCAATAACCACCAGAGGGGGGCCACGAGGTGGGCACAACCCACCTGGGCGCGCCAGGCCTCCCAGGCGTGCCCTTGTGGGTTGTGGCCTCCTTGGCCCACATCAGGTGCCCATCTTATGGTATATAAGTGGTTTTGACCTAGAAAAACTAAGGGGAGGACTTTTGGGATGAAGCGCCGCTGCCTCATGGCAGACCTTCGGCAGGAGCACTTTTGCCCTTCGGTGGAGCGATTCCGCCGGGGGAACTTCCCTCCCGAAGGGGGAAATCATCGTCATCATCATCACCAACAACTCTCCCATCTTGGGGAGGGCAATCTCCATCAACATCTTCAACAACACCAGCTCCTCTCAAACCCTAGTTCATCTCTTGTGTTCAATCTTGTTACCGGAACTATAGATTGGTGCTTGTGGGTGACTAGTAGTGTTGATTACATCTTGTAGTTGATTACTATATGGTTTATTTGGTGGAAGATTATATGTCAGATCCATTATGCTATTAAATAACCCTGTGATCTTGAGCATGATTATTATTTGTGAGTAGTTACCTTTGTTCTTGAGGTCACGAGAGAAATCATGTTGCAAGTAATCATGTGAACTTGATATGTGTTCGATATTTTGATAGTATGTATGTTGTTATTCCCTTAGTGGTGTCATGTGAATGTCGACTACATGACACTTCACCATATTTGGGCCTAAGGGAATGCATTGTGGAGTAGCAATTAGATGGTGGGTTGCGAGAGTGACAGAAGCTTAAACCCCAGTTTATGCGCTATTTTGTAAGGGGCCGATTGGATCCAAAAGTTTAATGCTATGGTTAGGATTTATTCTTAATACTTTTCTCATAGTTGTGGATGCTTATGGGAGGGTTAACCATAAGTAGGAGGTTTGTTCAAGTAAGAACAACACCTAATCACCGGTCCATCCACATATCAAATTATCAAAGTAGTGAACACAAATCAAACCAAGATGATGAAAGTGACTAGATGAAATTCCCGTGTACCCTCAAGAATGCTTTGCTTATCATAAGAGACTGTTTTGTCCTGTCCTTTGCCTCAAAAGGATTGGATTACCTTGCTACACTTTTGTTACTATTATAGTTACTTGCTCATTACAAATTATCTTGCTATCAAACTACTCTGCTACTTACAATTTCAGCACTTGCGGACAATACCTTACTGGAAACTACCTGTCATTTCCTTCTACTCCTCGTTGGGTTCGACACTCTTACTTATTGAAAAGAGCTACAATTGATCCCGTATACTTGTGGGTCATCCATGCTATTTTCTGACGCCGTTGCCGGGGAGTGAAGCGCCATTGGTAAGTGGAATTTGGTAAGGAAACATTTATATAGTGTGCTGAAATTTATTGTCAATTGTTACTATAGAAAACAATCCTTTGAGGGGTTTTTTCGGGGTATCTTCACCTCATGCGGAACCACAATTAGTTACCCCTCAACCTACTGCACCTACTGAAAATATTGAATATGAAATTCCTTCGGGTATGATAGAACAACTGCTAGCTAATCCTTATGTAGGAGATGGAACCGAACATCCTGATATGCACTTGATATATGTGGAACAAATTTGTGGATTGTTTAAGCTTGCAGGTTTACCCAGGGATGAAGTGATGAAAAAGGTTTTCCCTTTATCTTTGAAGGGAAAAGCATTGGCATGGTATAGGCTATGTGATGATATTGGATCATGGAATTGGAATCGTTTGAAATTGGAGTTCCACTAATTTTTTTATCTTATGCATCTAGTTCATCATGATCAGAATTATATATATATAATTTTTGGCCTCGTGAGGGAGAAAGTATCGCTCTAGCATGGGGGAGGCTTAAGTCAATGTTATATTCATGCCCCAATCATGAGCTCTCAAGAGAAATTATTGTTCAGAATTTTTATGCTCGGCTTTCTTGTAATGATCAAACCATGCTTGATACTTCTTGTGCTAGTTCGTTTATGAAGAAGACTATTGAATTCCGGTGGGATCTTTTGGAGAGAATTAAACACAACTCTGAAGATTGGGAACTCGACGAAGGTAGAGAGTCAGGTATTAAAATTAAATATGATTGTGTTAAATCTTTTGTGGATACCGATGTTTTTCAAAAGTTTAGCACTAAATACGGACTTGAATCTGAGATAGTAGCCTCGTTTTGTGAATGATTTGCTACTCATGTTGAACTCCCTAAGGAGAAGTGGTTTAAATATCACCCACCTATTAAATAAGAAATTAAAGAACCAGTGCCAGTTAAAGAACAAACTATACTTTATAATGTTGATCCAGCTGTTCCTGCTGCTTATATTGAGAAACCACCTTTCCCTGTTAGGATAAAGGAACATTCTAAAGTTTCAACTGTGGTTAACAAAATCTATATTAGAACACCTAAACCCGATGAGCAAATTAAAGTAGAACCTAGCATTGCTATGGTTAAGGATCTCTTAGAGTAAGATATGGATGGGCATGTTATTTACTTTTGTGAAGAAGCTGCTAGAATTGCTAAACCTGATAGGAAAGATAAACATAGACCTGTGGTTGGCATGCCTGTTATCTCAATTAAAATAGGAGATCACTATTATCATGGTTTATGTGACCTGGGTGCTAGTGTGAGTGCTATTCCGTACACTTTATATGAAGAAATCATGAAAGAAATAGCACCTGCTGAGGTAGAAGAAATATATGTTACTATTGAACTTGCCAATAGAGACACCATATCACCAATTGGGATTATTAGAGTTGTTGAAGTCTTGTGTGGGAAAATTAAATACCCTACTGATTTTCTTGTTCTTGGTTCCCCACAAGATGACTTTTGCCCCATTATCTTTGGTAGGCCTTTCTTGAACACAGTTAATGCTAAGATAGATTGTAAGAAACAAATTGTTGGTGTTAGCTTTGGTGATGAGTCTCATGAGTTTAATTTTTACAAGTATAGTAGAATTCCTCATGAAAAAAGAATTGCCTAGTAAGGATGAATTAATTGGTCTTGCTTCTATTGCTGTTCCACCTACTGATCCTTTAGAACAATATTTGCTAGACCATGAAAATGATTCACATAAGCATGAAAGAAATGAAATAGATAATATTTTCTTTGAAAAACGTCCTCTACTTAAACACAATTTGCCTAGTGAAACTCTAGGAGGTCCTCCTCCACCTAAAGGTGATCCTGTGTTTGAATTAAAACAATTGCCAGACACTTTGAAATATGCTTATCTTGATGAAAATAAAATATATCCTGTTATTATTAGTGCTAACCTTTTAGAACATGAAGAAGAAAGATTATTGAAAGTTCTAAGGAAGCACCGGGCTACTATTGGATATACTCTTGATGATTTAAAGGGCATTAGTCCCACTCTATGTCAGCACAAAATTAATATGGAACCTGATGCTAAACCTGTTGTTGATCACCAACGTCGGTTAAATCCGAAGATGAAAGAGGTGGTAAGAACGGAAATATTAAGTCTTGTTCATTGTGTCCCTAAGAAAGGAGGAATAACTGTTGTTCCTAATGATAAGAATGAGCTTATTCCACCAAGAATTGTTACAGGCTATAGAATGGTAATTGATATTAGAAAATTAAATAAAGCAACTAGACAAGATCATTACCCTTTGCCTTTTATTGATGAAATGCTTGAAAGATTATCTAAGCACACACACTTTTGCTTCCTTGATGGATATTCTGGCTTTTCACATATACCTGTATCTGAACCTGATCAAGAAAAGACCACTTTTAGTTATCCCTTTGGAACTTATGCTTATAGACATATGCCTTTTGGTTTATGTAATGCACCTGCTACCTTCCAAAGATGTATGACTGCTATATTCTCTGATTTTTGTGAATAGATTGTTGAGGTTTTCATGGATGGCTTGTATGTTCATGGGAAGTCTTTTGATGATTGTTTAAGCAATCTTGGAGAGTTTTGTAGAGATGTGAACAAACAGATCTTGTCTTTAATTGGGAGAAGTGCCACTTTATGTTTAATGAAGGCATTGTCTTGGGTCATAAAGTTTCTGAAAGAGGTATTGAAGTGGACCAAGCTAAGGTTGATGCCATTGAGAAAATGCCATGTCCTAAGGATATCAAAGTAATTCGTAGTTTCCTAGGTCATGCTAGTTTCCATAGGAGATTTATCAAAGACTTTTCTAAAATTTCTAGGCCTCTTACTAATATTTTTCAAAAGGATATTCCTTTTGTTTTTAATGATGATTGTCTTGAAGCCTTTGAAACACTCAAGAAAGCCTTAATATCTACACCTATTATTCAACCACCTAATTGGAACTTGCCTTTTGAAATTATGTGTGATGCTAGTGATTATGCTATTGGTGCTGTTCTAGGACAAAGAGTTGATAAGAAACTCAATGTTATTCATTATGCTAGTAAAACTTTAGACAGTGCTCAAAGAAATTATGCTACTACTGAAAAGGAATCCTTAGCAGTTGTGTTTGCTTGTGATAAATATAGACCTTATATTGTTGATTCCAAAGCAACTATTCACACAGACCATGTTGCTATTACATATCTTATGGAAAAGAAAGATTCTAAACCTAGACTTATTCGATGGGTTCTCTTGTTACAAGAATTTGATTTACATATCATTGATAGAAAAGGAGCCGAGAACCTAGTTGCTGATAATTTGTCTAGGCTTGAAAATGTGCTTGATGACCCACTACCTATTGATGATAGTTTTCCTGATGAGCAGTTAGCTGCAATAAATGTTTCTCAGAGTACTCCTTGGTTTGCTGATTATGCTAATTACATTGTTGCTAAATATTTACCACCTAACTTTACATACCAACAAAAGAAAATTTTCTTCTATGATTTAAGACATTACTTTTGGGACGACCCACATCTTTATAAAGAAGGAGTAGATGGTATTATTAGACATTGTGTACCTGAGCATGAACATGGACAAATCCTATGGAAATGTCACTTCGAAGCTTATGGAGGGCATCATGCTGGAGATAGAACTGCTCACAAGGTATTGCAATCTAGATTTTATTGGCCTACTCTCTTCAAGGATGCCCGTAAGTTTGTCTTATCTTGTGATGAATGTCAAAGAATAGGTAATATTGGTAAGCGTCAAGAAATGCCTATGAATTATTCACTTGTTGTTGAACCATTTGATGTTTGCTGATTTGATTACATGGGACCTTTTCCTTCCTCTAATGGGCACACACATTTTTTGGTTGCTGTTGATTATCTTACTAAATGGGTAGAAGCTATTCCAACTAGTAGTGTTGATCACAACACCTCTATTAAAATGCTTAAGGAAGTTATTTTCCCAAGGTTTGGAGTCCCTTGATATTTAATGACTAATGGTGGTTCACACTTTATTCATGGTGCTTTTCATAAAATGATTGCCAAGTATGATGTTAACCATAGAATTGCATCGCCCTATCATCCTCAGTCTAGTGGTCAAGTTGAAATTAGCAATAGAGAAATGAAATTAACTTTGCAAAAGACTGTCAATAGGTCCAGGAAGAATTGGTCTAAGAAATTAGATGATGCACTTTGGGCTTATAGAACAACTTATAAAAATCCTATGGGTATGTCTCCTTATAAAATGGTTTATGGAACAACATGTAATTTGCCTCTTGAGTTAGAACATAAAGCATATTGGGCAATCAAAGAACTCAATTATGATTTCATACTTGCTGGTGAAAAGAGGTTATTTGATATTAGCTCATTAGATGAATGGAGAACCCAAGCTTATGAAAATGCAAAATTATTTAAATAAAAAGTAAAAAGATGGCATGAAAAAAGAATTCAAAAGTGTGAGTTGTCGGAGAGTATGTTCTTTTGTACAACTCTCATTTCACATTCTTTGCAGGAAAGCTCCTCTCAAAATGGGAAGGCCCATATGTCATCGTGGAGGCTTACCGGTCTGGAGCCATCAAAATAAATAACTCCAAAGGTACTAACCTGAAGATTGTCAATGGGCAATGAATAAAGCATTATATCTTAGGTACGCCTATTAATGTTGAAATTAATATTATCCAAACCATGACAACGGAAGAACACATAAAAGAGTCCTTCCGGAACACTCCAGAATCATGAAAATAAGGAGGTACGTGATATGGTAAGTAAACGAACTCCGAAAAATCCGCAAAAATATTTTTTATCAGTTTTGGAATATTTTAGTATTTTGTAAATAAAGAAACTCCCAGGAAGCGTCCCCTGGGCACAAGACACCTCCCGTACTCCATTTTTCTTCCATGTACTTGTCCTCCAAGATAAAAAATCTATATATACCTCCCGAACCTGTTAATCACTGTATCGCGGAGATATCCTCTATCCTCTTTTCTTGTTGTTTCCTGTGTAGATCTGAAAATATGTCCTCCCAAGACCCCGAGGATGAGAGCTATGTTGCAAATCTCATCGCAAAGCCCAAGTCCTATGGGGATGAGGGGCACCATAGCTGGACCTCCGAAGAAGAAGATGAATCGGTTCCTTCCCGGTTGAAGGATGAGAGCATGGAGGCGTTATGCAAGAGGATAATAAAATTAAGATAGATAATTGTGAGTTAATGATGGAAAATTTTATTATCCATCAGAAGTTGGAGGAAGCAAAAGGGAAACCCCACACTTTCTCACCACCACCACCACCATCTTCTTCACCACCAAAGGAGAACTGAGTATCTGGTATGCTCACTCCCCTTGGCTTCCGCCAAGCTTGGGGGAGGTGCCCTAGTATCATATCATCCCACTATATTTTTGCTTTTACTTATCTTAGTTCCATCTTTTGCTTTTATATGAAATAAAGTTTAGTTTGATCCTTTCTTATTTGAGAGTTTTCTTAGTGATCTCACTACAAAAAAAGACACTTCCGTGATGATACGTGTTTGTCACAGTAGGTCACGTTTTCTGTCATGCATGTATATCCATGATGATTTTATGACAGAATCAAGATAGTCATACCTGTGCTGTCGTAGAAGTGTCCCATGACATTACCAAAATTATCATCACGGAAGTGTCCACTTCAATGACGATAAATCACGCGTCATAGAAGTGCATTCATCAAGGGTGACCGACATGTGGCATCCACCATAACGGGTCGCCGTTAAGCTATCGGGTTTGGTTTTGGATCCGATAACCCGTTAACAGCCCAGACCAATGAGGATTTTCCATGTGTAAAATTGTCATTGGTCGGAGGAAACACGTGTTGGCTCACCGTTGGGACAGATGTCATCCATTCATTGGAGAGGAGGCGCCTATGATACATCGACACATGGCACGGCCCAACAGATGCCCATTCCAATGAAAAGGCCGGCCCATTTGACTTGGTCAAAAGGTAACGGGTCGGCCCACGTAAAGCATGTTAACGGCATGTTCGTATATAGCCCATTTACGGCCCGCTAACTCATGGCCCGTTACGGCCTATCGGAATTAAGCCTAGTAGCTTCATCTCGGCCGTCCAATATGATTCGAGCCCGTTGTAACTTGCGGCCCATGTATGGCCCATGATGTCTTTCGGCCCATACAAGGCCATTTGTAACTCTTGGCCCATTAAGGGCCTGTGGTGAATCTGGCCCGCAATGAACAGTGTACCGCTTTATACCCATTAACGGCCCATTATTCCATTGGGCCGTTTCCAACCCGTGTTATCTTTCGGCCTTCTCAGGGCCCATGTATTCTTGGGCTTATTTCCAGCATTCGGTTACTTACAGCCCGTTACTAGCCTTTTCTGCTTGTGGGCCAAATTCAGCCCGTGGTTACAGTCGGCCCGTTTGCGGCCCGTTAATCCTTTGGGCCGTTTTCGTAGTGTCATCAAATATGGTCGATTAACTATGACCCGTTATGGTCGGCCCATGAACGGACGATTCCAAATCTAGCCCGTTTACGACCCATAACACGGTCTGTTATTGGCCCATGTTTGGCCGACGATCATACGACCCGTAGAAGGTCCATTGATGCTATGGCCCGTAGAAGGCCCATTGTTTCTACGACCCTTAGAAGGCCCATTGTTTCTACGACCTGTAGAAGGCCCATGGTAACTACATTAAAGTAGCCCATGGTTATTGTGGCCTAGTTTGAAAAAATAGGTTATTGCGGCCACGAGCAAACCACGGAAAAAGAACTGCACTGACTACAAGCAAACAAATAAACAAGTCAGCAAGGAAATAAATAAGCAAGCAACTTACGCTAGGCTATCACAACTGTTACACATATTACATCCACTGGGCATCAAAGTTCGCCACCGGTGCAAATATAGGGAACAAAGCCGCATATCATATACACTGGTTGTCGAAGTTGGTGACCAGTGCAAATAAACGCCGCAGCAAAACAAGTACAGAAATGAAACCACTTCAGAAGAGCTCAAGAAATAATATCCTAGGTATCCATAATGCTGGCAAGATGCTTAGCAAGCTTATTAACTTTCTCTTGTTTGGCGCTTAAATCCTCCAGCACTTGTTGTTGCACCAGAAAGTATGCATCTGAATTCTGCAGGGACTTCCACAGTCCTTCGGCTTCCTGTCGCATAACATTTGATCGATGTATTTCAACTTGAAGTTGAGACTCAAGAAGCCGAACTGATTCAGGCAGCGAGTTTGAAGAGCAGGTGCCAGCAGTAGGAGCTAGTGACTCGAACACTACATCAAGACAGGACTTTGGGGTTGTCTCACTGTCTTCAATATAATTTTTATCAGCTTTCTTGGAGACCAACAGGGATGTCTCACTATCTTGAACCTTATCTGCATTACTTCCTTTACCGTTGCATAACGGGGTACTCTTCTCCAATATTTTATCCGTGTTCTAAAAGAGAAACAAACAAAGACATCACATGTTTACCATGTTGTATATGAAACTCATTTTGGTAAACCAGTTCAGTAGTAAGGTGGACAGGATAACAACATGAAACAAACATATATCTATGTAGTATGGTCACTGTATGGTCTATATCATTCTAGTTTATGTTGCCAAATCAAGATAGAGATAGTTCGAATCATATCTATTTAAGACAAAGCAGCATAGACAGAGTATAACTGTGGGAAACTACACAGCAATAACAACACTTGTAATGTGCATGGCATGAGAACATAATTGTTTATTCAATTGAAACTGAAATCAACATAGAGCAAGTTACAACAGCAAACACGTTAAAGAAACAAGTTTAAAACATACCTATTGCACGATTGGAGTTTCAATTGCATCCCTCAAATTTGAAATTAGTTGGTATGAGTAAATACAGTGATGCAAGAGCAAAGTAGCATGAACCATAGCTACGGAACCTGACCTGAGAACAATTATTCTTCTGCTTTAAGCGTTCACTTGGGGTTTGGAGTGGTTGTCCTCATGCTTTGAGCACTGTAGTTGCCTTACTAACTGCTCGTGTTTGGGTGCTCTGTGGTGGAGATGGTGCTGTGTCAACTGGAACTGGGTTACTATCTGCTAGGGTTGGGGTTGGAAGGGGTGTAGCTGGTTCTCTGTCCAACTGGGTAGGGTTACAATCTGCGTGAGTCTGGGTTATGTGTGGTGGGGCTGGTTCTTGGGAAAGTACAACCTTGGTTCTATCTGCATCGATAGGTAGCACGATCTTTTCTGAAGATCGTGTTTTTACTCCCACAAATACCGTCATCACCCCCTCCAATTAAAATGGATGATAAACAAGAAAAGTAATTGAATGTACAGACATTGTAAGATAGACAGGTGCAATGGATAGTAGGGAAGAAAACATGGCATGAAATAATTCACATTTATGTTGTCTAACCAAACAGAATAGCAGGACATAATTTCACATATATGATGGCTAATTAAATAGGATAGCATGACACAGTTTCACATGTATGATGGCTAACTAAGCATGATAGAATGACATACTTCAAAATATGATGACTATGCAAACAGGATGACATGATATAACTATACAATGTGTCTATTAAAGTGGTTGGGATGCCATAAATCACAAACATGCCGTCGATGGAAACATGATGGCATGATATAATTAACGGATAGAATGACATAATTCAAAATATGATGACTATGTAAACAGGATGAGATGATATAACTATATTATGTCTTTAGAAAATGGGTTGGCATGGCATAATTCAGATACATGCTATCTATGTAAACATCATGGCTTGATATAATTCAAATATGATGTGCCAACTAAGGAGACGACATTCAATATTGTGTATATGATGTAAAATCTAAGCATTGCAATACAACATATGCATGATATGAGTAATATAACCCTGCCAAGTTTGAGCATACACCTCAGGGGGATAATAGGACTGGTCATCTAGCTCTGAATCCTCCTCTGAAGAGCTATCTATAACCAGCAAGATATCTGCTTCAGCAAGTAGAATTGTCTGCTCTGAAGACCTTGTTTTCACTCTAGATTTCTCCATCACCAATTCAAATGGCTGATGCACAGGAAGAGCTATTGAATATACAAACATTGCCGACAAATGCAACGAGAAATACAAAAAAAAGGACGAGATGATATAATTCACATATATGACGCTTGGCTAAACAACATGTCATTGCATAATTCACATATATAATGCCTTGCAGCAAGATAGCATTGCATAATTCACATATATGATGTCTTGCAACAAGATGGCATTGCATAATTCACATATATGGTAATTAGACACTAAAGAAGTGACATTCACACAAAGCATGTCTAAACTAAGAAAATAACATAGAAATGCAAGATACCATACGCACGATATGAGCAACATAACCCTGCCAAGTTAGAGCATGCACCTCAGGGGGAAATAGGACTGGTCATCTGTCTCTGAATCCTCCTCTGAGGAGCTATCAGTAACCAAAAAGACATGCGCTTCGCCAAAAAACATTGTCTGCTCTGAAGACCTTGTTTCCACTACAGATTTTTGCATGACCATGCCGAATGGCTGATGCACTGGAAGAGTAATTGAATGTACTAAAATTGTTGACAAATTCAGCACGTAATAAAAAAATGATGGCATGATAAAATTCACATATAAGATGACTGGCTAACCAGGGTGGCATTGCAAAATTCACATATAAGATGCCTGGCTAAACAAGATGTCATTGCATGATTCACATATACGATAAAGAAACTAAACAGATGGAATTCACACAAAGCATGTCTAAACTAAGCAGATGACATATTTGATGTATAAAGTAAGCAATGCAAGGCACCATATGCATAATATTATCAACATCAGCATGCCAAGTTAGAGTGAAGACCTCGGGGGGTAAATAGGAGTGGTCTTCTCCTTCTGAATCCCCCTCAGAATAATTATCTTCCTCTTGATTACAATCCGAAATGGGTGGAGGGGGGCTGCCTTTGCGCCCACCATGGACCGACATCTTCTTGAAATTTTATTGCCACACAAGGCTCGTCCCTTTTTCTCTACATGTTTAGTTCCATTGTGTACAATAACTGACATGCATAGGAATAAAACATAGTGAGATTATGTAAGGTGTGCATGCACAAATCCAGAGTGATGGTAGCAAACTGTGGATAGACCCAAAATCAATGATAGCAGGCAGATAATAGGTTTAGTTAAAAAATACAGATAATGGCTCCTTTAATGTTTGTTTGCACCCAAGATGAAACTCATAGTAGACACCCGAGATTAACCAGATAGTAGATAGATAGTACTGATTGCTGCCCCAATATGTACCCCACAACCATTTAAAAACTCAAGTTTCACCATTAGTTTGGACCTGACTCGGAGTCTAATAGGTGAACATGACGATAAAGTAGAATGTCATCATATTAAGTGATGCATAATGTAAGCAGACATGAAAGAGTGCGACCTCCCTTGCGGACCCATGTAGTCCTCAAGGTCATATGCTCAGTTGATTATGGTAATGCAGTTGTCATGGCTGCCGGCGGCGGGGAAGAAGATCTGACATGGCGAAAGATAGTCTCGAGAGCAGATCCCTTCAGTGGTGAACCCTTCCGTCGTTGGAGCAGCTGAGCTGGGGTGGAACACAATGCAACAGGAGTAGGACAAATCACACAAGGTTTTCTTTCACACATATCTGTAACAGAAGTAATTGTGTAAGGGCTTGTTTGAATTTGAGGATTCTAACAATGCAGGGATAGGAAATAGATAGGAATAGGATAGGAATGCACGTGCAAAACAGAGAATTTAAAAACACAGGATTTCTGCCAATCTGGGTGTTTGGTTCACAGGAATTGGAAGATCACAGGATGCAAAGAAGCATGTTGAGATTAAGTCAAACCACAAGAAAATGTACGGTTATAATGCTATTATGCTACTATCTCTTAGTCTTGTGCTTCATGATAGGAATTTGAAAAGGAGGACAAGTGGAAATTTACGTTTTTTTTCAAGGAGACACTAAAGGAACAAATCTTACAGTTTTCCTTTGCTCCATTCCTTTGAACCAAATGCATGAATAGTAGTACCATAGGAAACTTTCCAATTCCTATGTTTTTCCTTCACTTTTCCTTTCAAGCACTGGCAATTCTAGTAGGCAGGCCTGAGGAAGGAAAAGCCTACACTCAAAAAATGTTTTTGTGCTACTTCTACTACTTTGGACCCAAGCCACTACCCTACTAGCTCAACTCCCAGGCCCATCGACAAATGCACAGCTCAACCGTAGAGATAAATAAGGATGGCATTCAAGAGAGTCCATCACGGATAGCTAACTTGCCTGGTACCTCACTGCTTGTTATATAGTAGGATAAAATAATCGTATTTCACGTTACTACGTGTGCTCAGTGGACAATACATAAAACATGTAGAGTAAAAAAGGGATGCAACAAGTGTACAACCTCTTTGGCGAAGCCATGTCGATCTCAGCATGATTGGGTTGGTCGGTGAGGATGCTCCAGCTGACTTGGCTGTCGGAGTAGGGGAAGAAGATCTTAGGCGTCTGGAGATGGAGCCCGGGGTACTTCTCCGCTGTGATGGAGGGTTTCGTCATTGGAGCAGCTCCGGTGAGTTATATGACGCCGAGGCAGAAGCAGGACAATAGAGACAATGTTAACCTGAGTGGAATTCTAATAACATCTCCAATAGATGACGTAAAATACATAACCACAAAGTTCTAGATGTAAAATACATCAGCCGCTTATCTCTGAACTTAACTGCGGAACTGAATTGAAGTATCGAAACTGAATTTTGCTGTCGAAACTGAATTTTGTCGTCGAAACTGAATGCACTAGTAGCAGAAAAGCAGTAGCAGCAGCATGTGCGAGAGCCGGGGCAACTGGTCGTGTAGCAGTTCATCTTCAACCTCCACCCCCTGAGCCGCCAGCCACCACCGCCCAAACCGCCGCCGCCCACCGCTCGCGGCCGGCAGTGCGCTGCCCCGCCCTCCCCGAAACCACTGCCCACCGCCGGTCCACTGCCGCCCCGGCCAGCCCTCTAGGCCCCCCGTGCCGAGCTTTTTCTCCAGCAATCCCCACGTCATCGCCGGTGACCACCGTCCCCACCCTGAACCCTAAAATAGATAGTGGGGTACCTCTTTGGCGAGCCCCCCCTCCCTGTTGCGGCTAGTACTTCCTTAACTCCAGTGAGCCCCCCACCCCCTGAAAATCGACTAAACCAAAATTTGATTCAGTCGACTAAAGTGTAGCCAAATCAGGGCAGCATCGCAAGCAAGAGCAAGAGCGAGAGCAGTAGTGCAAGCAAGAGCAAGAGCAATAGCAACAGCAGACTAGGCAGGGGACCGAGAGCAAGAGCAGAGCAGCAGCGCGAGCGAGAGCTAAAGCAGCATCAACTCCTACTGATGTGGACGTCACCGCCGAGGGAGCGACACCATGGAGGAAGTGGCCGGCGACGCCGCCGTGGATGGAGCCGCGTCATGTCAGCTCGGGACCGAGCGCCGGCAACACCATGAGATCGAATGAAGAAGAAAATGAGGCGATGAGTGTACAACCTCTTTGGTGGCGCCGATTAGGCCTCAGCTTCATCCGAGGAAATAGTGATGATGATGCTCTTCCGGTGGTGCAGGTGAAGATGAAGGTGTGGGAATGGAGGTGGCGCAAAAGATGAGGGGAACATCAGGGTAGCTCCTTGGAGGTGGAGGACAGGGTGGCTGAATCGGAGGGACGACGAGATCAATGACAGATCCTCATCCAGTACGGTGGATGAGGGACGTGAAGGTGTTGCTATGGATGACGTCATCGGGGAAGAGGCTCTGGCTGGGCAGCGGTGAGGTGGCAGACGGAGGAGGGCGGGGTTTCACAGCTGGAGCGGAGAGGTTATGGCGGCTTGGGATTTCAAATGGCGAAAAGGAGGCGATGGGACACTACAAAAAAAGACACATCCCTGACATTTTGGGCCGAACGAATTTTTTTTCTGTCATACATATGACACTTCTATGACGATAATTGTGACAAAACCCGGTATCATCATAGATGTGGTGGGCTCCTACTTCTATGACAAAAAATCATGATAGAAAATGGGATTTTCATCCTGGGCGGGCCGGAGACGCAACTGCATGACATTCTTTGGGCCGTCCATGATGGAAAAAACCGTGGTAGAAGCGAGGGGGAGGAAAATTTCGGGGAGTTCCCAGTTACGGTGGGAGGTCGAGGGCCGAGCGATGCGCGTTTCTCTCGTACACGTACGCGCCTGTGTGCGAGGTGTTGGCTCTAACTGAACCCGAGCGAGGCGTTGGGCTCTAACTGAACCCGAGTGATTGCACTGCAGGCTACACGTTACTGAACCCGAGCGATCGATCGATGGCTGTTAACTGAACCCGATCGAGCGATTGCTTCGCTACTGCTGCTAACTGAAGCCGATCGATGGGATGAACTGTGAGCATTGCGGGGGGTTTGGATGAATAGTGAGCGGTGGCATTTCCTATGGATGAACAGGACCCCGTGGTGTGTTGGAGGGCTAGATGAACAGTAGACGGTGGAGGGGTGCCCGTGGAGGGGTGGATGAACAAGACCCCGTGGTGTGGAGGGCTGGATGAACAGTAGACGATGGAGGGATGGTTGAACAGGACCCCGTGGTGTGGAGGGCTGGATGAACAGTAGATGGTGGAGGGGTGCCCGTGGAGGGGTGGTTGAACAGGACCCCGTGGTGTGGAGGGCTGGATGAACAGTAGACGGTGGATGGGTGGTTGAACAGTAGCCGAGGGAGTAGCGCGCGGTGGAGGCTGGATGAACATGAGCCCATGGAGGCTGGAGGAGGTCGACAGTGGAGATGAACAGTATCCTGTGGAGTCCCGTTTTGCGGTACGCCACACCTCTCCCGATGAACATGACCCCCATTTCGACCGTAGCGCTCCAACACAAGTCCGTTTCCTCCATTTTGCGGTACGCCACACCCCTCCCGATCAACAGGACCCCCGTTTCGACCGTAGGAGGTCCGTTTCCTCCATTTTGCGGTACACTAGACCCCTCCCGATGAACAGGATCCCGTTTCGAACGTGGCCAGTCGAACAAAAGGCCGTTTCCTCCGTTCTGCGGTATGCCAGGCCTCGTTTCCGTCGCCTGTTCCGTCCAAGCCCTCCCGATGAACACGACGCATTCCGTTGCCTCCCCATGAACACGACGCATTCCGTTGCCTCCCCATGAACACGACGACGACGCTGTTTCTCCGTTCCGACCCAGCAATGTACACGAGCCCTGGCCGTACGTATGCGCGAGTAGGCGTTCGAGACCCCGCTCGTATGTACACATACGTGGCCGTACTTTCTTTCTTGCACCCTGGCCGCTGTACGTACATGTACATGCTACGTGCGCGCCTCTACTACGACACGTGCTCGCCTCTACATCAACCAATATGTACGTACACATTCGCGACCAAAATGACAACGCTATGTACGCTTCGACTAGGTGGGTCCCGACTGTCAGGCACTTCCTTGTCTGCGAAGATGTAGCTGGTGGGTCCCAGCAGTCAGGGGGGCGAAATACGGTGGCCCGTCCGATGGGTCTCCGCTGTCAGGTGGAGGAATAATTATATTGCACATAATAAGGAGGCACTTCCTTGCTGCGACCGTGGACCCAGCTGTCAGCGTCTCCATGTACAGTCCACGTCCAATGGAAGCCGTTCCTTGACCACGTTGACCACGCCGCGCCGAGAGCACCAGGGCGCTGGACGATGGCGAGGCCTAGGAAGGGGACGATGCGGAGCCGGGGAAGACGCGACAGTGAATGCCCATGCATAGAGGAGTACGAGGGCACTGGTTCGCTGCGGTCTGAGGCTGCCATCGCCGCAGAGTAACAGGGGGTGTGGGTGAGTAGAGGGATGGCCTGGCCAGCGGTGGGAGTAGTAGGGTGCGGTGAGGCCTCCACCGCATCACAGCCGGCCACAGGAGGCAGGAGCACGAGGCACGACCGACGCTGGTTTGGGCGGCTGGAGCAAGAAGACCAGAGGTTGAAGAAGCACTACGGCCGTTGGATGGACATCATACGGTCACTGGAGCTAGAATCATGCATATTGACAAAGCTGACAAAGCCCTTCGTCCCCGTCAACTTAGTAGGCCCACAAGTCAGCCTGCCACTATACTGGGTCCCAGCTAACAGGGGGAGTATTCATTTTTTGTGCGTAATAAGGAGGCACTTCCTTGCGTGCGAAGATATAGCTGGTGGGTCCGAGCTGTCAGCGGCGGTAACGTTTTTTTCGCAAAATACAGAGGCCCTTTCGATGGGTCCCTCATGTCAGGTGGAGGAATCATTATTTTGCGCGTAATAAGGAGGCATTTCCTTGTGTGCGGCCGTGGACCCAGCTGTCGGCCTCTCCACGTACAGTCCACTTCAGATGCATGTCGGTCGTTGACCACGTTGACCAGGCCGCGCCGAGAGCACCAGGGCGGTGGACGACGGCGAGGCCTAGGAAGGGAACAACACGGAGGCAGGGAAGACTCAGCAGTTGTTTCCCACGCGAAGGGGAGTACGACTGTACGAGGGTTTACTAGTTCGTCTGCCGTCGCCGGAGAATAACAGCAGGTGTGCGTGAGTAGAGGGATGTCTAGGCCAGCGATGGGAGTACGGTGGGGCGGTGAGGCCTGCCCGGCAGCAGAGCCGGCCGCGGGGAGGAGGGAGTAGGTAGTCCCGCCGGCGCTTGTTTGAGCGGCTGGAGCAGGAAGAGCAGAGATTGAAGAAGCACGACGGCCGTTGGATGGACATCCAACAGTCACTGCTTGTGCGTCAACCTTTTTTTTAGGAAAGCCTCAAATCTGTGGAAAACAGCATACAGCCCATCTGCCATTATTTCTAATAATTTTCAGCCCATTTGCTAATTCTAAAGGTTTTTTTTGGAGCCCATATTCTTTTTGTAAGCATTACAGCCCAAATTATGGCCACGGTTAAAACATTATATGAAATTTTGCATATTTCGGTGCGGTCCGAACTGTTTTTAATCCCGAAATTTCGACTCACATTCAAACTGGTTTTAAAAATAAATGTATATCAATATAAAATCTAACAAATTCTCCATGCATAAAAATTAATGTAATTTAAAATCTTGAAATGAAAAAAAGATATTTGAAACTAATTGCCGGTTTGATGTGTTTTAAAAATGTACAGCCCATTTCGCATTACTGATGGGCCATTTTCTTGGCCAGCCGAATGAAAGCTCTCCTCATCTTGAAAGATTTGCAGCCCAACAAGCCTGACAAAGCGACTTACTTCGCAAATCACAAAAAACTGGGTTGTGGCCGTGGACCCAACTGTCAGCCTCTCCACGTATAGTACTCTTCCGATGGAAGTCGTTCCTTGACCACGTTGACCACGCCGCGCGGAGAGCACCACGGCGGTGGACGACGGCGAGGCCTAGGAAGGGGACGACCCTGAGCCGGGGAAGACGCGGCAGTGGAAGCCTGCGCGGAGAGGAGTACGCGGGTTCACTGGTTCGGCTGCGGTGTGAGGCTGCCGTCGCCGCAGGGCCTGGCCAATGGTGGGAATAGTAGGGGGCGGTGAGACCTCCGCGGCAGCACAGCCGGCCACGGGAGGCAGGAGCATGCGGCATGACCGGCGCTACTTTGGGCGTTTGGAGCAAGAAGACCAGAGGTTGAAGAAGCACTACGGCCGTCGGATGGACATCGTACGGTCACTGGAGCTAGAATCGTTCATATTGACTAAGTTGACAAAGCCCTCCATCCCCGTCAACTTTGTTGTCCCATAAGTCATCCTACCACTATGGTGGGTCCCAGCTAGCATGGGCGTATTCATTTTTTTGTGCGTAATAAGGAGGCACTTCCTTGCATGTGAAGATATAGCTGGTGGGCCCGACATGTCAGCGGGGGGAACGTTTTTTCGCAAAATACAGAGGCCCTTCTGGTGGGTCCCAGCTATCAGGTGGAGGAATCATTATTTTGCGCGTATAGTCCATGGCTGATGGATGTCGTCCGTTGACCAAGTTGACCAGGCCGTGCCGAGAGCACCATGGCGGTGGACGACGGCGAGGCCTAGGAAGTGAATGACACGGAGCCGGGGAAGACTCGGCAATGGTTGCCCACGCGGTGGGGAGTACAAGGGTTTACTGGTCTGGCTGCCGTCGTCGGAAAATAACAGGAGGTGTGGGTGAGTAGAGGAATGGCCTGGCCAGCAATGAAGTAGGGTGGGGCGGTGCGGCCTGTGCGGCAGCACAGCCGGCCACGGGAGGCGGGAGCAGGCAGTCCCACCGGAGCTGGTTTGGCCGGCTGGAGCAAGAAGATCAGATATTGAAGAAGCAGCACGGCCGTTGGATTAACATCCAACGGTCACTGCTGCTAGAATCGTTTGTGGACTAAGTTGACAAAGCCAAAGTACACGTCAACCTAGTAGACCCACAAGTCAGCCTCCAAATCTGTCCCAAACAGCATATAACCAGAAATTTCTAGCCAGATTCAAATTAATTTTAAATCTAAATATACCTTAATTTAAATTCAATGAAATTTTACCCGCACAAAAACAATGAAATTTCAAATATCAAAATGCGAAAGAAAACAGTATTTTGGAACTAATTGTCTGTTTGCTGTATTTTTTCATTTTACAGCCCATTTATTATTACCTATAGCCCATTTCTTATTACTTATAGCCCATTTTCTGGGCAAAATGCATCCCTCCTCGTCTTGAAAGATTTCCGGCCCAGCAGGGCGAAGAAAAGCAAGTAGGCCTACGTTGGTTATTCCGCAAAAACCAAAATAGTTGGCTAGCAATTTTCAGAAAGGAAAAAACAAACTAGGCTGGCCATGTGCTAAACATATGAAATAAAAGCCTGGTCTAGACGGGCCACGGGTCCCGCACAACCCAGTTGATACCCTTCTCTGTCCCGAAAAAACAAAATTACTGCGCGCGCTGCTGGGTCCCTACTGTCATCCTCACCATGTACAGTCATCTCCTTATTCCTCTCGGTTGTTGACCATGTTCACAACACCAGAGGGAGGCGCCGTGGCGAGAAAACAAAGGCGGAGGACGATGGTGAGGCCTCGGACGGGAACGAACAGGAGCCGGGGCAGATCATAGCCAGCCGTCGGAGGCGGGAGCAGGTGGTCCCGCCGGCGCTGATTTGGCTTTGGCGGCTCGAGGAAGAAGAGACTGAAGAAACGCGACAGATGTTGAATGTCAATCCAATGGTCAAGGTTGGTACAATCGTTTTTTGACTAAGGGGACACCAAGTAGCATACTTTTTTATGTATAGGAAGAAAACTGCGAGGAAAATGCGTTCATCTGCCGTCCTCCTCACTGGGAACGTTTGCCACATAAGTGACTAGCACCCTTGGTTTTCAACTGAGAGGTCTTGGGTTCGAGTCCCAGGAACTCTCAATTTTGTCCTCCTTCCTTCCTCGCAAAAAAAGGGAAAGAAAATCAAAGACTTGGGAAGGCATACAGAACAAGCTAGTGTACCAGTAATGAGACGTTGCCGAGTTTTAGAAAAAAGAAAGACGTGCTCCTGTAGCTGGTTCGAATCCAAACCTAGACTATGACTATATATGGTGCTATGCTACTCTGCAAGTAATGAAACTCACATATCCAATGTTCGCTTCTCCTCTTCTCTACTTACTCTGCCTAGCATCAGAAGCTCTGGCCGCAGCAACCATGTCCGTTGGCTACTCGTCCACCTGCTCTTCAGCAGGCAACAACCAGATATGCGCCAAGTTGCAACCCGTACCATCACCTGTGGGTCTCATCACACCCTCGCCGGCACGCGCATCACAGCCGATTGCTCATCGCAACCCGCTGCCGTTGGTGTGGTGCCACTGCTGCAAATCACGCAGAGTCATCCGTCGCGTCTCAACCACAATCCGCAACCCTGGCCGAGTCTTCTACAAATGCCCGAATCATGGGGTAATAATATGTTTAAGTGTTGTTCTGCTGCTTTTAGTTGCTGATTTTTTAATAGTTTGGTTGATGATCTACCAATTTGATTCGTGCAGAAAAGGGAAGATTCGTGTGATTTGTATTTCTGAGAAGTTGCTGATGTGGGGGAATGCAACTACGCTGATTATTTGGTTAGCCGAGGAATCCCAATACCAGCAGGTTGGGGTGTTGGACAAGTAACTGAAGGAATGGCTGAACAGGAAGATGCAGAGTAGAAGCTTAAAGATGCAGTTCCTCTGATCATGGCCAAGCAATAGCTGTTGAACGGCCTTGACAGCAATGAGGAGATGAAAGAGCTTGTGAAGATAATGGGCAAAATCGATGTGCTCTGTAGGATGATTGTCTCTTTATTTGAAGTGTATGTAGCACTCATGATGTATTCAAGGGCTACGACATGAGCACTTTGCTGAAACTAGTAATGAATGAACCTGTGTAGCAGGCTGGGCGTAGTGTTGTGAACATCTAATGATTTCTATTAACGGAAATCAGGGGGTATCCCCTTTTGCTCATATAAATAAATAAATAGCAGAGGCCCTGTCGGGGAAGCTTTGTTCTCATTCGAAGACGTCGAGCAATTTGCGGTCCAACAACAAACTATGTCATCAAATTCAAGTTTCACAGCGAAATATGAGTACAACTAAACAACAATGTCATCATGTTTTAGTTGTCATACAATCACCAAACACAAATCAGCATACATAACAAGTGATGTTCTCACAGCAAAATACTAAATCATCATGTTTTAGTTCATCAGGTTTCAGTTGTCATAGTAAACACAATTTCACATAGTAGATAAAAAAACGTCTTCTGACAGGCAAATACGACAAAAGCAATGTAATCATCATCCGCAGCAGCAGCGTCAACATCTTCGCCATGTGTATCAGTCTGAATCATAATTCCCCACCATGTCATCTTCTTCTTCATCCTCAACGTCCTCAAACGTTGGCTTCTTCTTGATCAACTCTTGTATGTCCACAACACGACAGGCAATCTTTTCGCTGGCGTCATTGACGTGATGGTTCTCAAAGATATTAGGAACATCTGTGTTATCTTGTACATCAGGAGAAGTGTAAGCATCATCTTGTTGTGCAACTTCATTAAACGAATTCCTTTGCTCAAACCTTTGCAATACTCTCCAGTCATCTCTACGTGCAAATGTGTCTTCCAAGAAAAATATCTGTGTTGCTTGATTTGCCAAAATAAAAGGCTCGTTGGTCTGGTACGCCGCCTTAACATTGATGGATTTGAAATAATCATCAGCTCTGGGTTTTGTGATCCTGGAAAACAGGTTATACCAACGACAGCACAACATAACCACACACCGATGATCCTCGAAACTGGAGATATACCACAACTGAATAATGTCTGTTCTGTTAGCATACATTTCAGTTGTCTCTTTGTCATATGTATCTGTGCTCATGATGGCACTGTTTTGTGTCTTCCTGCCTTCGTCTCGTGCAAGGGTGTTGTAGCGCACATCTGCAACAACGCAAGATTCATAATGTCTTACCCGAGTATCAGGACCCATTGCTAGTGAGTAAAGGGCATCATCAACTGCCTGCCCATCCTCCCGCATCTTCTTAACGTATGGTTAGAAAATAGACAAGTTGATCATCTTATGTACTCAATATATTAAAAAAACTGACAGTGCACTTCAAAAGATTACATGGTTCTTGAACCATTTCGCAAATCCTGCCATAACTAGTATGTCAATGTTTCTTGGATTTTGCGGCAGTAACTCCTCTTTGTAGATGCTGCACAACATAGTGATCGCGTCAAACATCTAAATATATAAGAATGTGCTGCAAGTTTAGTACATTATGATGTATAAGCTGCAGTACTGCACTTACTTGATATAAGGTAGTATCTCAAGACAGTTATTCAATACATACCAAACCATTTTGTCCAAATCTTTAGGTTTGTCCTCTTGTCGACTCTTCCCTGTAACTCGAACAGAATAATCGAAAACATTGAGCCCAGGATTGTCTTCACCCACCTCTTTGCTAAGCTGATCAGCTGTTTCAATGTATTTTGAGCAGAATGCCAATGCTTCTGTAGCAATGTAGGCCTCTGCAATGGAACCCTCGGGTCTAGCTCTGTTCCTAACATAGCCCTTGAAAGTGCCTAGCCGCCTTTCAATAGGGTACATCCAGCCATACTGTACTGGACCTCTAAGTAGTGCCTCATCAGGTAGATTAACAGCCAAATGCACCATCACATCAAAGAAGGCTGGAGGATGTATCTTCTCAAGGTGGCATAGGATAGTTGGTATCTTGTCTCTAAGACGCTCCAAAGCATCTATCCTGATATTCCTACTGTAGAGTTCCCTGAAGAATTGTCCCAACTCTGCAACTGCTCTGTATAAGTCTGTAACGACCCGGATTTGGTAGAATCCGAGTCTCTGTTCTTACTGTGCTATCCCTGGATCATAGCTAGCGCACACAGTAACGAAAATGAATATCAGTAAGACATAGATCATTCTACTACAACGGTAGATCCAGATATATATAAATCATACCTTAGGCACAGCTCAAGCTAGCAGATAATACAACGGAATTATACGTAGTCACTAAGTTAGGCTCCATCAATGCCACTGGGCTCGTTGAGTGTAGACCATAACCCTATCGTCTCTTAATTTGTCGAGATCTGCACATGACAGGTGTAGATGAGTACGTGGAATGTACTTGCAAGTTGCAAAGGAAAGTATAACAGATTATATATGCAGGGTAAGTATTGGTGGAGGTTTCCTTTGCATAAAGCCAATTTTCTACTACTAAAAATTTTAAACTTTGTTTGAAATAGAAACAGTTTTTTTAGTACAAAAGATAGGAGTGAGACACTTGGATATACGCACCAGTGCTCATTCTCCAAAATAGTTTTTCAAATATACATAAGGTTGAAGTGAAACACATTCACTGTGCTCATTCCTCAACTTTAACCCTTAAAAATATACTTTTAGAAAAGAAAGGGGAGATTCTTCTTCAGTCCAAGTCTTCAGTTGCTCAAAATTGCCCGTAACCGGGGGCACGGCTAATCGATTAGATTAAACCCTCTGCAGAGGTCGTACACGTTCCCCACATGACACAACCAACCCCGTTTATCGTTACACACTTGGGTGTATGACTAGGAGGAGGTTGTGACGAAGCCTTTCCGTAACAGCCCCCTATACCACCAAGCCGCCCGCAACTTCGGCACGAAGGCCTCTCTCCGATGGCGGTCCTCGGGTAGGGTTTCCCGTTAGTACTAAGCTAAGCGAGAGCCCATAGTAGCATGCGGCTGTACTGGAAGCTACATCAAACTGTACTTGGAAGATCTCAGTCCCCTGGACGGCAATCCCCACCAAAAACCTATGTGCAAGACCCCAGTCAGGCGCATTCACTGCAAGACCCCGATGGGCGCAATCACTTGTAGACGTTCCCGTCAATACCATTCCGCCCAGGGAGTAGAAGTAAAATAGTATATAGTTTTGTTTTCCAAAAGTTTTCACAAAACGTTGCCCCAAAAGAGGCAAGTTTAGAGGTTGAAAACAATTTTGGTTTTCATCCCACCCATTTTTATGCAAGCGTGGCCAAGCATGCTTGCAAGTCTTGAACCTATGGCTCTAGCTAGTAATAATACTTTGTAAAACTTTTATAAAACATGCATAGTATTAAAATATAAAGGAGTATGCATAATATGAAGACATAGGTCAAAGCATGATCAATTTGCAACTTGCCTGAGTCTTGAAGTTGATTCCCTACTTGTTATCGTCACTCCTGCCGAACTTCTGCCACAAAAGAGTTTGAGAAGGCATCCTTAGGAGAAGGGTCGAATGGAGTTGTTGGAACACCAACAACGAAAAAGGATAAACTTGATATGGTTTTATGGAATACATCTCAAATTATGAGGTGACAACCTGCCACTAACAAAATCAAAGATTGGGTTGATATCAACAAGCAGACGAGAAACCTATTCACCGGGAGGATAGATGAAGAACTTGGGTCATTTATAAGCACCGTAAATAGCAACAATCCTTAGGGAAGGCTTTAGGTGAAACATGACACAAGATAACTCCAACGAAGAGGTTGATGAATTTAAAATACCTCATTCTTGATAGCTTGAGAAACATGAAGCACGAAGGAAAATTATCAAGAATGACATAATACCACCTCCAATGGTACGAAAGAAAGACTTGCACTCCGGATTACAAGAAGAAGAATGCTTGAGCTCCTTAAAAGAATCTCGATGAAAACTTCGAGAAGGAAATAAATCCTTGATGAACCATCATGTAGAACCTCCATGAAGAACTCCGTTAAACAAAAGAATGATCATACGGAAAGAAAGGGTAGTTGAAA
Source organism: Triticum dicoccoides (assembly GCF_002162155.2). Lineage (NCBI taxonomy): Eukaryota > Viridiplantae > Streptophyta > Magnoliopsida > Poales > Poaceae > Triticum > Triticum dicoccoides. Next base: position 304,131,445 of record NC_041384.1, read on the forward strand.
ACACAAGGTGAAGCCTTGCAATGATTTAGATGGAGCTTCACGACGATATATTTGAGAGAGCTTGGAACTCTGGAAAAGAAAGATGAACAAATGAAATCAAGAATTTGATGAGCCTCCGGAGTAAGGAATTAATCACTTGGATGAAACAAGAATAAGAATTATATTATGCTTATCCTTCATCAATTAAATTGATGCCAAGCAACGGATTTGGCACACTACTTATTCTCGTAGCAAGGATTAAGAGAGATATAAAATAAACTTGGGAAGTTGTTGAACAAACCACCGGAAGTGTTGAAACAACGAATAAATTGATATGATGAAGAAGGAAGAGAACTCTTGAGCAAACCACCATAAGAAAGGAAAAAGAACGAATAAAAGATACGAATCACCGGGAAGAATTTGCAAATGAACGAAGATGCTTGAGAGAATCTAGATGCAAGTGAACGAAGGGATCACAAACTGATTAGAGAATATTGAATGATGCACCGGTAAGATTTGGAGAATGATAGCTGGAAGCTGAGAATGACTAAACCTGAATTGATGGACTCCAGATAGGTGAAAGGAATTCTCACAATCAAAAACAATTACGAGAGGGTGGCCTCGAACTAGAACCACGAATCTTGAAGAGAAAAGAGCAAGATTGACACAAAAATCTTCTTCGATCTTCGAATGATGAGAATGACAATGAGAAACACCACCATGAATAATTTAGACACTCCGGGAGAATAAAAAGCAAAGGGGTTGAGCCAACTATGAAAAGAATTTGAAAACGATCTTGGAGAAGACATTTGACTGATGATAAATCATTCTTACGTCAAACTTTGAAAAGAATTTGTGAATACCTCCGGGAAAATATGAAGAGTCAGGTAAGATCCTGGAAAAGACCTATGGGTTAGGGCCCACTCAAAAGAAACACCGTAGAACGATTGCTTGAAAAGAGAGATAGCGCCGGTTGAATTAAATGGCTTGAATGAGATAACAACCCCGAAATAGGTTGATCAGATCTTGAATGACAAGACGAGCCTATTGAGATATCTTGAGCACTCCCGAACAAATGAATAGCGAGAAATGAATTATTATGAGGTGCACCGGTATGAGAAGGTATTTGAAACGAGGAAAAAAAGGATATGAGATCAACACCGAAAGCTTGATTTGAAACCACCGGAGAAGAAAATGAGTGAAGAGTGACAAACTTGAAGCTCCGTTAGAAATCTTCATGAGAATCACCGGATAAGGATATTGATTGAAAAGAATGGAGAGACTTCACATCAGTAAAATGGAAACTTGATTAAGAAATTCGAGTCCTCGAAGAAAAAGGGTGGGAGGGCGGGAAAACAAAGGAAGCTTGGGACGAATGGAATGAGCACCGTTGAGAAGAACTGATACTTGATCTTGCGGATGTTGAAATGTTCGGATCCACTTGAAGAGAAACACACCGGTGAAAAGGATTGACATGACAATCTCAATGAACAAGAAGGATTAGTATTCACATAGAAATATGAGAACACCGCTTAGAAAAGGTATGGAATCAACACTTGACTTTGAAGCAACTCGAATACCACAACTCAAAACAAAACAAAGGATTGGCTTGCAGAATAAGCCGGAACAAACATATGATAGAGATTTCGTCTGAAGTTTTTGTGGTGGGGCCTACACGAGCTCGATCGTACAGCACCATCATGTACAAGGCAGTGCACATGACATACGAAGCGTCCCCGAGTCGGCATAGCCAAGGACTCTTTAAGACACAACGAGACCACTGTAAAACCAACCGTGAATAGGCAGACCACTAGATGTCGAACCCCAATTTCATATCATATATCCGTCGGAAAGATATCCTAAGAGCTACTAGAATTCCCACCTATGAAACTCCCGAAATTTTCCGGTTATGCAATCAGGTGTTGGGGATACAGGGGAAGCATAATATCTCACCCAAATCTAGCAAATCCAGCTGTATCCATCCTTCAACACATAACCAAGAAAAACTTCGGAAATCATCTACCTCAACCTTCGAAAAGCATACGTTATACGAGTTATGGCAATACTCCTGAACTCCCGCCCCAGTACTGGGTGGCGTCGAGGTTATCTCACCAATGAACTGCATAAAGGAGACTTTCAATGTCGGTGAAACTAAACTCAGGTAATCCAGAACTGCAATGATAAAATTGTGACAACAACACCTCGGAGCTCAACTCCCCGGGACACTGCCACAACCTCTAAAGACAGGAAGCACCAAGAACAATGTTCTCGTCACAAAACCATCGGAACGATTCCAAGATACCCACGTGATCCTAAAATTTTTTAGTGAAATTTGAGAAGAGAAGAGTCAAAACTCTACGTCATGATGCCTTACCAGAGCGATGAAGGGACTGGGGAGTAAAAAGAATTCCTAAACTCTCCGATATATAATTCCTAAATGACTCAAAACATTTTTCTAGACTCAACTCGTCAGCTAATTCGATCAAGCAGTGGGGGCTCCTAAGGTCGGGGAAGGCTCTGATTACCAACTTGTAACGCCCTCGATGCAGCTATATCTCCCACGTGTCGGAGCACGACTTAGAGGTATAACCGCATTGAAATCAATGTCGCAAGTGAGGTAATATTCACACAACCCATGTAATACATAAGGGAAAGAGATACATAGTTGGCTTACACTCGCCACTTCACACAATTACATGAATAAAGCATTACATCATCCAAATACAATCAAGGCCCGACTACGGAGCCAAAACAAAAGAAGACTACCCCAAATGCGACAAGGTCCCCGATCGACCCCAACTGGGCTCCACTACTGATCAACTAGAACAAAACAGCACAAACGACAAGATCTTCATCGAGCTCCTCCTGAGCTTGGTTGCTTCACGTGCTCGGCAACATCGGCACCTGCAAACTGGTTTTGAAAGTATCTGTGAGCCACGGGGACTCAGCAATCTCGCACCCTCATGATCAAGACTATTTAAGCTTATGGGTAAGGTAAAGGTATGAGGTGGAGCTGCAGCAAGCGACTAGCATATATGGTGGCTAACATACGCAAATGAGAGCGAGAAGAGAAGGCAAAGCACGATCGAGAAACTATGATCAAGAAGTGAACCTAGAACAACCTACGTCAAGCATAACTCCAACACCATGTTCACTTCCCGGACTCCGCCGGAAAGAGACCATCATGGTTACACACGCGGTTGATGTATTTTAATTAAGGTCAACTTCAGGTTTTCTACAACCGGACATTAACAAATTCCCATCTGCCCATAACCGCAGGCACGGCTTTCAAAGTTCAAATCCCTGCAGGGGTGTCCCAACTTAGCCCATCACAAGCTCTCACGGTCAATGAAGGAATAGACCTCCTCCCGAGACGTTCCGATCAGACTCAGTATCCCGGTTCTACAAGACACTTCGACAAGTTAAAACAAATCCAGCAACACCGCCCGAATGTGCCGACAAATCCTGATAGGAGCTGCACATATCTCGTTCTCAGGGCACACTCAGATGAGCGCTCCGTACAACTAAAACCAAACCTCGAGTTTCCCCAAGGGGGCGCTGCACAGGACTCTAGTTCGGACCAACACTCAAACGAGCACTGGCCCGGGGGGGTTAAAATAAAGATGACCCTTGAGTCTGCAGAACCCAAGGGAAAGAAAAGGCTAGGTGGCAAATGGTAAAACCAATGTTGGGCATTGTCGGTGTCAAAACCGGCGGATCTCGGGTAGGAGGTCCCGAACTATGCGTCTAGGCCGGATGGTAACAGGAGGCAGGGAACACGATGTTTTACCCAGGTTCGGGCCCTCTTGATGGAGGTAAAACCCTACGTCCTGCTTGATTAATATTGATGATATGGGTAGTACAAGAGTAGATCTACCATGAGATCAAGGAGGCTAAACCCTAGAAGCTAGCCTATGGTATGATTGTTGTATATGGATTTGATTGCCTGCGGACTACAACCCTCCGGTTTATATAGACACCGGATAGGGTTAGGGTTACATAGAGTCGGTTAAAATGGTAGGAGATCTTGAATATCCGCATCTCCAAGCTTGCCTTCCACGCCAAAAGGAAAGTGCCATCCGGACACGGGACGAAGTCTTCAATCTTGTATCTTCATAGTCCAGGAGTCCGGCTGAAGGTATAGTCCGGCTACCCGAACACCCCCTAATCTAGGACTCCCTCAGTAGCCCCTGAACCAGGCTTCAATGACGACGAGTCCGGCGCGCAAATTGTCTTCGGCATTGCAAGGCGGGTTCCTCCTCCAAGTCCTTCATAGAAGATTGTAAACACCAACAGTAGTGTCCGGCTCTGCAAAATAAGCTTCCACATATTGCCATAGAGAGAATAATATTAACACAAATCAAATCTGCTGACGTATTCCGCTGTGCGTCATCACACTACAGCCAAGTCCTTCACTCGAATCGTTTTCACTTTTCCACCTTAGTGTGTTTTGCGAGGCGGTTTCCTTGGCACGTCTTGTCAAAGCAGAGATCGTGTACCCCCCTTTTACGGGATTCTCATCAATACGGACGTGGGTAACCCAACCGCGCCACTTATCACGGCGCTTGGGAGGCAAGCGAGTTTTACTAGGCAGGTGGGGACGCACAATCGCATCCGCCCATATAAGGGGACAAGGATCCACCTTTTTACCTACGCCTTCTTCCTCCTTTGCCTATCCATCTCCTACGCACCCGAGCTCCAGCGCCCAAGCCCGCACTTCCCACCTCAACGTTCTCCAGCAATGTCCGAAGCGGGAGGCAAGTGGATGGTCTCCTCCATCATGGAGGGCAAAATCAAGAAGCTAAGGAAGGCCGGATACCTGTCCAAGGACATCGCGCACCGGCTTCCCGAAGAGGGGCAGCTTCTCCCCACCCCAAGGCCCCATGAGAGGGTAGTATTTCTCCCCCACTTCCTCCGCGGACTGGGTTTTCCACTCCACCCATTTGTCCGGGGGCTCATGTTCTACTACGGCCTGGATTTCCACGATCTGGCTTCGAACTTCATCCTCAACATCTCGGCGTTTATCGTCGTGTGCGAGGCTTTTCTCCGCGTCCGCCCCCATTTCGGCCTCTGTCTCAAGACCTTCAACGTCAAGCCCAAGGTGGTGCCCGGCAGCCAGGCGGAGTGCGGAGGCGCCATGGCGGGCAAGATGGCCAACGTCCTATGGTTCGAGGGCTCTTTCGTGGAGACCCTAAAGGGATGGCAATCCGGGTGGTTTTATATCACCAAGCTGCGCGATCCGGAATGGACCAAAGCCCCCGAGTTCTGATCCGGACCCCCCACGTGACTTATGTCCTGGAAAGAGACGAGCCTGTCGTGGGGTGAAGAAAAAGAGGTGACCAGATTGCAAACATGCATCCAGTCCCTGGTGAACAAGCCAGTCCAGCTTGTTAATATAATCCAGGTTATGCTCGTCCGCTGGATCCTCCCGTGCCAACAATGGGATTTTAATCTGTGGGAGTTCAACCCGGTGCAACATCAAACGCTCAGCAGGATCTTCGACACGACGTACGAAGATGCTTGGAAGATGCTATTCAAGGGCGCCGAGGCTCCCGCATCCTCTTCCGAGGACCGCAGATACAGCTCGCAGCGTCACGCTAGCGAGGTATGCCATCTACACCTTTTACAGGATGTTAAGCTTTTTTCATAGTTTGACTCTATGCAGGATCTAAACTCCCTTACCTTTGATAGGCTTGGCGGGCGATATCCGGACCGATTAACTGTCCGGCTCCACTGCCCGAAGACCCATCCCCAGCTCTACTAGCGAAGTTGCTGGTTCCGGCGCCTTATGTGGTGTCAGAGAAGAAGGCCAAGAAGAAGAATACCACGGGGACTCGAAAGAGTGCCCGCAACGTGGTGGTGTCGGACTCCTCATCTGACGAGTCCGAGACGCCCTCCTCCCGCGAAAACGAGGAGGAGGAAGAAGAAAACTCTCTCCCCCCCAGCGAAGGGAGGAGAGAAGAGGAAGGCCGCCCTAACAGGGGAGGCCGAGGGGTCTAGGAAAAGGAAGACCCCTCCGCCGGACTACGCCTCCAACGCCGAAGAGGGCAAAGAGGAGTGGCGAAACAGGACCAAGCGTCCGGCGAAATCGTAAGTTCGGATATCAGAGTAACTCATCATGTTCCTTTGTTGCACAACTTTCCCTAATGTCGAATGTAATTATGCAGTCTGCCCCGGGCCGAATTCGATGAATTGTCGGGCGGCTCCCTGGACTCATCGGACGTGAACTCAGTTCCGCCCGCTGTCTCCCCCCGCACTGCAGATGACGCCGAAGTGGCGTCGCGACAAGCTCCGGGGCAGGAGGAGGTGGTCCCGGAGGAGCCGCAAGGCAACCTCCCGGACTCCAGGAGTGAAGGGGATAAGCTCCCCAGGGCTCTCAGTCCGGCTTTGTGCCGGACACCGCACCGGAATCTTCCACAGTTCCGGACTGCGGTAGGCGAACTCCTTCCAAGAGGAGCAAGCCTTCTGAGCCAGCGGCCTCCATCCAACCGTAGGTGCCGGACAATCTGCTGGAGGTGCCTGACGACGCCTCCATCGACGAGGGGCACCGTACTATTATGAGTACGGTGATCCAGAAGGTTCAGTCCGCCAAGAGCGGACTGACTGAAGCTTGCGCTAGCCTTCTAACAGGCTTCGAGGTAAGTAAAAATATGTAAAAATATTACCGCATATACAGTAGCCCCTGATGCTCTGTTTGGCGTTCGGAAAGAAAAGCCGAATAGAGGATCTATTAAATATCGCAGGAGTCTAACAAAAAAGAGTCAATATGCGTATGCAGGCTTCGCTGCTATCCACCGCCGCACTGACTGCGGAGGTGGGTGTCCTGAAGCAGGACCTCGAGCGGACCGAGAAAGAGCTCGGCCTTGCCAAGCAGTGGCTCGAGGAGGAAGAAGGTAAGAAATATCTTACAGAAAAAGTGCCTATAAAAAGGCTTGATTGCAAAAAGAGTAACAGGATTGTACTGCTTATTGTAGGGGCCACGACTGAGGTGGCGACCCTTAAGCAGGCGCTGTCTGAGGCCAAAAAGAAAATGGCCGCGGAGCGCACCGAGTGAGACAGACTTGGGGCTCAGGTCGGCGAGGTGCAGCAAGAGCTTCAGGCTCTCATGAAAAAACATGAGAGTTTGGAGCTGGAGTCGAAGGCGCAAGCATCCGAGCTTGCAACGGCCCTAGAGGCTGCCAAGTCTGCCAAGGCCGAAGCCCAAAAGGCCCTCCAAGAGTTGGAGGAGATGAGGAAGATAGCAGCGGGTAAGGCATTCTTTATGCAAAGCAAAAATATAAAAGTGAACTACTTGTTACTTACCCGAATCCGGAGCTCTCCAGGGGCATTCGCAGATCTTCCCCGCAGCATATCCGACGCCGCTGCATTCCACCAAGCTGAAGAGGGTAGCTCGACGGAGAAGGTGTTCTGGTCTCAGTATTCTGAGGCCGGACACCCTGTGCCCTTGAGCGACCAGCTGAAACAGCTGGTCGAGCTCCACAAGGCGGCCGAGCAGGCCATGAAGGGCTTCATAGTTCGGCTGTGGCCCGGAGAGGCCCTGCCTGGGAGCTATTTTCGGGCTGGTGTGGCGGCTGGTGGAGGCCTGTCCGAGGCTTGAGGTCATCAAGCGCTCCGTCTGCATCGAAGGTGCCCGTCGGGCCCTTGCCCGTGCAAAGGTGCACTGGGGTAAGCTGGATGGTGAGAAGCTTGTGAAGGACGGGCCGCCGCCGGGGAAGGAGCATCGCAAACCCAAGAACTACTACAAGGATGTTCTTGCAGGTGCCCGCCTTGTGGCGGATGAATGTAACAAGGATGTGATATTTGAATGAACTCGCTCGTGTTTATCCTGTGCGCTAAAAACTTGTTCATATGCGCTAAGCAATGCTTATTGAATTTAAAATATTACTTTCCGTGCGGATGTTTATCAAAAATTGAGAGATGGCCAGTCGTCGGCTTCTGCCCCCGTGCCACTAGTGCTGGGGTGTTCGGGATAAACCTAAGCGCTCTTTTTCCCATAGTTGGGTCCTTCGAGGGAGGTGCTCAGCACAACGAATCAGGCAATCAGACTATAATGCTTGAACACTCTCACTTAGCCATAGAACTCTATAATTTTAAATTTCGGCGAAGCCCCTAGTTCGGAAGACCGAGTTTGGGGCGCTATCCACGCCTTGGCCGCACAAAGCCAGCTCCTCGCTGGAAGTGGCATAAGCCTTTAGGGACTTGAAAAAACCTCTCGAACAGCGACCGGTCTCTCGCCACATCTTGATAGTCAGTTTTAGCTTTCTCCACTGAGGTGCTTAACCCAGCTGAACCGGGGCACAATCGCAGTGGTTCTCCTAGTGCTACCTTAGCCGATAGAGAGGAACGTAAGGCACCAAAACATAGGAGCCGGGCAAACCCAACTATTGATCCAAATCATGATTCGGAGCCGATGCATATAGTGCTATAAGTTCGGGGTGCCGCACTTGTGAAAGTGTACGGACTTCTCACACCATTATGAGGGGTACTGAAGCCCCTGGCGTGTTTGCCGTACCATGGTGTATGGGTGCAATCATGTCATTTAATAAACATAAATGTGAAAAGAAGACAATGCAAAAAATAGACAAGAAGCTAAGCATTGTTTATAGAGAGGCTATTTATCAAAGTCGAACGATACAAATAGTGCGGTAAGAAAAAGATATTGGACTATTCAGTATGTCCTGACCAGGGGCAGGCCGCGGAATTGTATTTAAAACAGGTATACCGCTAGTAACAGAGACCACCTGGGAGTTCCATAATGCGGCATGGCTTGTCTGCCTCCCTGGATCTTGCATCGTTTGTGCGGCAGTCGAATTGCCGAACAGGTCGTCCGAAGTATGGAGTCCTGAAAGTAAGAAAAAATTAAAAAAGAATCTGGCAGCCCCTAGTATGTTTTAAGCCGTATTTTGGGCGTGCCGTTATTGTGCCCCTTCCCCTGTGCCCATGGTATTTCAAGGGCGTAGTTATGTACACGAGGTACTGGTTTCGGTATGTCGTGAAAGCTGGGGTTGGGGCCGCATTGCTACGCTTGCTCGAAGTGTGCCAGGCGGTCCTGCTGTGGGTTACTCCGGGCGCGCTTGGCTGTGTCTGGCTTTTTAATGCCCGGACTGGAGAATTGCCTGAGAAGGCTACTTTGTACCTCCGCTGCGAGAGCCGCTATATGCTCCTCCGTACGGAGGGAGCGTTCGGTGTTTCCGTTGACCGTAATTACTCCTCGAGGGCCTGGCATCTTGAGCTTGAGATATGCGTAGTGCGGCACCGCATTGAACATTGCGAATGCGGTTCGTCCGATCAGGGCGTGATAGCCACTGCGAAACGGGACTATATCGAAGATTAACTCTTTGCTTCGGAAATTGTCCGGGGATCCGAAGACCACGTCAAGTGTTACTGAGCCTGTATAGTTGGCTTCTACACCTGGTATAACGCCTTTAAAGGTCGTTCTTGTGGGCTTAATCCTTGAGGGATCTATGCCCATTTTCCGCACTGTATCCAGATAAAGCAGGTTCGGGCTACTGCCGCCATCCATGAGGACTCTTGTGAGATGAAATCCGTCAATGATTGGGTCGAGAACCAATGCGGCGAAGCCGCCATGACGGATGCTAGTGGGATGGTCCCTTCGATCAAAAGTGATCGAGCAGGAGGACCATGGGTTGAGCTTTGGGGCAACTGGCTCCATCGCGTATACGTCCCGTAGCGCACGCTTCCACTCCCGCTTGGGAATGTGGGTTGCATATATCATGTTCACCGTCCGCACTTGTGGGGGAAAGCCCTTCTGTCCATTGTTGTTCGGCGGCTTGGGCTCCTCGTCGTCACTGCGCAGCCCCTTGTCTCTATTTTCGGCCCTTAACTTGCCTGCCTGCTTGAACACCCAACAATCCCTGTTAGTGTGATTGGCTGGCCTTTCGGGGGTGCCATGTATCTGGCACAAGCGATTGAGTATTCGGTCCAAACTGGATGGGCCCTGAGTATTCTTTTTGAATGGCTTTTTCCGCTGACCGGATTTATAGCCTTTGAATCCGGCATTGACTGCCATGTCTTCATTGCTGTCACTGCTAACGTGGCGTTTATGCTTATTCCGACGTGTCCTGCCACTTTTGTCCTTGGTATCCGAATTACCAGGCTTCTTTGATAAGTTGTTACTGCGAGCTAGCCAGCTGTCTTCTCCCGCGCAAAAGCGGATCATGAGTGTCGTGAGGGCTGCCATGGATTTCGGCTTTTCCTGTCCCAGGTGCCGGGCAAGCCACTCATCGCGGATGTTATGCTTGAAGGCTGCTAGGGCCTCTGCGTCCGGACAGTCGACTATCTGGTTTTTCTTTGTTAGGAACCGTGTCTAGAATTGTCTGGCCGATTCCTCTGGCTGCTGAATTATGTGGCTTAAGTCGTCGGCATCCGGTGGTCGCACGTAAGTGCCCTAGAAGTTGTCGAGGAATGCGGGTTACAGGTCCTCCCAAGAACCGATTGAGTCTGCTGGCAAGCTGTTAAGCCAATGCCGGGCCGGTCCTTTAAGTTTGAGAGGGAGGTATTTGATGGCGTGTAGATCATTGCCGCGTGCCATGTGGATGTGAAGGAGATAATCCTCGATCCATACCGCCGGATCTGTTGTGCCATCGTATGATTCAATGTTTACGGGTTTGAAACCCTCTGGGATTTTATGATCCATTACTTCGTTCGTGAAGCATAGCGGGTGTGCGGCGCCTCTGTACTGGGCTATATCACGACACAGCTCGGAAGAGCTATGTCTGTTGTGTTCGGCCCGGCAGGATTTGTTGTATCCAGAGTGAAGATCATTGTCACATGTTGTAGGGCGCCTGCGCGATCCATAGATCGATCTTGTTTGTCTTGCCTTATCCTCCAGTATGTCTCGTAGGTCGGGCGCATTTTCCCGTGCCTTAGTTGAGCGGCGTCGGGGCATCGCTTGGGTGGAGGGCCGAGAGGCCTCTCTGTCGCGGCCGCGAGGTGGCCGGTCTGCCATGTCATGCGCTGGTGATGTAGGTGCTTCCTCCTCTGATCGGGGTAGCGGCATGCGCTTCGGGTAACTCTTGGAGGGGCCTTCGAGTTCATACTCTTCGGCCGCAAGGACTTCAGTCCATCTGTCAGCTAGCAAATCTTGGGCAGCTCTAAGCTGTTGTTGCTTTTTCTTGAGGCTGCTTGCCGTGGCTAAAAGCCTGCGTTTAAAACGCTCTTGTTCGGCGGGGTCTGATGGTATGACGAATTCGTCGTCATCGAGGCTTGCCTCGTCTTCGGAGGGAGGCGTATAGTTATCATCCTCGACCTCTCGGTCTGCCGCTCTCTCATGAGGGCTGGCTTCTCCGTCTTCCTGTGCCAAATCTTGCTGAGGTGGGTGTTCTTCGGCGCTATCCGGGGTAGTATTATCTCCCGTGCCGGAATCACCGATTTTGCTTTGGCGAGATTTAGAGCGGCGCCGCTGACGCTGGCGCTTTAGCTGTTTCTTGGGGGCGTCATCCCCCACTGTTCCATCGCCATCTCCATCTTTTGGAGTATCCACCATATATATGTCATATGACGAGGTGGCCTTCCAGCGCCCTACAGGTGCTGGTTCCTGTTCGTCTCCTACATCGTCGTCCACGCCGTCGATGTCTTCGGAGATGAAGTCAAGCATGTCAGTTAGATCGTCGACAGTGGCTACAAAGTGGGTGGTGGGTGGGCTTTGAATTTCCTCATCGTCCGTATCCCACCCTCGCTGACCGTAGTCCGGCCAGGGCTCTCCTGATAAAGAGAGAGACTTAAGAGAATTCAGGATGTCGCCAAAAGGCGAATGCTGAAAGATGTCTGCGGCGGTGAACTCCATTATCGGCGCCCAATCGGATTCGATTGGCAGGGGCGCGGGGGGTTCGGGGTCCGGGAAGGAGTCCGGATCCTCGGAGTCACGGGTCGTGCAGAGTGCGGGGCTAGCGTTCGGCTCGATCGCCTTTGAGATTGAAGCCCCCGAGGTGACGTCCAACCGCTCATCCTCGATTGGCGCAATAGGCTCCGAGTTAGGGGTCGGAACCGATGTGTGTGCGGCCTCCAGGACACTGTCTGGAGGCAGGGCTAGATCATGCCCCTCGAGATAGTGCGGCGCGCTTGGCCGTGGCTCGAACCCGTCGAAGATCAAGTCTCCGCGGATGTCAGTCGTGTAGTTTAAGCTCCCAAACCTGACTTGATGGCCAGGGGCGTAGCTTTCGATCTGCTCCAGGTGGCCGAGCGAATTGGCCCGCAGAGCGAAGCCACCGAAGACGAAGATCTGTCCGGGGAGAAAAGTCTCACCCTGGACCGTATCGTTGTTGATGATCAAAGGAGCCATCGGGCCTAAAGGCGACGACACAGAGGAACTCTCAATGAAAGCACCAATGTCGGTGTCAAAACCGGCGGATCTCGGGTAGGGGGTCCCGAACTGTGCGTCTAGGCCGGATGGTAACAGGAGGCAGGGAACACGATGTTTTACCCAGGTTCGGGCCCTCTTGATGGAGGTCAAACCCTACGTCCTGCTTGATTAATATTGTTGATATGGGCAGTACAAGAGTAGATCTACCACGAGATCAAGGAGGCTAAACCCTAGAAGCTAGCCTATGGTATGATTGTTGTATATGGAGTTGATTGCCTATGGACTACAACCCTCCGATTTATATAGACACCGGATAGGATTAGGGTTACATAGAGTCAGTTACAATGGTAGGAGATCTTGAATATCCGCATAGCCAAGCTTGCCTTCTACGCCAAGGAAAGTCCCATCCGAACACGGGACGAAGTCTTCAATCTTGTATCTTCATAGTCCAGGAGTCCGGCTGAAGGTATAGTCCGGCTACCCGAACACCCCCTAATCCAGGACTCCCTCAGGCATTGCTGGAGGAGTTTTATTCAAGGCGAACTGTCAAGGGGTTCCCATTATTACCCAACCGCGTAAGGAACGCAAAAATCCGGGAACATAACACCGATATGACAGAAACTAGGGCGGCAAGAGTGGAACAAAACACATGACATAAGGCCGAGCCTTCCACCCTTTATCAAGTATATACATGCATTAATTAAATAAGAGATATTGTGATATCCCAACAAGTAAACATGTTCCAACAAGGAACAACATCTCCATTTTCCAACAAGGAACAAACTTCAATCTTCACGTGCAACTAACAACGCTATAAGAGGGGCTGAGCAAAGCGGTAACATAGCCAATCAACGGTTTGCTAGGACAAGGTGGGTTAGAGGCTTGGCTCAACAATATAGAAGGCATGATAAGCAAGTGGTAGGTATCGCAGCATAGGCATAGCAAAAGAGCGAGCATCTAGCAAACAAAGATAGAAGTGATTTCGAGGGTGTGGTCATCTTGCCTGAAATCCCGCAAGGAAGAAAACAAGTCCATGAAGAAGACAAACGGACGTAGATGAACGGATCCTCACAACACGACGTTATCGGAACCAACCCGAAGAAGCAACACCGGAAAGAAGAAAACAATCATAGTAAAACAACCACCACATAAACATGACATGATGCACAATCAAGTATGATGCATGTCCGGTTAATGAGGCATGGCATGGCAAAGTGCACAAGCAATCCTACAAATTAAGTGGAGCTCAATATACAACGAGTTGCATATTGACGGAACACCACATCAATTATTTAGTTCACTTCCGGTTAGGTACTCAACAATATTAAATATTGTTTGCATGGCAAGAGGATGAAGCAAAAGAAAACTACCTATCTAGACAAGTTTAAATGAGGCCGAAAACAACGAACAACAATTCTTGTAAATCCCCATGTGCATATATTAGGTTTGGTCCTGTTCTGCCCTAAACCATATTTTTTTAGTTATTAAATGTGCAAAGTAAAGCCACCATGATAATCTAGGCATTTTTCTACCCCATTTACATATAAAGATTAATTAAATCCGAGCTAGGATTAATTAGTTATGAAATAAATCATTTTAGCATGGCATAGAACAAATTTAAAGAAACAGCATTTTAAACGTTTTTAACATGGATGAAAGTTGCATATAATTAAACTAGACAAAATTCTAAGCAACTTTCATATTAAGTTTGTTTAATTCCGATGCACGGTTAATTAGTTATTAAATGCAACAATGCTGAGGGTTTTTCTGCAAAACTGCCAGCCTCTGGATAAATAGGAAAGTCATAGAACTTGGAAAAAAACGTTATCGGGCTGAATCTGAATGCACTGCTGGCCCAACCGAGAGGGGGGCTGTGGGAGCTCATATTGGGCCAAGGCCCGGCTAGAAGAGCAGCAGCAGGCCAGCGACATCTGGCGAAGAGGAGGCAGGCTGGGCCTGGCTGGTGACGCGGGTCAGCGAGGCAGGACAGGGCCGAGGAGAGACGGGCCATGGCGCTCGTCCATCACCGGATCGAGTCAACGAGGGCGGCGCTTGTCCTGTTGCACGAAGCAGAGGAGCGCGTGGGCGTCGCGGCTGCGGGGACTCGGTGCTGGAACGAGGGAACGACGGAGGCGCGGGAACGGCGGGACTCCAGCGCGGTAGGGAGCTCGGCGGCCTGGGTCGAGCTGGAGGAGCTCGGTCGCAGGGCGGGAGCAGAGGGGGGCCGAGGCGGGTCTTGAGCGGCCGGAGGCCGGAAACGGCAGCGCGGCGACGGGATCCTGCAATCCACGGGAGAGAGAGCGATGAGAGGAGGAGGAGAAACAAAATGGGGAGAAGGAAGGAGAGGGAAACCAGACACTGGCCTGGATCGGGGCGACGCTGCGAGGGCCAACGACGAGGACAGCGGGGCGGAGCAGTGGCTTGCGGGGGCTCCGGGCAGGTGAAGGAGCGCTCGGGCGCTGATGCTGGAGATCAAGCTCGCTCGATCTGGAAGCCATGGGGAGGAGCTGCGGGAAAAGGTGGATCGAGGGAGAGGAGGCTCGTGATTGGAGCGATGGGGAAAACGAGGAGAAGGCAGGTGGCTAGGCTGTGCTGGGATCCTAGGAAGATTTGGTGGAATGGCGGCGGCGGCTGGGAGGATGGGACATCTCTCCTCAAATTTAGGGTTGGACTATATATATACATTAAGTGGATTAGGTTAGGGGCTACCTCATCCCTACGATCGTAATTGGACGGTCGCGAAAAATAGGCTAGGGAGCCCAAATAAGAAAACGGTGATGTTTTGTAGATGTTTGGGAATGATCCGGACACAACGGTGGCGACAGTCCGGGTCGGGTCCGGGATAGCTTTTCGGACGCGCGCGTGAGGGGGGGTTTGATGCACTGAGCAGAGAGGGTTTCGGGCCGTGCGATCGCATCGGACAACTCCGGAAGCGAAGAGGGGAAAGAGGATGGACTAGGTGGTCCGTGGCGAGACTGCGAGGGGGAGAAGAGAGAGAGAGGGCCCGGCATCTGTTTCCGAAGACCGAAAACGTCCGACCATAGACCGGCTATAATGCCGCTATAGTTTAACGGTTGGGCTATCAAACGAACTCTGAATGCGATGAAACTTGACAGGCGTCCTATTGACAACATAACAACACCGCATGCCAATTTTCATCCCATTCCGAGAACCTTCTCCGGCCACTTATAAAATACTAATCCGGACATGCCGTGGGCGCGTGCAAGTGTGTCTGGACTCAGAACGGACAACGGACAGAACTAGGGAACCCGGACGGATGCAAGTTTGGAAAACATGATGATGCAATGCACATGATGACATGACAAGATGCAACACGCAAGCACATGACATGGCAACGACGGCGAATAACTGGAGGACACCTGGCACATCGGTCACGGGGCGTCACACTATGGCTCTAGCTAGTAATAGTACTTTGTAAAACTTTTATAAAACATGCAGAGTATTAAAATATAAAGGAATATGCATAATATGAAAACATAGGTCCAAGCATGATCAATTTACAACTTGCCTGAGTCTTGAAGTTGATTCCCTACTTGTTATCATCACTCCTTTACTTTACGATATATCTAACGACGAAAGAAAATACTTCAACACACAACAATTCAAATAAAGATCCAAATAAAGATTCAAAATTCACAATACAAATACATTCGTGGGATAATTATCATGACATGGCTATGATTTGAGATAGAATCTAGTTTGGTCTTGAAGAAGACTTGACATAGTCATATACTACAGTTGGATTCAAGTGATACTAAGTGAAGATCATGGTTTAGATATAAGGAGTGATTGTGAGACAAGGTTCTAGGAAGAACTATGTGAAATATTTGGCTTATGGTAGATTTTCAAATGCATGGTTCGAACCTAGAGATACATGAAAAAAATGAATCATGGTCGTCTACATATGATGATTGGATCAAGGATCAAAATTAAATGATAAAAGAATAAGATTAATACTAAAACAAAGCTAAACTCCAAGTCTGGACAAGAACAAGTATTGAATATGCCGAAAGACTATTATAAACTTGAATGCGTGAAAGTGATGACCATAGTATATTAATGAAAAGTACATTTCCTAAGGATCATTTGAGCGAAAGAATCACTCTAATAGGAGTTGCAGATCAAAGGTTGTGGCCCAAACAAAATCTGACTTGGTTGCGCTAAAATGGCTGCTAACACGTACGGGCAAGCTAGCTAGACAATAAAGCTAGCACACTTCTAGGTGGATTGATGAACAGTGCTAGCACATGCACATGCATAAGTACGTGAACCTAGCTTATTTGCATGAGCACTACGGTTTAGAAAAGAGAGACAGAAGTGCTCACCGAAATGAGGCGGGTAGATCGCCGGAGTTGGGCGGCGCACGGGTCGGCTTCGGTTGAGTTCGACGACGGAGACATAGCCGGTGAAGACAGATGCACTACGGATGTTCGGGACGACGAGGTGAAGACGATGTAGTACCACCAGTGTCGTTCTTGTCCACTAGAGAACGCCGATGGAACTCGGGTTCCGCTGTTGGCGTGCTCTGGTTGCCGATGGAACTCGGGTTCCGCCGTTCGCGTGCTCTAGTTGGAGAATCCAAGGTTCAGCAAGGTGCGCGCAAGAGACAAAAAGAGAAAGGAGAAAGCAGGGGGTCATGGGGTTAACCGGCGGCATTGATTTTGTCAGGCAACGGTGGCGGCGGAGAGGTGCTCCGGCGAGCAATTTCTTGCTGTATAGGATGAACATGAGGGGGTTTTGGGTATGAGATGAGCAGGGTTGATGGGATATCTTGTTCTTCTATTAATAGTGGTGAGCAGGCTCGTTCCATCACCGTGGAGGAGGCGGGTCGCCGGGCGTTTCGGGTGGGCATTAATGGCAATTAGAGCGAATAGATGGCGCACTAAGGAAAGGAGAGTTAAAGGAATTAGAGGAAGGCAGCAGTCAAGTCGTACATGCAGTTTCTTCTGTGTACGTATGTGCACATGTGCACGTACATGCAATGCAAGACAATAAAGACATGAAACTGAAAAATAATTAGGAGTAATGAGGTAGTGGTTGTGTGGGGATATTAGGTGTGATCAAGTCCAGGTGAAACGACGATCGAAAGGAGGGTAACGGGCAGTAGCTGTGCATTGTGCGACTGTTGTTGTTCATGCGTGTAGCGAGTGCACGTACAGGGAAGAAGATGGTGCTCACGTGACGGTAATGGCCTAAGGCCCAGGTGGAGAAAATAAATAATGAAAAGAATAGGAAATCGATTGGGCTAGATCCATGTGGTTTGGAGGAAGGAAATAACTTGTGGGCTGCACCCAGAGGAAGGAGAAAAAAATATGAACAAGAGGAAGATGGGCTTGATACAGTAGGCTTAGGACAGAATTTTGTTAATTATTTATATAAGTGCACAAACTACTACTAATGCTTTATGGACATAACTAAATTATTTTGCAAATTCACAAATGGGTAATTGTACCATATTAAATATTTCCAATTTTTTTGGAGAAGTAACATTATCTCCTCTCATTAAATTTTATTTGAATACTTTGGAAATATTTAAATGGCATTAAAATTCCATATAAGATTCAATTCCAATGAAGCTCAAAAATTTAAAGAACCCCGAATGGAATATTAATCCACCACATTTGAGAAAGTCATTTTATTCTCACTCATATATTTCAATGTGGTTTCAAAATATTCCAAACGAATTGAATGCCCTTTGAATTCTTGAATAAACTTTCCTAACCATATTTTTTTATTGGACCAAAATGTTATCCAATTTTTAACATGGTTTTGTTAAAAAAAATTAAACAAGGACTCAAAAAGTTTTAATTCCCTAAGAAAATCAGAGCAATTTAATCAATATTATCCTATTATTAACATTCCAAAATTTGGAAAATTTTGGGATGTTACAAAGTCAGGGCGGCCCAATCCTCTAAGGATAACAGGTAAAACCCTTTGAAGTAGGACGTGGTAGTCATGAGTTTTCAACCCTTGTACCTTGTTTCCATCTGCACTGACTCGCCTTTCAGGGTTGGAAGCAAATTCATGTGGGAATCTCATACGTGACAGGACCTCATAGAATTCTTTTCTTTTTACCTTGTCCAAGACGTACACAGCTGGTGCCATATCCTGTGGTTTACCTTCATCTTGCACCTGCAAATCCTTTCTGATACCCAGGTGTAGGGCTGGGCATTCGGTTTTTATGGTTAATACGGTTTGGTTTATTCGGTTTTCTTAAATTTCGGTTTTGAAGAAATTGCCACCGAAATAAGTACACAAAATTTAGACACCGAACCATATTAACCGAAATATATCGGTTCGGTTTGTTCGGTTAACCAAAAAACCGAATTACATGCAGCCACCCGTCAAAGTGTCACGACTAATGAGAAGGGGTGGATTTTGTACAAAATGCACAAAACAATTAGTTCCATGAACGCACATACATGCACTTGGTGGAAGGATTCACTAGCTTTTCACTAGCCGTGCATGCAAAAGAATAGTAAAATATTCCAATGGAATAAATTAAGGACTAATCATTAGCATAGTAATACGTATTAGCATGGCCTTACGCACTACTTATATTAGAGATTAGAGTTTTTTGTAGAATGCATCGAGGCACCAGAACTTGAAGAGGCCAGTAGCAAAGTACCTATGAGCAGCCGGCCGGCTAGATGTGGCAGCACCGATACATTACAGAGTAGATTTTTGAGAAAAATAATTGTGTAGCAACCATTGGGTTGGGCCTATCGCAAATTGGCCTGACGGCTGTTGCGCTTGCACTATAGGAACAAACTAACCTTTCCCTAAAAAAGGAACATACTAGCCAGGATACGTACAGATCGGTTTCTTCGGTGAATTCGGTTTGTTAGCGATCAAAACCGAACACGACAGCGAACACCGTACAGTGGTCAGCTTTCACACCGAACCATAAAACCGAACACCGAATAAACCAACAAATCGGTTAAAAAGGTTCGGTTCGGTTTGGTTTTTTGGTTTTCGGTTTCAAAGTGCCCACCCCTACCCAGGTGTGTCAAATCAATCCTAGATTTTAAGGTATCTTTCGTCTTGCCTTCAATATTAAGAAGTGTGTCGATAATGTTGTCACATATATTTTTCTCGATGTGCATCACATCAAGATTATGCCTTAGATCCAAATCTTTCCAATACTCCAAGTCCCACAAAGTGGACCTGCGGGTAAACAATAATCTCTCTTCTACCCTGCCACGCTTCCTTTTCCCGCTACCATTACCAGGATGGTTTCCTGGTGTAATATGCCTGACCTTCTCTAATTCCACTTGAAACTCATCGGCGGTGAGCCTCTTTGGCGCATCACGGTTTTCATGCTTTGCATCGAACACATGTCTTTGGTATTTTCTAGGATGCGGCTTGTCCTTGGCAAGGAAACGGCGGTGTCCAATGTAACAGATCTTGCTAAGTATTGCGTATGACAGCGGATTCCTGTCACAGCGAACACATGCATTGTAACCATGTGTCGTTTGCCCTGACATAGTGCCCAAAGCCGGATAATCATGGATGCACCAAATTATAACAGCATGTAGAAAGAAATCAGCTGGTGGGCTTCTATATAGGTCTCGAGTGAGAACACCCTTCCATAGCTGTTGAAGTTCCTCCACAAGAGGCTCCATGAACAAATCAAAATCCTTTCCAGGACTTTTTGGACCTGGGATGAGCAAGGCCATCATGTAGTTTGATTCTTTGGTGCAGACATTTGGAGGCATGTTGTAAGGGATAACAAGCACTGGCCACATGCTATATGTGGCGCTCTGGTGGCCAAATGGGTTAAATCCATCTGAAGCTAAGCCAAGTCTAATGTTTCTCGGGTCACCAGCAAACTCTTTGTGTTTATCATTGAAGCTTTTCCACTCACTACCATGAGATGGATGGCTCATTACATTCTGATCTCTGTACTCCTGGTTCCTAGAATGCCACAGTACATCCTCTCTTGTTTCAGCATCATGAAACAACCTCTTCAATCTTGGTGTAATTGGAAAATGTCTCAGAACATTATGAGGAATCCTCTTCACAACATCGCTATCTTTCCATCTTGATGATTTGCATTTCGGGCATTCACTTAAGTTGGCATAATCCTTCCGGAACAGAATACAATTATTCTTACAAACATGGATCATATCATATCCAATTCCAACTGCACGAAGGAAATTCTTCATTTTACTGTAGGTGTGTGGCAGCTCAAACGCATCTGGGAAAGATTCGCGGAAAGCAGCCAACATCGCATCGACTGATTTGTTGGTCATCCGCTCAGATGTCTTCACCTGAAGAAAGGTGACCATAGTTGAGAATACTAACAGCTTATTTCCTGGGGTGACAGCAACGTTGCATTGTTCCAACATGCGGGCCCACCGTTTTTCTTCTGCAGGTGAAAGTTCACGGAATGCATGAGCATTTCGTAGCATTGTTTCAATCTTGGTCAAACTCACTGGCTCCACCACCACCACCTCCTCGTCCTCTTCCACCTGAGTATCAGGCAGATCAAGATGGTGATCTGCTGCTTCCACGTAGTCAATAACATTGACGTTCACAGCTTCACCATGATGAACCCACCGAGTATATGTGACCGACATCCCATACAAGTGTAGATGATTTTGCACAGTTGACTGGGGTCTTGTAACTGAATTCATACAACTGCTACACGGGCAGAGCACATCTGATTTCGGACCACCGTACTCAGCTCTGATATAGTTCATGAAGTTTTCAACCCCCTCGACAAATGCAACGGAGAATCTTCAAGCAGAAGTTATCCAAGTCCTGTCCATCTGTTAGACATACAAATTAGTTCTTCTACTAGATATTACAGGAAAAACATATATGCTTTTTTATGAAGTCCAGAAAAAAATACCTAGGTCGATGTCTAAAGCTATGGCAAGATATTTGGACGATAAGATCTAAGTAATGAAATATATGTAAAGCTAATTCAGCAAACAGATTTGAGTGCCAAATTATGGCAGGCTGTTTCAGCAGTCAATGAGGCTGAGCACACAGCCATCGAACTATCGAAGTCCACCGTAGTAACAAAGATCGAGTATAAAACGGTGTAGAGCTATTTTAGCTAACAGATTGGCTACTAGACCATGGCAATCTACGTCACAATAAATACATGGCAGGATATTTTAGCAACTAATCGGCCTTGGCATGCCATCTTAGCTAAGCAGAATGAGTGCAGAACATGGTAAGGAAGCTTCTTAAGAAGAGCATATTGACAGTAAACTACTTCGGAAAACAGTGAGAGTAACAGTGTCTATCAGCTAACATTCAACGCTACACCGACATGAATAGGGCCTCAATCTAGAATGCGCGTACCGTGGGAGAAGCTGACCGCCGTGCATCTCCACACGAACGTCGCCAACAGTGGCGGCGCTGACCGCCGTGCGCCTCCACAAGAACGTAGTCAGAGGTGGCGGCGCGGCTAGAGGACGGCAGTCTACGAGAGCGTATTGTGGGAGCGAGAGGATCGCCGAACCGTGGCGCCGACGTATCGGCGCGGCGGGGAGGGCGTCTTTGGCG